>NW_027204937.1:17491212-17987370 GCF_024711535.1 Dipodomys merriami | reverse complement strand
GCATTTTGAAATATTTTGCTTATATGGTGAAATGTTTAAAAAGGTACTCCTTCCCTGTATTTGAGCTTAGAAAGAAAGGGTTAGGCAAGCTTGAGGTTTTTGGTCCTATTATTTCTCATATGTAACAAGAAAATAAATGTATTGATGAAGGTTCTTGACATTTCAAAACCAGTAATTGGTTTAGAATAGCTTAAAATTTTATCTTCAGTATAGAATTTTCTACAGAATTTAAGAACCATTGCCTGTATTTTAAGTGCTTTCATTTTTATGTTTTAGAAATACTAATTTATAAACAACAATGAAATACTTGAAGTAAAAAGGAAAATGCTTTGTAAATGCTTTTTATTAGGTGAAATAATTTGACTCTAATACTTAATAGATATATAAGAAATGCATTATGTTCCATTTATCTGTAAAATTAAAGCAATAGCTTTTCAGTTGGAAATGAGGGATGCCAAAAGATTCTGAAGTCATTTTTATTTTAATTTCAACTTTAATATGTATTTCACCTATTGTTTTGGAAAAAAAGCTATACACATTCTTAATTGCTACATGACAATTGGACATGACCAGAATAAAATAACCCCACCATCTCTGTGTATATATTTGTACTACTCACAAATATGCACATAATTTAAAACATGAAAATTCTTTTTTTTTTTTTTTTTGATCTGGTCTTCTTCTTCTTCTTCTTTTTTTTTTTTTTCTTTTGGTGCCAGTCCTGGTCTTTTAGTGCCAGTCCTAGGACTTGAACTCAAGGCCTGGGTGCTGTCCCCAAGTTTCTTTTTTCTCAAGGCTAGCACTCTACCACTTGAGCCACAGGTCCACTTCCAGCTTTTTTTGGTAGTTTAGTGGAGATAAGGGTCTCACGGACATTCCTGCCTAGGACTGGCTTCGAACCTCAATCCTCAAATCTCAGCTTCCTGAGAATCTAGGTTTACAAGCATGAGCCAAGGGCACCCAGCTTTTTTTTTTTTTTTTAAATTAAATTGGAACACACAGAACAGTTGTGTGAGCTCAGATGTTCCACCCATAATAATGAGTAGGTGACACATTGTCATGTGATAATGTAATACTGGCCTAGTATGTACTGAAGGTTTTTGTTCTTCTTTCACTTTCCTTTTCATATTACATAGTATGAAGAGTAGGTATGATTTTAGATATTAAAGTCATTTAATCTTCTTCAATTCTTTTGTTTTTTGTTTACTTTTGGTTGGTTTTTTTTTTTTGGGGGGGGGGTCCAGTTGTGGGGCCTGAACTCTGGGCATGGGTGCTGTCCCTCAGCTCTTCAGCTCAAGGCTAGCGCTCTACCACTTGAGCCACAGCGCCACTTCTGGCTTTTTTCTTTTTGCTTATGTGGTGCTGAGGAATCGAACCCATGGCCTCAGGCATGCAAGGCAAGCGCTCTACCACTGAGCCAACTTCCCAGCCCTGTGTTTTTTGTTTATTTTTGGGTCCGGTTGTGGGCCTGAACTCTGGGCCTGGGCACTGTCCCTCAGCTCCTCAGCTCAAGGTTAGCATTCTACCACTTGAGCGACAGTGCCACTTCCAGCTTTTTTTTTTTTTTTTCTGCTGAGGAATCGAACCCAAGGCCTCATGCATGCAAGGCAAGCACTCTACTACTGAGCCACCTTCCCAGCCCCAACTTTCTTCAATTCTTGCAGGTGTTTCTATCTCTTTACTTGACAAACAGCTATTACTATTTATTTCTATTTATATGAACTAGTTTAAATATTGATTATCTTCAATAAACATAACATAGAAACAAAACAGATGCTGAGAGTGATATGACTGTAATCAATCTCCCAACTTAAATTATGAGTATTTGATTATTGGCCTATGCCTATGATCCCAGCACTTGGAAGGTTAAGGCAGGAGGATGGCAAGTTTAAGGCCAGCCTGGGTTGCATAGTGAGACCCAGTCTCCAAAAAGAAAAAAATGCCAATGGAACAAAATTATCCAATTGTTTTTGTCATTTGTTGGTTTTCTTCTACCCCTTGGAACTAAGGATTGAACCCAGGGCCTCAAGCACACAAGCACTGTACCACTTAAGTCAGGTCCTTAGGGCCATAGTTGTCATTTGGATTTAATATATGAAACAAATTTGAATACATAAATTTGACTTTGGTATTAAGCTTTGGTATTCAAATCAGTATATAATCTGTCAGAGTGTTATGACAGTTGAATATTGCTGGACTAGATGATCTTAAAGTTTTAGTACTGCAGTTTTGAGATACTGGGTTCTAATAAATCCTCAGTTTGTATATGTGTGTGTCTGTGTTTGTACTTTTTTGTTTTTTGGTGCCAGTCTTGGGGCTTGAACTCAGGGTCTGGACACTGTCCCTGAACTTTTTTGCTCAAGGCTAGCACTCTACCAGTTGAGCCACAGCTCCATTTCTGTTTTTTAGGTGGTTAATTGGAGATAAGAGTCTCGTAGAGGGGCTGGGAAGGTGGTTCAGTGGTAGAGTGCTTGCCTTGCATGCATGAGACCCTGGTTCAATTCCTCAGCACCACATAAGCAGAAAAAACCAGAAGTGGCCCTGTGGCTCAAAGTGGTGGTAGAGCTGCTAGCCTTGAACTGAAGAGCTGAGGACAGTGCCTAGGCCCAGAGTTCAGGCCCCACAACTGACAAAAAAAAAAAAAGGTCTTACAGACATTCCTAACTGGATGACTTCAAAGTACGATCCTTAGATCTGAATTTCTAGGATTTCAAATGTGAGCCACTGATTGCCCAGTTTATGTGTATATTTTTAAATTAAAAATTTTTTGATATAACCTTTTTAAAATAAAAGTAATATCATATTCTGTTTTGCTTTTAGAATTGGAAGGGTCCTTACACATTAATGGATCCTACTTCCTACTTTGTACTACCCTCATCAAAAGTCATTCTTTTGCTTAACGGTATGATTATAGCTTATACAACTTATGGACCGTTGGTTTTGTTGGCAACAGAGAGAGAGAGAGAAGAGAGAGGGAGAGTATAGGTGTGTGTGTAGTTGGTACAGGGGCTTGAATGAACTTGGGGCTTTATACTCTCTTAAGTCATGTCTTCAGTCTAACTGAAATTCTTTTTTAAGCTGAAAGTCTCTCATCTATAACTTGTAACTTTTAGTCTGAATTCTGCCCAGCAAAGATCAAGTCTGGTCCCTTCTCTCTGCATCGGGATAGGTTATATTTGAAAATAATTGATATTATTATGTGTGATTTTTATAACTGTGTTCTAGTATTCCTTTTGGACAGTTAAACTGTTTTACTTTAACAGTTAACTGTTTACTTTGAAAGTGTGATTCAGCCTCTATGTGTGTGTGTGTGTGTGTGTGTGTGAGTGAGTGAGAGAGAGAGAGAGAGAGAGAGAGAGAGAGAGAGAGAGAGAGAGAGCAGAAAGGTGGGGAAGTAGTCACTGGTAGTGATTAGTGAAATCAAGTTATATGATTCAAGTAAGTGGTTTTTACAGTCACATTCCTAAGTCACCATCTTTTTAGCAGATGTAATCAAGATGTAGAAAAGCATAGCAATTTGTACTGAAACCATAGAATAACTTTAAGACTAGTATTTACAATTTTAAATATTAAAAAAACTTAAAGCCGGCTGGGAAGGTGGCTCAGTGTAGAGTGCTTGCCTTGCATGCATGAGTCCCTATTTTCAATTCCTCAGCACATAAGCAGAAAAAGCTGAAGTGGTGCTGTGGCTCAAGTGGTAGAACACTAGCCTTGAGCTGAAGAGCCTGAGGGACAGTGCCCAGGCCCAGAGTTCAGGCCCCACAACGGGGGGGGGGGGGGGGGGGAGAGGGGAATTAAAGACTGCTGACACTTGCATTCACATATGTTATCTCATTATCCTTAAATTTTCCTATTGTATTTGAGTCTTTTGAAATTTTCTTAGTTCTATGACTGTTGAAATGACTTCACCTCATCTTGTCTTCTGACTGTAGTCAGAGTTATCTTTCTAAAACAGAGAATTGTCTCTGTCACTCTCTTGCTTAAAATCCAGAGTTCACTACTGTTTGAAGAAAGGGCAAGCTCTTTATCATGACATAAAAAAGGGTTTATATGATTTGCCCTCTGTCTGGTTCATGAGCTTCATTTCCTGTCTTTGCCAACAAACACCCATAGTTGTTTGCCAGAAATGTCTATATCCTCTTTTCAACTGGGCTGCTTGGTGTTTGTCTTCAAAGTAAACAGTTACTTGCCCTTTGACCCTGGAAAGTCTTCCTTGATTAGACCAAAAGTATTTCTCCTCCTGATCCTATAGCAGATCCTATAAAATCCTACTTTTTCAACCCTATATTACCATCTTGCTCAGCTTCTCTTTCCTCACTAAGTAGACTGTATTAAACTAAGACCTTTGAGAACAGAGACTCTTATTCATCATACCATCTCAAGTGTCTGAGACAAAAGAGGTATCAGTCATTATTACTTGAATAAACCAATAAAAGAATTAAGACAGGGGCTGGAAAGGTGGCTCAGTGGTAGAGTGCTTGCCTTGCATGCATGAGGCCCTGGGTTGGATTCCTCAGCACCACATAAGCAGAAAAAACTGTAAGTAGCACTGTGGCTCAAGTGGTAGAGCGTTTAGCCTTGAGTTGAAGAGCTGAGAGACAGCACCCAGGCCCAGAGTTGAGGCCCCACGACCAGAAAAAAAAAGAAAAGGGAAAAAAAAAAAGAATTAAGATAGCATAAGTTGTAGGCATAAGTTGTAGCAGGAGCCATGTCCTGTTCATGTATATTTAGAGGGCTTAGCTTAGTTTTATGTGTGGCCCAATGTGGATACTGTATATATTGTTTAATTGAATGATATAGATATAATGAAAAGTAGTATATTATTTTATTTTTAATATAGAAAAAATACATTGTTTCGCCTGGCGCTGGTGGCTCACGCCTGTAATCCTAGCTACTCAGGAGGCTGAGATCTGAGGATCACGGTTCAAAGCCAGTCTAGGCAGGAAAGTCCGTGAGACTCTTATCTCCAATAAACCCCTAGAAAACCAGAAGTGGCGCTGTGGCACAAGCGGTAGAGCGCTCGCCTTCAGCTGAAGAGCACAGGGACAGCGCCCAAGCCCAGAGTTCAAGTCCCACGACCAACCAAAAAAAAAAATTACATTGTTTCTTAACTATAAAAATACTCAAACGTATCTTATAATTTTTCAAGAAACATTTGAATTTTTTGTTTATGAAAGGCTAATTTTTATTTATTTGTTTGTTTTTTAGGGTTGGGGGGTGTTTTTCTTTATTTATAAAATGAAAGCTTCGAAAAAATCTGATCTCTAAAGGTTCTTCCAATCTCCAACATTCCGCTAGAAGAACCAGCCAAAATTATCTCAGTCTAGACCACATGAAATGATCATTGTCTCTGGCAATTCCATCACACTATTGAGTCATATACAATTATAAATCAATTCTAAAATGACCTAGTAATTATTTATCTTTGTTTAAATAACTAAAGCATTAGATTTATCATTTATTTATTGTGCTAGTACTAGGGCTTGAAATCAAGGCCTTGTGCTTTTGCACTAGCTGATACTTGATCACTTATGTCACACCTCTAGTTTTAGCTTCTTGCTGGTTAGTTGGATATGTGAATATCTTAGATTTGTCTGCCTACTTGATTTTGAACCTCAATGCTCAGATCCTAGCCTTCTGAGACGCTAGAATTACAGGTGTGAACCACCAGCTCTTGGTTTAAATCTTTCTTTTTTTATTTTTATTATATATATATATTATTGTGAAAATACTGTACAGAGGGGTTACAATTACATGGGCAAGATAATGAGTACATTTCTTATCAAGCATTGTAGCCTCCTCTTTTGTTTCCCTTTCCCATCCCTTCCCATCCTTCCCCCCCACCCAATTCTCCTCCTTCCTTCTCCCCCCTCCTCCACCCCCCTCCCCACACCAAAGTTGTAAGGTTTGTTTTCAACATACGACTTGTACATCTCATTGTTGCAATGGGTCCACCTGTATCCTTATTCAAACTATTTGTTTTTTCCCTTCCCCTCCACAAATTATATGGACATCAAATACAGTGAAAGCAGGGGTTATACCGTGGGGGAGGGACATACAAAGCAACAAAGAAATAATCTTATAAATGTGTTAGAAACAATCACATGAAAGAAAAAAAAAAACATTTGAATACATATTATAGGGTTCATTTCCCTAGCATCAACTTATCTGACCTTTTCTGCTTGACTCAGACATATACTAGTTATTGCAAAGATGTTTTAATCTTTCTTTTGCTATTCAACTCTAATCCCTTTTTTGGTAGAAAAACTACTGAACTTAGAGTCAGAAGATGTAGACTTGTTCTGATTCTTCTGCTTACTACTATGTAAGGTTATTTAATTCCTATGGACTTCAAATGTCTAGTCTATATGAGAAGTAAAAAAGGCTAATATCTCTTTTAAGTTTCTATGATTC
Organism: Dipodomys merriami; assembly: GCF_024711535.1. NCBI lineage: Eukaryota > Metazoa > Chordata > Mammalia > Rodentia > Heteromyidae > Dipodomys > Dipodomys merriami. The sequence goes on along the minus strand of NW_027204937.1, from coordinate 17,980,956 downwards.
TAGTTGCTGAAATAGCCTGGTCTATACTTGAAGGTAGTTTAGAATTGTGAGAAAACGTTTAGTATCTGGAGTCAAACTGTATTTTTGTTTTAACATAACGTGTATTTATTATTATTATTTTATGGTTAGAACCATTATTTTTATTTATTTAGTTTTTGTCTGGTGGTTGTGGGGCTTGAACTCTGGGCCTGGGTGCTATCCCTCAGGTCTTTAGCTGCAGGCTAGTGTTCTCCCACTTGAGCCAAAGCACCATTTCCAGTTTTCTGGTGGTTAATTGGAGATCAGACTCTCACAGATGTTCCTTCCCAGGCTTTGCACCACAATCCTCAGATCTTAGCCTCCTGAGTAGTTAGGATTATAGACATGAGCTACCTGCACCTGCTAGAACCATTTTTTTTTTGGGGTGGGGTGTCCTGTCGTGGGCTTGAACTCTGGGCCTGGGCACTGTCCCTCAGTTCTTCAGCTCAAGGCTAGCGCTCTACCACTTCAGCCATAGTGCCACTTCTGGCTTTTTTCTTTCTTTTTTTTTTTTTTCTGCTTATGTGGTGCTGAGGAATCCAACCCAGGGCCTCATGCATGCAAGGCAAGCACTCTACCACTGAGCCACCTTCCCAGCCCTGTGAGAACCATTTTTAACTGTCGTTTTTTGTTTTTTTTTTTCTTTTCTCCAGTCACTGGGCTTGAATTTAGCCAAAGTACTGTTCCTGAGCTCTTTTGTTCAAGGCTAGCTAGTGCTCTACTACTTTAAGCCACAGCTCCACTTCCAGTTTTCTGGTGGTTAATTGGAGATAAGACTTGTCCTACAGACTTTTCTGCCTGGGCTGGCTTTGAACTTTTTTTTAATCTGCCCTGGGGCTTGAACTTGGCTTGGGCGCTGTCGGTGTGCTCTTCAGCTCAAGGCGAGTGCTCTACCGCTTGAGCCACAGGGCCACTTCCGGTTTTCAAGTGGTTTATTGGAGATAAGAGTCTCATGGACTTCTCTTCTCCGTGATGGCTTTGAACCGTGATCCTCAGATCTCAGCCTCCTGAGTAGCTAGGATTACAGGCAAGAGCCACCAGTGCCCGGCTGGCTTTGTACTTTGATCTTCAGAGGTCAGCTTCCTGAGTAGCTAGGATTACAGGCGTGAACCACTGGCACATGGCTTTAGCTTCTGTTTTCTCATCTGTAAAATGAGTTTACAATGCAGGGTGGAGTTTTGTTCATTTTAATGTGAGTTAGAGTCTCACTTCAAATTCCAATTTTCCTGTCTCAACCTCTTGACTGCTGAGATTATTCGTGTGCAGTACCAAACCAAGCTGTGCATGGGTGAGTTCTTAGAATACATTCTATACATATTAAGGATTATATAATTTTTCTATACATATTTTCACAAAAGATACCATAGAAGACATAGTACTTTACTATGGGCTACTGGGACAAAGTACAGTGTTATAGTTATGAGTTAGAAATGTAGCAGAAATCAATGAGAGAATATATTAAAAATTTAGTGATATATTATTAAACACTGTTTCATATTAGAAGAATGATATCTGCATTTGCTTTAAATTCTTTTTTTTTTCTGGTCCTAGTGCTTGAACTCATGGCCTGGGTGCTGCCCTGAGCTTCCTTTGCTCAAGGCTAACACTCTACCACAGCTTTACTTCCAGCTTTTTTGGTAGTTTATTTGAGATAAGAAAATCTTGGACTTTGCTGCCTGGGCTGGCTTTGAACCACAGTCCTCAGATCTCAGCCCCCTAGTAGCTAATAATACAGGCATGAGCCACTGGTGTCTGACTGCTTTGTATTTATTATAGTGGGTGGATTGGGCATTTTAGAAATGAAATTAAATATATAGCTTCAATTATCTGTAATATTGTAAGAAAGCCAATAGCTATAAATTCTCAGATAACTTTTTCCTTCCACTCAACCCTTTTAAGATGAGTAGTAGTAGCCAGATTCACCTTTTCCTACCTGGGCCCTGAAATGATGAGAATGGTCTACATAATCACTGTAACAGCCCATTTCTTCTGGAAAATTAAGAATGGATTGTTCTTCTGTCAGTAGCAGCTTCCCTTTTGAAACCAGGACCTACTGAGAATAGAAGGAAAGGCCTTGTCTGAATCTTCAGTAGCTTCTGGGGAAGTAGATTCTGCTTAGCTGCCAGAGAAGTAGGATGACAATATTTGATTCACTATCCTAAAGTGGACAAGGAATGATTTTATAGATTTTTAGAGACTGCAAATTTATTTCATTTCTAGAAGTTGTTTCATGTATTCATTGGAAGGGATATGCTCTAAATCTCTAGTCAGCCATAGTTGGGAAATTTTATTTCTCTAATCTGCCCAAGAATATTCTGGGGAAGAGCTACAGTGTCCTGTTGCCAGATTGGTTATTCAGATTTAGGTCTCTGTCAGAGGTAATATCCAGCTTTGGAACTGGATAGGTAAATATGTAATCTTGATGAAATTGCTTAATCTTTTATTTTATAGTGTATTTTATTTTATTTTATTTATTTATTTTTTTGGGTCCGGTCATGGGGCCTGAACTCTGGGTCTGGGCGCTGTCCCTCAGCTCTTCTGCTCATGGCTAGCGCTCTACCACTTAAGCCACAGCACCACTTCCGGCTTTTTTCTTTTTGCTTATGTGGTGCTGAGGAATCGAACCCAAGGCCTCATGCATGCAAGGCAAGTGCTCTCTCACTGAGCCACCTTCCCAGCCCTATAGTGTATTTTATTGCTAGAAAGGAAAATATCTTTTTTAGAGAATTGTTGAGATTAGATGAAATTGTACTTAAAGCTCTTATCATATTATCTATGAATTGTTACAGTAGATGCTCAGTTGATTTTTACTTAGATTATTCTATGTTACAATTGGAGATATGGAGCCTAGTGCCAGTGGCTCATACTTAGCTACTCAGGAGGATGAGATATGAGGATCATGGTTAAAAGCCAGCCCGGGCAGAAAAGTCCATGAGACTTAATCTCCAATAAGTCACCAGAAAACCAGATGTGGTGCTGTGGTTCAAGTGGTAGAGCACTCACCTTGAAGAGCTAAGGGACAGTGGCCAGACCCAGAGTGCAAGCCCCACGACCCACCAAAAACAGGAAAAATAGAGATATGGAGAAAAAAAAAATTATTAAGCTCTGGAAAATTCAGTCAGGCAAAGGAAAAAGGTTACTAAGTATGAATTCAGAAATGTCCTTTTTTCTATTTCTTATGCATTCTAGGGAAAGGTATCTTCTAGGTGGAGAGGACCCTTCTTCTCCAAGGCTAAGGGAGTGTCTGATGAGGTAGACTCACTGTGGACCACTATCACTGCTTACTAGGGTAAGCAAGAGCTTATTGGAAGATAGAAAAAGTGAGCTGTGAGGCTTACTTCTTAGTAAGCAAGAACCGGATTATTAGCAGTTAGTAGGCAGGAGGGATACCCAGTGGGAGTGAAAGAAGTTGTCAGGTGACTGAGGAGGTCACAGAGTTTGTTTAAACTGAGTGTCCAGGTAGACAAGCTTCTGTTTACATTTTTTTTCTCTTGTAGTCTTTTGGCTAATCCCTGAACCTTGCTTTTCTGGTTGCTTCTCTCCCCTCCTCCCACCCTACCCCCCTTTCAGGAACAGGATTGACATCAGTATTAGCCTAAAGAAGTCATTCTATTTAGGGAGCTAGGGCAAAGGGCCAGTGATTAGGCCCTTATCAGCAGGGCTTGTTTCTTGGTGAGGAGCAGAACAGGAGCATGTATCCTGACATCCACAGAGGCTCTACTTTTCTATCCCCTGTTTGGGTCAGAATTGTGAAGAGGCGATAGATAGGTTGGGCCTTTTGAATGGAAAAAGCCGTTCATTGTGTTTCTTCAACATTCCAGTGTCTGGTACAATTAGCCAAGACTCGGAAAACAAGTTGGACAAACAAGCAAGCAGTCTTCCACTGATGGATAAAGGGATTTCGGACACAGCTAAGTGTACTGACTGTAAAGACAAAATGGGAGGGTCTGGGAAAGGGAAGGAGGTTTTGAGATGTCATTTCTGACTGGATAAGGAGAAAGAATGGAGCAGCAAGCAAACAGTATTTCTGAAGTTGATGAAATCTGCTGAACTAATCTGTGTGTGAGGCTGGCTGGGGCTGGGCTGCTTTGTAGAGTAGACAGAACCTTTGGAGAGAAATTGTGACTCTTTGGGAAACTGTAAATGTGGGGAAATGAATCTCCTTTTGAATCTAGGAATGTCTTGTCAGTGGACAGCATGGGAACTCACTTCCTAGTAGTTTCTGCCATCACCAGACCTCAGTTGGCTAACACTTTAGATGTACATCTGCCTGAGAAGAGGCAAGCCTGAGGAACAGGTTGTTGGGCAATGGATGCACTGTTTCTTGACTTGGCAGTAAAGCTTTTTAGTTCACCAGCTTTTCTACAACTATCTAAGATTGACCAGTTTACAAGCGCCTGTTCTGCAAATGGAGAATAACCCCCAAACCAGCGTCTGTCTGCCCAGAACCTTGACTGGAGTTTTGCATGTGAAGCTCCCATCTCTGCTGATCTGGAAGGTTAAGTTGCTGCCATTTTTGAATGGTGTGCTCTCTGCCTGAAGACCTGTACCTAATTTTTGAAAGTGCTCGAGGGAGGAGCTTGCTCTCTGACCTCAAGGGAAGTTGTGGGTGGAGCCACTTCTCTATTCTGCTCTCTGTTCTTCTTCGCTCACGGCCCTTCGCCATGTCTCTGATCAACTCATAGACTCTTTGAGAAGCTGCAGAGTTTCAGCCACTGTCTAGAGGCTCTTTGGGACCCCCTTCCTTTTAGGTGGGGCCAGCAGACTTCGGGAGCCATGTGGCCCTGTTACAAAGATGAACAGGAGTTCAACGCTCACCTGGTTTGCCGCATGTGCTGCATGGGTTAGTATGTGAAGGTTTTCCCTTGTCTGGGCCTGAGAAGCCTAAATAGCCCTTGCTTTGTTTTGTTTTTGACTCATAGGAATGTACAGCCTTTGAAGCCCCACAGGCATTACAACATGTGAGCTTGTTAAAATGTGGTGTGGAATGGACCAGGGTTCCCCACTTCCTGGGGAACTTCTTTCTCATGTAGTGACTGCCAGTTAAGAGCCCAAGCTTTGGGTGTGGGAGTTATTTTTATAGAAACTGAATTCATGCTCATGCTTCTGCTTGTGTCAGGAAGCTACTTTTAAGTTTTGTTGTATAGTGTTGAAAGTTAGAATGTATTTTTAGCAGAAGTTGGTTGGTTAGCTAGAGTCTCTGAGCAGGCTGGGTTGGGTGGTTGGGGTGGAAGGGAGGAGTCATGGCCTAAGTTTCCTCTTTGGGGCCTATTGCTAATTTTTGTTTGTTTGTTTGTTTTTCTTCTGTCAGTTGTGGTGAAAAGAAAAAAGATTTGAAGACAGTCTTAAGACAGGCACCTACTGAAGAGTTAGAGGTTGGGGGAAGAGTCCTTAAATTTTCCTTGATAAGAGAGGAAGATTCATTTAAATAATGTTCTGCAACATTGAGCAAATAATTTAAATCTTTTTGGCAATAGATTTTCTGGCTGGTAAATTGTAGTATACTGCCTAGGCTGTACACGTTCATTGGTTCTGGCTTGAGGCATCAATTCATCCATCTTCTCAAAGAAACAAAAAATAATAGAGAGAAATTTGTTTTCACAAAACTTATAAAACTTATCATAAAACTTATCATAATCACTTAAACAATTGTTATTTACCTAAAATTGGCCTTCCTACTTAAAAATAATGTAAAATAGCCTTTATTGTAGGAAAACATTGTTATTAGATGGTAGTTTTTAGATATCCTTAGCAAAATAAAAATGGATAACATTCGACTTCTAATCTGTTTTGGAATGTCTATTGGTCTGTGACATATAAGTTTGGGAACCAGTGGATTAATAATTCAGTATCTTTTGACTTCATACTTTGGAGTCGAAGTTTTAGACTTTGGAGAACAAAATTTTGACTCAGATTAGACAGATCTCTCCAAGCATAGGAATTGCTGGTGGTTTGATGGTCAGAAGAAATCTAGAGAAGAAGAGGAGTCAAGCTCTATTTCTGATGTTGCCTAGGTACTTGGTGCTGCCAAATTCTGAAGTGTTTTGTTCTGGACACAAGGAAGGGTGGTTTTAGTCTGGTGTGTTAGCTGTCGTGCCTAGCTTTTTATTTCCTATATCATTGTAGCTTCCTCTCTGGGACCAGAAAGATCATCTGCATCTGAAAGTGTTTAGAGATAAACTGTGGAACCAGAGGGCTCCTTTTTTGTAATCTCTGTGAAGTATAAGAAAGCTTGTTTGTTTAATTAATTAACTAATTAATTAATCAGGTCTGGATTCTGGGGCTTGAATTTAGGGCCTGGGTGTTGTCCCTGAGCTTCCACAGTGGCATTTTTGGCTTTTTCTGTGTAGTTTATTAGAGATAAGAGTCTCATAGACTTTTTTGCCTGGGCTGGCTTTGAACTGTGATCCTGAAATCTCAGTCTCCTGAGTTGCTAGGATTGTAGATGTGAGTGAGCCATCAGGCCAGATTGAAGTTTGTTTGTTTGTTTCTTTGTTTTGGGTCCAGTTGTGGGCCTGAACTCTGGGCCTGGGCGCTGTCCCCCAGGTCTTCAGCTCAAGCCTAGTGCTCTACCACCTGAGCCACAGCGCCACTTCTGGCTTTTTTTTTTTTTTTTTTTTTCTGTTTATGTGCCGCTGAGGAATCGGACCCAGGGCCTCATGCATGCAAGGCAAGTGCTGTACCACTGAGCCACCTTCCCAGCCCAAGTTTATTTATTTTTAATTAATTATTTTGGTGCTTGACTTGGGCTTGAACTCAGGGCCTGAGTGCTGTTCCTTAGTTTTTTCCTCAAGGTGGAGGCTGTAGCACTTGAACCACAGCTTCACTCCTATCATTTTTGGTGGTTAATTGAAGATGAGTCTCTAACTTTTTTTTACTAGGGCTAGCCTCCAACCTTAGATCTCAGCCTCCTGAGTAGATAAGATTACAGGCATAAGCCACCAGCATCTGTAGAATTTCAGAATTTGTTCTTTAATTTTTTTAAATTGCAAAAGCGATATACAGAGGGATTACAGTTACATAGGTCAGATAATGGGTACATTTCTGTTTGAATAGTTGTCACCTCTTCCTTTGTTTTCTTCCACCTTTTTCCCTCCTAAAACCCCTCCCCCAGCATTTTTATTGCAAGTTTCAAGGCAAAAATCTTATCCTTCCTATCCCATTTAACCTTAAAAAGACCTTGTATCCAGATAGTTAAGAAGATGAATAGACTCTGTCTGTTGGGGTCTACAGACAGTTCTAGTTAATAGCTATACAAACTGGGCAAATGGCTTAACCTTTTTGTGTCTTGTTATACTCATTTGTTAAAAGGAGACTGAATTGAGACCTAACTCATGGAGTCATCATGCGGAGTATATGCTATTAAGGCATTTAGCTCAGTGCCTCCCACATAATAAGTTCATAAATAGTTGTAGTAACATGTGATGTATAATAAAAATCCAATGCTAGTCATCATCAATTCTTGGACAAAATCTGATAGACCGATATATACCTGGTTTGCTGGAGTGAGGACTCTTTTGGACATTATTTACTTTTTTGATCGGGGTATTTCCATGATCATGAGCCTGACCCAACTCAGCTAGCCACAGGCCTGTGTCTTTTTTTCTAGGAAGTAAGGATAGCTGTAGTTAGGCTTTCTTCAGAGATAAAGCTGTTACTCTTTTTTTTTTTTTTTTGGCCAGTCCTGGGGCTTGAACTCAGGGCCTGAGCACTGTCCCTGAGCTGCTTTTGCTCAAGGCTAGCCCACTACCACTTGAGCTACAGTGCTGCCTCCGGCCTTTTCTGTTTATGTGGTAGTGAGGAATTGAACCCAGGACTTTGTGCATGCTAGGCAAGCACTCTATCACTAAGCCACATTCCCAGTCCCAAAGCTGTTAACTCCTAATTTGCTTGAAATTGTGATTTTTTTTTTTTAAGAAAAGCTCCTCAGGTAATTTTGATATGGCTAGTTTACAGACTGGTATTTAGCAGCCTTTGGCTAGTCCAATCTCTTATAAAGGATACAGCAGGCTCAAGGAGGGAGAGAAAAGTATCATACAAAAGTTTAGAACTGCCAGGCGCTGGTGGCTCATGCTTGTAATCCTACTTACTTAGGTGGCTGAGATATGAGGATCACAGTTCAAAGCCAGCCCAAGAAGGAAAGTCTCAGACTCTTACCTCCAATTAATCACCAGAAAATCGGAAGTAGCAACTGTGGCTAGAGCACAGGAATAGCTTCCAGGCCTAGAGTTCAATGACCTTCCTCCCCACCCCCCCCAAAAAAAAAAGTTTAAAAAAATGGTTAAGAAGGCTAGAAACTGGGAAATCCAAGTTACAGATGTGTTCTGACCTTGTTTGACGTTGCTTCAGTTTTCTATAATCTTTTACCTTAATTTTTTATTATTTATTTTTGGGTCCGGTCATGCCTGAACTCTGGGCCTGGGCGCTGTCCCTCAGCTCTTCAGCTCAAGGCTAGTGCTCTACCACTTGAGCCACAGCACCACTTCCAGCTTTTTTTCTTTTTGCTTGTGTGGTGCTGGGGAATCGAACCCAGGGCCTCATGCATGCAAGGCAAGCTCTCTACCACTGAGCCACCTTCCCAGCCCAACCTTAATTTTTTAAAGATACATTTTAAGGACATTTTTTGTTGTTGTTTGGTACTTGTACTGAGGCCTGAACTCAGGGGTTTTGCTTAGCTTTTTCCCTCCCCACCCCCCAGGCTGGTATTCTACTTTTTGAGCCACCCCTCCACTTCTGGCTTTTTTGCTGTTTGAGTTAGATTAGAGTATTTGTCTTGCCTGAGGTGGCTTTGAATCATGATCCTTTGTTGTTAGCTTTCTGAATGGCCAGGATTATAGGTGTGTGCTAGCAGTGATGACTCAAATTTGAAGTTTGTTAAAACTCTGGCACTATTTATTTTGCTTTTCTGAATGTAATATATCAATGGATTTTCAAGAAAATATTGCGCTTTCCTTCTTCTGTTCTCTATGAATGTTTCTCTATATCTATGCTTCTCTTCTTTTGCCACATTGCATACTTTTGGTTTGTTCATCCTTTCCCTTATTTCTGACTCCCTTCATCCCTCCCTCCCTTTCTCTTTTCTCTCTTTCCTTCCCCTCAGTTTGGTCTTGCCTTGCCCGGACTGAACTAAGCATTAGCTCTATAATCCTTTTTCTTCTCTTTTCCTTTCCATTCTCCTTCCCTGTCTCTTCTCCTTCCCTTCCAGTCTACTTCCTCCTTCTCTCTCTCCTTTTCTTTGCTTGGATTTGAACTGAGGGCCTCAAAATTACTAGGCATCCACCACTTGAGCCATTCTACCACTTGGTTTACTTTTTCATATAGTGTTTTGCTTTTTTGTCTAGTGCCTTGTCTCTTCTTACCCAACGCCTCCCAAGTAGCTGGTATTAGGGAGTGTGTACTACCAGATCTTTTCCCCTATGTTTCCTGATTCCTTATTGTTAGGTTTTTAAAAAGAGGTAGCCGAATAAGAACAGCACCACGCATGTGGTATTCAGGTAAGGGGTAGGTTTATTCAGTAGACCTGCTGGGACCAGGCCAGGTTGGCCCTCCACGTGGCTGGAAAGGCCGGGGAAAGAGCTGGGAAAGAGAGGTGGGAGAGAGAAGAGAGAGCTGGGAAAGAGAGGGTCTGGGCCTGGGCGAGGCTTTATCTAGGGTTTGGGCGGAGAAAGGTGTGGCTACATCAAATTCAGATGTAACCTCAGTGGATGCAGATGTGACCTCTTCCAGGTGTGCCAGTTGCCTAGGTAACGCAGGTACTGGGTAGAGACTTTGCTGCGAGGAGGGTAGAGTCTGCTCGCCACCCAGGAGCAGACCTTACACTTATGGTTCAAAGATTTATCATTATTTAGATTAGATTTTTCTAAGAAATAAAGTACTGGGGCTGGGAAGGTGGCTCAGTCGTAGAGCGCTTGCTTTGCATGCATGAGGCCCTGGGTTCGATTCCTCAGCACCACATAAGCAAAAAGAAAAAAAGCCGGAAGTGGCGCTGTGGCTCAAGTGGTAGAGGTTAGCCTTGAGCTGAAGAGCTGAGGGACAGCGCCCAGGCCCCGTACTGAAGATTCTAGAGTTCTTCTAAAATTTCAAACAATCTTCATTGAGACTTTGCTATCCTACACCAACACTTGATGATGGATGCTTTTTGTGAATCTGTATTCAAGTGATAGTTTGCACAGCTCTCTTTCTCTTGATTATATAGGACTATATTGTGTTCTCTTTGCAGTAATTACATGGAGGCAGCACAATGTAGTGATTATAAGTCCATGATTTAGAGTCTGTCAGACTTGGATTTAAATCTCAATTCTACTACTTACTGTGTGATTTGGAAAAATTATTAAAATTTTTTGAGCTTCAATTTGATTAAATGAAATGAGGATGAGAATGCATACTTAGATAATATTGTGAATTTTAAGTTAAATAATACGATACAGGCTTTCCTGTCATGCTTGACACATACTAAATGAAGTTTCATGTTGATCTTATTTCTCAAAGTAGACTTCAAGCTTTCTAAAGATAAGACATTTAAAATGCTGATATCACTTTATTGCTAACCACCTTTTGATTATTGTATCTCCAGTGTAGCCTATTTCCTTTGAGCAGCATGAAAGCATTAGTGATACAAGGTTTTGGGGATCCAGATGTGGCAAGAATAGTTTAGGATAGGTGTAGAAGGAACATTTAATTGGGAATACATACTCCCTCTCAAAAGCAGTCCTCTAACTATCATTTGAGATCACTTCTTAGCCTGACTTGGAAAATACCACCTTTTTGTTGTTGTTGTTGTTGTTGTTGTTGTTGTCAGTCGTGGGGCCTGAACTCTGGGCCTGGGCGCTGTCCCTCAGCTCTTCAGCTTAAGGCTAGCATTCTACCACTTGAGCCACAGCACCACTTCAAACTTTTTCTATTTACATGATGCTGAGGAATCGAACCCAGGGTCTTATGCGTGCAAGGCAAGCACTCTGCCATTGAGCCATCTTCCCAGCCCGGAAAATATCATCTTACTGTGCCCTTGCTGACAGAACTTTGGCACATCTTGAGCTCCAAGTAAGAATAAATCTCCAAGTTAAGAATAAATACCTAATCATGGCTTACACCTGTAATTCTAGATACTTTCTCCTGTAATTCTAACTACCAAGGAGTCTGAGATCAGGAGGATTGAGGTTCGGAGCCAGCTCAGGCAGAAGTGAGGTGTGAGACTTTATCTTCAATTAACCAATGGAGCCGGTCTTGAGGTTGTGGCTCTCGTGATAGTGTACCAGCCATGAGTGAATAAGCCATATGTGTTCCTAAATTCAAGCTCTAGTACCATACAGAAGAAGAAAATTAGAAAGAGTGAAAGAATGAGTATTCTTTGAAATTGTTTCAATAAGGGAAAATGTGGGATAAGGGAGAATGCTAAGTGGAGTGAAGTTGCTGGGGATACATTGGTTTACATGTGTGGAAATGTGACTTATACAAGTAATACATCTGAAAAAATGAGTATTCTTAAGTGTCTACTGTTGGTTCTGTGTTTTTATTTTTATTTTTAATTTTTTTGTCAGTTGTGGGACTTGAACTCTGGGCCTGGGCACTGTCCCTGAGCTCTTCTTCAGCTCAAGGCCAGTGCTTTTACCACTTGAGCCACTTCTGGTTTTTGAGTGGTTTATTGGCGATGAAGAGTCTCCTGGACTTTTCCTGCCTGGGCTGGCTTTGAACCATGATCCTCAGATCTCAGCCTTCTGAGCAGCTAGGATTACAGACATGAGCCACCAGCACCCAGTAATTTGTGTGTGGGGGCGGGCGGGGTGCCAGCCTGGGATTTGAACTCAGGGCCTGGGCATTGTCCTGGAGTTTTTGTGTTCAAGGATAACACTTTAGCACCTGAGTCACAGTTGCATTTCTGGCTTTTTGGTGGTTAATTGGAGATAAGAGACTTATGGACTTTCCTGTTTAGGACTAGCTTTGAACTAGATTTTTCAGAGCTCAGCCTCCTGAGTAGCTAGGAGTACAAGGGTGAGCTAGTGGCACCTGGCCTAAATATTGAATATTTAAAGCTTTTTTTTTTTTTTTTTGGAAGGGAGGGATAGTCCTGGGGGCTTGAACTCAGGGCCTGAGCACTGTCCCTGAGCCTCTTTGTACTCAAGGCTAGTGCTCTTCTGCTTGAGTCACAGCACCACATCCTGTTTAAAACATAGACTTTGGCTACAGAGAATGCAGTTCAGATAGCGAAATGGGACTTACTTACAACAATCTCTAAAAATAGGTACATGCTTACTACTAAGTACACTGAGTACTCTTTTAAGTGCCACCACCATCCAAATGTTTGGATCTTAAAAGGAGAAGGACAGGGTTGAGAAAGGTATGTTTGAAAGCTCTGAAATCAGAATGATTGTAGTTGAGTCTAGTAAGAGATAACATTGGAAGAGTGTAGAGATTGTAAATTCCTTGAGGTCAAAGGCCAGGTCTTGTTTTTGTTTCCTTCATGATCCTAAAACTTTGTGAATAAAAAACAGAATTGAATTTTATAAGGTTGTAGGAGATTTTGAATGTGAAAACTAAAGAGCTGGACTTGATCCTCTGGTCCTTTGGGAGTCACTAAAGGATTATGAATAAAGGAGTGGTGTGTACAAAGTAGTGATGCAGATTTGTTGAAATCAGTTCTCCGTTCTCTTTTTTTTTTTTTTTTGTCGGTCATGGGGCTTGAACTCTGGGCCTGGGCGCTGTCCTTCAGCTCTTCAGCTCAAGGCGAGTGCTCTACCACTTGAGCTACAGCGCCACTTCCGGTTTTCTGGTGGTTTATTTGAGATAGGAGTCTCACGGTCTCTCCTGCCCGGGCTGGCTTTGAACCGCGATCCTCAGATCTCAGCCTCCTGAGTAGCTAGGATTACAGGCGTGAGCCACCAGCGCCCGGCTTTAGTTCTCCGTTCTTGTCATTGCACTAGCCATCAAATCTGGATCTGCAATTAATGATAGCTTTTATGAATTTGAGCCTTAAAATTTCAGCTGTCTGAAAGAAGATTTTTAACACTTCATTACTTATCTTCTATGCCTCTTATTTTCATTATTGAGAGATACCACTCCCCTCCAGTGCTTTAGCTAGAAACAAAAGACTTCCCTTGAATTCTTCTGTTCTTTATCCCACCAAGACTTGTCAACAGTTACCGGCCATCCACTCTTCTGCTACTGTTCATACAGATCTCCTTTCACGCTTTACATTCCTGTTGCCTCCCTACTTTAGTTTATGTTATTAAATTGTTGGATTAATTGTTGGAATAACTTTGAATTAAAGTTCCCAAGGCGATGGAAAAGGTGGGGTCCAGATGTCAGGTGGAAGGATAGACCTAGATTTTGTGAAAGGTCATCTCTGCCAATGAAGGTAAAATAAAGAAAAATTAGAGAAAATATTGGTAGGTGCATGAGGGAGACTTGTAGTAGTAGTCTTAATAAAGTTGAGAACAAGTATTACATCTTCGTAATTAAAGACTTCTAATTCAGCAACTCCTAAGGAATTGATAAATCATTGTTGCCTGAAGTGTTAAATCCAAGAATTTCCTATTGGACAGCTGAGCTTTTGTTGGAGATGATAAGGAACATCAAAATTAATTTTGCCTTTGACTGTTTCCTCTTACAGAAGGGTACTTTCTGAGGCTTGTATCTTTAGTATGAGGTAGAAATATCTTGGCTGGTCCTGGAATTTGTGTGTAAGAAGCCAAATCTAGAACTTTTAAAATAGTTTGAAAGTCTGAGCTGTTGGGAATGTTCTTTTTTTTTTAATTTTATTTTATTTGTGAACATACTGTACAGAGGAGTTACAATTACATGGGCAGGATAATGCATACATTTCTTACCAAGCATTGCAGCCTCCTCCTTTGTTTACCCTTCACATCCCTTCCCAGCCTCCCCCCTCCCCCTGTTGGGAATATTCTTAAAGTCTGGAGTATTCTTAAAGTCTTAAGTTTGTTTTTTGGGTTCCTTAGTAAATTTTCTCATAAAATATTAAAAGATTGAACTTTAGACATTGCAATGTTTCTTTTCCTGATGTTTAAATCAGGGAAAGACTTTCATGAAATTGATTGACTTGTCAACATAGGATCCTAAAATAGAGTGTCCTCTACCTCTTAGGGGCAAAGGAAGTCTATAAAACCTTTTTTTTCGGAGGAGCTTATGGCTTAGCTCTAAGCTGGCCAACTAGTCTTACCAAGGGCTTCTAATCAGGTAGCCTTTATTAATAACTATATTCAGAAAAGTACTTCACTCTTTTTCCTCCTGAACTGAAAGTCAGTTACTTAATTTTGGAAGTAACTTGTAAGGCCAGTTTTCCCTAGAAGGACTTGTTAGGTGAAGGGAATAACTTAATAGTAGTAAAACTGAAAAGACTTACATCTTGAGGTCTAAAAGAAATGAGGTAGTAGGCTAAAACCAAATGCATGTACTTCTTAAAAAATATTGACTAGTTTAAAAGAAAATCTGTACACTTTCCCATCTATTTGACCTATTACTGCTAACTTGTAAAATTTAAGAAATTCTAAGAAAAATAAACAAAACCTGTATCTTTAGAGTAAGAACTTTTTGAAAGTAGAATTAGACTGTAAGTGCAAAAAAAAAAAATATGGATGACAAAGAGACTGTTGGGAACTTAAGTTGTCAAGAAAGGTAGCCAGAATAATTTTTCTCAAAATACAAATCTGATGAAGTCATTCTACTATTTAAAGTCTTTCAATGCTTCCTCTTGCCTATAGGATATACTTTGGGTTTTTTATTCAGCTTGTTTTGAAAAGTCATGATTTTGCCCACTGCTATTTTATCTAGTTTTAAGCCTCATTGCTACCTATAAAACATCGTATCATTCAATCATCCCTGCTTCTGAGTAGTTTTATGAGAATAATGTCTTTCTTGTCTTCAAGAGTTTGCATTTCATATAGCGTAATGTACAGTTCTCTTTTCTTTCTAGTTAACTTCTAGTCTTTTTGTTAGTGTTGTGGTCCTTGAGATTGAATCTCAAGACCGTGCTCCTATTAGACAAGTGATCTACCACTGAGCTTCATTCTTCACCCTCCTATCCTCGTTTTGTGCTGGCTCTGGTGCTTGAACTCAGGACCTGAACACTTTCCTTGAGCTTTTTTGCTAGTGCTCTACCACCTCAGCCACACCTCCATTTCTGTTTATTTGGAGGGTAATTGGACATGCATTTCTCATGGACTTTCTTGCTTCAGGTTTCAAACTGATCCTCAGATCTCAACCTCCTAAGTAGCTAGGATTATAGGTGTGAGCCACTAGCCCTTGGCCCTAGTCATTTTTTAAATAGATTTTTTTTTTTGTCAGTTGTGGGGCTTAAACTCAGGGCTTGGGCATTATTCCTCAGCTTTTTCAGCTCAAGGCGAGCGCTCTACTGTTTAAGCCACAGTGCCACTGGCCCTAGTCATTTTTTAAAAAGTGAGTTACCAGGTGGCTCAGTGGTAGAGTGCTTGCTTTGCATGCATGAGGCCCTTGGTTCAATTCCTCAGTACCACATAAGCAGAAAACGCTGGAAGTGGCACTGTGGCTCAAGTGGTGGAGCACTAGCCTTGAGCTGAAGAGCTGAGAGACAGCACCCAGGCCCAGAGTTCACACCCCACGACTGATTAAAAAAAACAAACATTTTTTTTAAAAAAAGTAAGTTACTCCTCTAAGAAACTTACTACCCCCATGATTTCTTTTTTTTTTTGTCAGTCATGGGGCTTGAACCCTGGGCCTGGGCGCTGTCCCTCAGCTCTTCAGCTTAAGGCTAGCACTCTACCACTTGAGCCACAGCGCCACTTCTGGTTTTCTAGTGGTTTATTGGAGATAAAAGTCTCACCCACGGACTTTCTTGCCCGGGCTGGCTTTGAACTGGGATCCTCAGGTCTCAGCCTCCTGAGTAGCTAGGATTACAGGCTTGAGCCACCGGTGCCCGGCTCCCATGCTTTCTTTCCCTACTCAGGTAGGCTAAAATACTTCTGTATGAGAATTGTGCTTCAAAATGCAGTGAAATTACTTTCCTTCTTTGCTTACTATTATCATCTGTTTTGAAGATAGGCGTTATGACATTGATATTTTTGTTATTAACGCCTAGTTTAGTAAAGACTTTATCTGAATAAATAAATGAATAAACAACATCAACTTTTAAGGAAGGAGTAGTATTTGGAGGAGACACATCATGCTAGGAAGGAAAAATAAATAGTATGGTGTTAGTGATTTAAATGAAACTGTAGTTAGAGATTATTATGATCCAGTCTGCACATGACATGAAATGAAAAGTGTTAAACAGAGATGGTAACTCAGATTTGGATGTTAAGTTCATATTGAACGTAGCAATGGCAGATTAGTTAGGTGAAACCCTGGGATAAGTGAGGGCAGATTTGAATTCCCCATATTTATATAGCATCAACTTCAGTAATTTTAGCTGCCTTTAATGAATAGTTTACAAAAAGAATGAGTGAAGATCAAGAAGATAAGGTGATATGAGATATTAATGAATATGATTGCTAAATAAATATGTCTGGAGAAGGAATGAAGCTCTGGTGTGGCGTTTCTCCCCTTCCCCCACCCCTCTTCCCTTTTGCTCTCCACCTTCCCCTCTTCTTTTCTGTGCCAGTACTAAGGTTTAAACTCAAGACCTGTCCCTTAGCTTGTTCGCTCAAGGTTGGTATTCTACCTCTTGATCCACAGCTTTAAGTTTCATCTTTTTGGTGGTTAATTGGAGATGAGTCTCGCAGACTTTTCTGTCTAGGTAGGTTGGCTTTAAACAACTATCTTCAGATCACTGTTTTGTGGAATAGCTTAGATTATAGGCATGAGCCACTGGCACCTGGTTATAACATGATTTTTGAGGCATGTGATTCTTTTTAATTTGTAGTGACAATATTGTGGGTTTTGTTTTGGTTGGTTCTGGGGCTTGAACTCTGGGCTTGGGCACTGTGCCTCAGTTCTTCAGCTTGAGGCTAGTGCTGTACCACTTGAGCCACAGTGCCACTTCCAGTTTTCTGGTGGTTTGTTGGTAAGAGTTTCATGGACTTTCCTTCCCGGGCTGGCTTTGAACTGTAATCCTCAGATCTTAGCCTTCTGAGTAGCTAGGGTAATAGGAATGAGCCACCAGCACCTGGTGACAATATTGTTCTAACCAAAGAGAAAATTTGGATAGGACAAGCTTTTCTAACAAGAAGTCATTGCCCTGTGTTCTGTATGTAAAGTCAACCCTTTAAAGAGATTCTAAAGAAAGGAGTGTATAAAAAACAGAGGTTTGGAAACTTGTTGCTTGCATAGCACTAACTGAAATGCCTTCTGTGTTTCCTTTGCAGATGAGCGGGACCGGGTTCAGAAGAAAACGTTTACCAAATGGGTCAACAAGCACTTGATGAAGGTAGAATTCCTTCATATGCTTCTCTTCCTGCTCTTTCCCCTTCTTGGAGACAAGTTCAAATTGCTTGCTATGGGCATGTCTGTAAGGATTTGCATGTGACTTACTCTTTCCCTCCTTCCCTTCCTGTATAGAGGAAACAGTATTAACATGCTACTATCTCAGAAAGACTCAGGTTGGGGATAAAAGATGATACCTGGGATTATAAGAACACAGTTCTTAGTTTAAAAAAAATATAAACCATTTCTTTTTCTTTTCCATTTCCTTCCTGTCCTCCCCTTCCTTCCTTCCTTTAGTGCCCTTCCCCCCTTTTTTCTCCCTCCCCTCCTCTTCCTCTTCCTCTTCCCTCTGTGGGAAATAGAGTTGTTGGATATCAGTCCAAGGTCACAAAAATGCAAGAACCTACTTGCAAAACAAACACTAAAAAGGACTAGGGATAAGATTTAGGTGTTGCCAAAAAGTAAAATAAAGTACACAAATCTTTTTTGGCGGGGAGGTAGGGAGGAAGCAGTACTGAGATTTTTTTTTTCCCCTGGACCTGAGGCTCAAACTTTGGGCTTGGGTACTGTCTCTGAGCTCCTTTTTGTTCAAGGTTAGTGTTCTACCACTTGAGCCACAGTGCTACTTCCAGCTTTTTTTTTTTTCTTCTGTGATTAATTGGAGATAAGAGTCTTTTTGGCTTTCCTGCGTAGGCTGACTTCAAACTGAGATCCTCAGATCTCAGCTTCCTGAGTAGCTAGGATTACAGACATGAGCCAGCAGTGCCTGGCTTGTACTGATATTTTTGAACTCAGAGCCTTATGCTTATTGGGCAGGTGCTGTACTACTGAGCCACTTCTTCAACCCTCTTTTGATCTGGTTATTTTTGAGGTAGGGTCTTGCTTCCTAATCTGGTACTACCTGGACCATGAACCACTTATTTTAGACTTCTTTCATATGATGACAGTTGTATGCCATCAGTTCTTATGAACTTTTCTGCCTGGGCTGGCCTGGAACCATGATCCTTCCTAGCCTTCCAAATAGCTAGAATTACTAGCATAAGCCACTGGTGCTTGGCCAAGTGCATACATTTTTTTTTTTTTTTTTTTTTTTTTTTTTGGTCTGTCATGGGGCCTGAACTCTGGGCCTGGGCGCTGTCCCTCAGCTCTTCAGTACAAGGCTGGTACTCTACCACTTGAGCCACAGCACTACTTCTGGCTTTTTCTACTTATGTGGTGCTGAGGAATTGAACCCAGGGCCTCAACCATTCAAGGCAAGCACTCTACCACTGAGCCACCTTCTCAGCCCCAAATATATACATTTTAAGTCTTCAGGTAATGGGTTTTTATGTAAAAATTTCCACCATGTAATTCAAGTGACACAGACTATTTCCAGAACAGCTAGTATTGAGGTAAATTTTTTTTTTTTTGGGGGGGTCTGGTCATGGGGCTTGAACTCTGGGCCTGGGCGCTGTCCCTCAGCTCTTCAGCTCAAGGCTAACACTCTACCACTTGAGCCACAGCGCCACTTCCGGCTTTTTTCTTTTTGCTTATGTAGTGCTGAGGAATCGAACTCAGGGCCTCACGCATGCAAGGCAAGCACTCTACCACTGAGCCACCTTCCCAGCCCCTTGAGGTAAATTTTTGTTGTTAAAATCAAATCAGAGGTTGGAGCTGGTGGCTCACACCTGTAATCCTAGCTTTCAAGAAGCTAAAATCATAGCCGGGGGCTGGTGGCTTACATTTGTAATCCTAGCTACTCAGGAGACTGAGATCTGAGGATCACAGTTCAAAGCCAGCCCAGGCAGGAAAGTTCGTAAGATTCTTATCTCCAGTAAATCACCAGAAAACAGGAAGTGGCACTGTGGCTCAAGTGGTAGACTGCTCACCTTGAGCTGAAGAGCTCAGGTATAGCACCCAGGCCCAGAGTTCAAACCCCACTACCGAAAATTTTAAAAAAAGTTAAAATCTGAGGATTACAGTTCAAAGCCAGCCTGAGCAGGAAAGTTTATGAGACTATTATGTTCAATTAATGACTAAACAGCCAGAAGTAGAGTGCTAAACTTGAGCAAATAAAGCACAGGGGACAGTGCCCAGGCCCTGAGTTCAAGCCCCAGGACTGGCACGCACGCACACACAAATCAAGGCAGAGACATGCTACCAACAGTATTGTCTACTGTGTGACAGATTAGCATGAAGTTTATGAGTTCTAGTAATTCCTGCTGCTCTAGGAAAAGCCCATGTTCTTGATACATTCTGTCTCAAACAGGATCTCTCTATATATCCCAGACCAACTTCAGATTTACAGTCTTATTGCCTCTGCTTCCTTAGTGCTAGGATTATAGGTATGTACTACCATGCCCTGCTACATCAGTGATTTCCTAATTGCCACCTTCACTTGTAAAATTTATCTTCCTCTTAATTTAATTTCTTTGTAACATTTAACATTTTTGTCTATGCCTTGAAATCCTCTCTTCTCCTTCCCCTTGCCTCCCTTTCCCCCTCTTCTCTTCTTGCCAGTCCTGGGGCCAAAACTCTGGATCCTCCCTTCCCCTCCTCTCTCTCCTCACTTTCCCACCCCTCCCCTCCCTTTGTTGATCCTGGGGCTTAAACTCTGGGCCTTGGTGCTGTCCCTGGGCTCCTTTTGCTCAAGGCCAGACTCTACTACTTGAGCCACAATGCCACTTCTAGCTTTTTCTGTGGTTAATTAGAGATAAGAGTCTCAGACTTTCCTGCACTGGTTGGCTTTGAACTGCAATCCTCAGACCTCAGCCTCCTGCGTAGTAAATAGGATTATAGGCCTGAGCCACCAGCACCAGTGGAGTTTTTTTTTTTTTTTTTTTTCCATAAGTAGTTGTCCATCTATATATAGTTCAGGAAACTTTAACCCAGGAGATGGTCATATAAATCACACATGGCTCCTTAGGGCTACTTAGGACTAAGGACTGCAAGTTAGGGTGATTTTCAAAGTGTAAGATCCGGATACAGAAAAGGTAGAGCCTTTTCTTCATTCTTACCCAAAACAATGATGCGTGTTTCTCAGGTATCATTGACATATTCATCTGATGTTCTCAGGAATATCCTTTGTTTGACATGTCTAAATATTTCTACTTGTGTACCTAGTTTTCCCAGTTTGGTGGACACCTTGATTTAGTACTTCTGGTAATCTGTCCCTTATTACCAAGTCAGGTACCAGTGGATTGCTTTCCACCCCGGAGAGAGCGCTTGGATCTGTCTTTGCTATCACCTTTGCTATGTTTTGTGCTTTTTCATATCTTGCCTTGACCACCATAATGGTTTTCTAATGAAGTGTTCAGTAATAACAACTACGACAATACTGATTGTAATAGCATACTGAGGGCTTCCTACAAATGATTTTATACCAAATCTTTTACATGGATTATTTGGTTTAATCCTTCAGTGACTTTGTAAGATCTATTAATAGCTTCATTTTATCAGTGAATAAGTGAGGTCTAGGAAGGGTGTGTAACATATTCAAGGCTATGCTGCTAGAAAGAGGCAGAATGAAGCTTTAGAATTCAGGCAATTTGAACTTCCTAACACATGCTCTTAACCTGTAATACTGGCTCTGGTTTCTGCTTGCCTTTCTAGGCTCATAGTGCCAAATTCCCCTCTTACCTTAAGTTCTGGCTAAATTATGTGGCATGCTATTTTATGGCTCTGTATCTTTGTTCTGCTGTTCTCTCTGCTTGTGGTCTTGCCCCAAAGTCTGTTCTACCTAAATAATGTCAACTTAATATCTTTTCACTAAATTCTTTACTAATCTTCCCATGTGGCATCAACTACCCTTTCTTTTGTGCCCCCTGATATTCCTTTGTATTTATCTTATAGCATTTACTTATGTAGCATCTTTGTGCTAGACTGTAACTTGAGTGCAGATATTGTATCTTACTTTTTATAGTGTCATGGCCAAGAAGGATGGAAGAGAGGCAGGGAAAACAAACTATAAATTCCTTCAGTGGTAACCATTGCCTGTAGATAATTTTCATGATGCAAAGCCTTGCAATCTGGTAACAACTAGCCTGTCCAATGTTATTTCCAGATTCTCCTGTGTAACCTGTGCCATAGTCATACTAGACAACTCACTGCTCTCTATATCCTGTATACCTTTATACTCTCTCTCTCTCTCTCTCTCTCTCTCTCTCTCTCTCTCTCTCTCTCTCTCTCTCTCTCTCTCTCTCTCTCTCTCTCTCTCTCTCTCTCTCTCTCTCTCTCTCTCTCTCTCTCTCTCACATCACAGCCTTCTGAGCTTGGCCACTAACTCTTTCAGGATGAGCTTCACTATAACTTTCCTGAGTTCCATTATGATAACTAAACCAATTTCTTTTTTCTTTCAAGTCCTAGGGCTTGAACTCAGGGCCAAAGCACTGTTCCTGAGCTTCTTTTGCTCAAGGTTAGCACTCTACCTCTTGAGCCACAGTGCCACTTCTGGCTTTTTCTGTTTATGTGGTACTGAGGAATTGAACCCAGGGCTTCTTGCATACTAGGTGAGCACTCTACCACTAAGCTACTTTCCCAGCTCCTAAACCATTTTTTTCCCATCTCTATTCTACATAACTTTGAACTGATGCCTATGTTCATGTATCATTCTCCTCTGAAAATTGCTCATAGAGGGTTTGGACAGTATTAAGCTACTTTTCCTGTCAAATACTGCATAGGGATATGAGAAGTATCCAATAAATATTTGTTACCTTGAGTAAACAACGTGTGTGTGTATGTGAGTGTGTGTGTGTGTATTTTTTCCAGTGGTGGGGCTTGAACTCAAGGCCTGAGCACCATCCTTGAGTTTCTTTTCTCTCAAGGCTAGCACTCTGCCACTTGAACGACAGTGCCACTTCCAGCTTTTTTCACCCCCTGTTTATGTGGTACTGAAGAATTAAACCTAGAGTTTCATTCATTCTAGGCAAGCACTCTACCATTAAGCCACATTCCCAGTCTTAAATAATGGTTTTGAAGTGCATTTTATCTGACTTGACTCCCACAGTAACCTCAAAGGAAGTGAAGGTATTTTATCTTCCCAGTTTTTACAACTTTTGGAGAGAGAATTAGAGAGGTTAAATGACTTTCCTAAATCTATCATGAGTCTTGTGATAAAAATTACTAGTTCTTTCTATTAAACATACCTCCATTTACTCTCCTTTCATACTACTCTCTAACAGTATAAGAGTTGAATTGTCCTCCCTCAGACTTTGAAATGCTCAGGTTCCCTGCTGAACATTTGTAGCTGATGCTGCCTGTTGGATCTCAGCCTCGGTGCTGTGTGATGACAGGAGGCCCAGGGATGGGGAAACTAGAGGAACACATCATAGCATTGTTTGATATTGGCGGCCAGCCAGAGCTTTACTTAACCCTTGACTATTTTCCATCTCTTCTCGGGCTCTTAGCTGCATAGTTCAAACAGCATTTGTTCATCTTGCGATATTAGAGAAAGATTTGCTGCTAGTTAGTCATTGCTGTAAACTTGAATTCTTTGAGCTTGTGTTAAAAGTTAGGGATCAGGATTTTTTTTTAAATTCAAATGTCCTTGGCTTGATTGTCCAAGCATACCCACTAATGCTGTATTTGTGAGATCATTGTAAGATCAAAACTAGTTAAGCCTCCCAAGTTGTAGTTAATTTGGGATCTCCCAAATTTCTTTGGGAAAATTTGTTCTGGAATAAGAAAATGTATTCCTCTATTAATTGAGAATGTGATTGATCCATTCTTTTAAGAGTTAAGGAGGGGGCTGGGAAGTTGGCTCAGTGGTAGAGCGCTTGTCTTGCATGCTTGAGGCCCTGGGTTCGATTCCTCAGCACCACATAAGCAAAAAGAAAAAACCCGGAAGTGGCGCTGTGACTCAAGTGGTAGAGTGCTAGCCTTGAGCTGAAGAGCTGAAGGACAGTGCCTAGGCCCCATGACCGTACTCAAAAAAAAAAAGAAAGAGTTAAGGAGGTTAACATCTGAAATATGTAAACAATGTAACTTTGAATGCAAGCCCACAAACCCAAGAAAGAGTATAATGTACCAGAGCCATCAAAAAAGAAAAATTAGGGTTTTAAGTGAAGTCTTATTTACATTATCCACATATATATAATATGTAGACACATGTTTAGGTCCTGATAAATTTTGCTATCTTTCCTCAGGAGGAGGTTTACCTGATTCATTCTTACTAACTTAAGAGATTAGTGGATATAAAGGAAAGGGCAATATTTAATGTAGCAAATTGAATAATTCTTTTTATTTCTAATTCATATGTCTACTCTAGAAGCCATTGGCTTTCTTGGAACTTTTAGTAAGAATTTAGGATGCCGTCCAAGGCTTTCAAGCTACATGTACTCTACCATTGCTACCTTTTTCTTTTATATTTGGGGCTCTAGTTGAACACAGGGTAGCACTAAGACTACCAGCAGACTGCTGGGGACCATTTACCTCTTGCTCCCCAGATAGTACAGGGCCTTTTACACCTCTCTATTCATATCTGTGGGAAATGTCAGCGGAGGTTGGCAAGGGAGTTTATGAGAGGGGTGCAGCCTGCTGGCTAAAGTGCTGCCGTTGTTTCCCATGTATTTCCTGTGGAGATAGCTCTGTGGCCATCTCTGTCTAAACTTGGTGACTCCATGTCCTATGCCAAAAGTACCTGAGTACTAAGTAAAATTACCTTTTGTGAATTTTAGAATCTACTTCATCTTAAGAGAATCTCTGTAAATCAGGGTTTGTTGGTACTATTATTGGAGTCCAAAAATTTTAGGGGATTATATTATTTATTTTTTGGGGGTGCCACTCCGGGGGCTTGAACTCAGAACCTGGGCACTGCCCTTGAGCTTTTGAGCCATAGTGTCCTTTCTAGTGGGGTTTTTTGTTTGTTTGTTTTTGTTTTATTGTCAGTTGTGGGGCTTGAACTCTGGGCCTGGGCACTGTCCCTCAGCTCCTCAGCTCAAGGCTAGTGCTCTATCACTTGAGTCACAATACCACTTCCGGTTTTCTCAGTAGTTTATTGGAGATGAGTCTCACAGACTTTCCTGACTGGGCTGGCTTTGAACCTTGATCCTCAGATCTCAGCCTCCTGAATAGCTAGGATTACAGGAGTGAGCCACCACACCCAGCATTCATTTCTAGCCTTTTAGTAATTAATTTGAGATAGAGAAGTCTCAGGGACTTCCAGCCTGGGCTGACTTTGAACTGCAGTCCTCAGATCTCAGCCTCCTGAATAACTAAGATTACAGGAATAGATTTCGCCATGGCCCCACCCCCTCTTTTTTTTTTTTTTTTGTGCTAATCCTAGGGTTTAAACTCAAGGCCTGGGCACTGTCCCTAAACTTCTTTTGCTCAATGCTAGCACTCTACCACTTGAACCATTCTACACAGTCCCCCTTTTGCCCTTTTCTGTTTATGTGGTACTGAGGAATCGAACCCAGGGCTTCATGAATACTAGGCAAGCATGATTTTTAGTGTTTGACTTTTCCTTGAAAAATGTTTAGAATTTCCTCTTTACAGTTCAGAAATCCATCTAAATTACTCAGCTCATTCTTTATTTTCTACACTTTAAATATTTGAAGTATAGAAGAGAGTCAAAAACATACTTCACTCTTGAAATTTTTCTCTGACCTGTTTTTCTTTCTTTCTTTCTTTCTTTCTTTCTTTCTTTCTTTCTTTCTTTCTTTCTTTCTTTCTTTCTTTCTTTCTTTCTTTCCTTCCTTCCTTCCTTCCTTCCTTCCTTCCTTCCTTCCTTCCTTCCTTCCTTCCTTCTTTCTTTTTTTTCAGGTAAGGGGTAGGTTTAGTCATCGTTCCGGCTGGCACCAGGCCATATGACCTGTTTATTTTTCTTTAACATAGTTTGGTCAAGGAAATTGAGCTGTGTGTGTGCGTGTGTGTGTGCGTGTGCATGTGCGCAGACGTGCGTGTATGCACACGCATACGTGTATGCCAGTACTGGGAGTTGGACTCAAAGACTCTCACTTTTACTTGGCTTTTTTTTTGTTGTTGGTTGTGGGGCTTGAACTCTGAGCCTGGGTGCTGTCCCTGCGCTCTTCAGCTCAAGGCGAGCGCTCTACCACTTGAGCCACAACGCCACTTCCGGTGTTCTAGTGGTTTATTGGAAATGAGTCTCATGGATGTTCCTGCCTGGGCTGGTTTTGAACCTCGAGCCTCAGATCTCAGCCTCCTGAGTAGCTAGGATTATAGGTGTGAGCCACCAGAGCTTGGCTACTTGCTTTTTTATTTTTTTTTTATTTTTATTTTTTTTGGGTCCGGTCGTGGGGCCTGAACTCTGGGCCTGGGCGCTATCCCTCAGCTCTTCAGCTCAAGGCTAGCGCTCTACCACTTGAGCCACAGCGCCACTTCCGGCTTTTTTCTTTTTGCTTATGTGGTGCTGAGGAATCGAGCCCAGGGCCTCAGGCATGCAAGGCAAGCGCTCTACCACTGAGCCACCTTCCCAGCCCATCTACTTGCTTTTTTAATTGGAACTGGTGGTCTATTGCTTGAGCCACAACTCCACTTTTGGATTTTTGCTGGTTTATTAGAGATAAGAGTCTCTTGGATTAGTTTGCCAGGGCTGGATTTGAACTTCAGATCTCAACCTCCTGAGTAGTCAGGATTACAGGAATGAGCCACCAACATCTGTTTGTTGTTGAAAATGCTTAAGGGGAAAATAGAAAATTTCTCCTCATTTCCTCTTCTGAAAGCTTTTTTGTATATTTTTTCTGGTAATTTTATTTATATACTTGGTAATTATAGTCAGGCAAACAAAGATTGAGAGATATAATAAGCTAGTAATCATCCAAATGCTTTAGAATGTGTTGAATTTTTCTCATAGGTGTAAAACCAAATTAGAATTTTGGGAGGAGTCATTGAGGCCTTGATGTGAAATTAACTTCACACTTAAGATGCTTCCTTTTAATTTGCAGTCTTCTGTGGTGTTAATATTCTAGTGATAACAAGTTTCATTAGGCTCTCAAGCCCTACTGTAATTTATTGAAATAATGATTTAATGCCCACTCCCAAGTTTTATACCTATATACAGGTCTTATCAAGAATAAAATCTCTTTTTTCCCCTGTTTACCTAGAACATTTTTAAATGGGGGAAAATACAGCCAGTGTAATTACTTATGGAAGAACAATGTCAAGTACAATAAAACCTGCAAGGGAAACATATCTCTGGTTCCAGCTTATTAGGAGACTGAGTCAGAAAGATCTCTTGAGGCCAGGAGTTTGAGACCAGCCTAATCAACATAGGAAGCCCTTGATTCAAAAAAAGAAAAGCAGCCAGGTGCTGGTGGCTCATACCTGTAATCCTAGCTACTCAGGAGGCTGAAATCTGAGGATCACAGTTGGAAGCCATCCCAAATAGGAAAGACCATGAGACTCTTATCTCCAATTAATCATGAGAAAACCGAAAGTGGTGCTGTCTCTCAAGTGGTAGAACCTCTAATTTTGAACAAAAGAACTCAGGGACAGCATCCAAGCCTTGAGTTAAAGCCCCATGATCCACAGGGGAGGGAAGGGGGAGGAAGAAAAGCAGAATTGTGTATACCAAGTTGTTATATTGGCTTTCTTGGAGGAATGAAAGCATGATTGTACAAATACATACCTTTTAGTGTATATATATTAATATATGTGTATATTAATATATATATATATCTGTTTCGGTTTTTAAATTTTTGAGAGGTGGTCTTACTTTGTAGTCCATGCTGGTTTCAAACATGCAAATCCTCCTGCCTCAGTCTGAGTGCTGGGATTGTAGATAAGTACTACACTGTCCATCTCTGTGTGTGTGTGTGTGTGTGTGTGTGTGAGCGCGCGCGCGCGCGTGCGCTTTCTTTTTTGGTCAGTTGTGAGGCTTGAACTCAAGAACTGGACTGTCCCTGAGCTTTTTTTGCTCAAGGCTAATGTTATACCACTTGGAGCCATAGCTGTACTTCTGTTTTTTAGGTGGTTAATAGGAAATAAAAGTCTCAGGCTTTCCTGCCTGAGCTGGCTTTGAACCACATTCCTCAGATCTCAGCCTCCTGGATAGCTAAGATCACAGGCATCAGCCACCAGTGCCCAGCTTACATGTATCATTTACTGAAGTGATAATACCTAAAATGTGGATGGCGAAGTGTGTAAAATCTTTTTTAAAAAAGTTATTCATTTTCCCTAGTTTTGCCCCTTCTTTTCTTCTTCTTCTTCGTCTTCTTCTTCTTCTTCGTCTTCGTCTTCTTCCTTTTGGGTCCGGTCATGGGGCTTGAACTCTGGGCCTGGGCGCTGTCCCTCAGCTCTTCAGCTCAAGGCCTAGCGCTCTACCACTTGAGCCACAGCGCCACTTCTGGCTTTTTTCTTTTTGCTTATGTCGTGCTGAGGAATCGAACCCAGGGCCTCATGCATGCAAGGCAAGCGCTCTACCACTGAGCCACCTTCGCAGCCCGCCCCTTCTTTTCTTAACCCTTAATGTCAAACAGTTACTTATTTTCTGATTTTTTTTGGGGGGG
Source organism: Dipodomys merriami (assembly GCF_024711535.1). Classification (NCBI taxonomy): domain Eukaryota; kingdom Metazoa; phylum Chordata; class Mammalia; order Rodentia; family Heteromyidae; genus Dipodomys; species Dipodomys merriami. The sequence goes on along the minus strand of NW_027204937.1, from coordinate 17,953,144 downwards.
GGGGTCAGTAGTGGGCATTGAACTCTGGGCTTGGGTGCTGTCCCTGAGCTCTTCAGCTCAAGGCTAGTGCTCTACCACTTGAGCCACAGCACTACTTCGGTTTTGTGGTTAATTGGAGATAAGAGTCTCACACATTTTCCTGCCTGGGCTGGCTTTGAACCGTGATCTTCAGATCTCAGCCTCCTGAGTAGCTAGGATTACAGGTGTGAGCCACTGGCGCCCTGCTTATTTTCTGATTTTTTTTTTTTTTTTTTGGGTCCGGTCGTGGGGCTTGAACTCTGGGCCTGGGCGCTGTCCCTCAGCTCTTCAGCTCAAGGCTAGCGCTCTACCACTTGAGCCACAGCGCCACTTCCGGCTTTTTTTTTCTTTTGCTTATGTGGTGCTGAGGAATCGAACCCAGGGCCTCAGGCTTGCAAGGTAAGCGCTCTACCACTGAGCCACCTTCCCAGCCCTTATTTTCTGATTTTTAAATCTACCATTTATTTATGACATGGTTTGTGTTACATCACTCTAAAAAAGTTTTCTCACTTTTACTTATTTGTGGGAACACTTAAAATTTTCTCCTTCCTCCTTCACCCCTCCTTTACCATTTAGTGCTACTAGTATTCCTGCCTTTATTTCACTTTCTTGTGTTCACTTGGTTATTTCCTGTTCTTTGCTAGTTGCTTTTCCATCTCCTGCCTTCTAATTTTAGCTACTCCCTAAGGCTCAATTCATCGTTAGCTCTCTGTTCTTCTTTCTTGCTTCTCACTGAAGAAGCCCAACATTTCCCATGTCTTTAGCTAACACCTCAATGTATGACTTCTACGACCTAGGATCTCAGCTGACCCAGATTAAATTCTGGTATCTCCAGCTACTTCCATAACATTAACTCCTTAACTGTCATTTAAAGTTGGACTTCTCAAATCCAGGCCTTATGACCTGCTTATTTCTTTTTTTCTTTTCTTTTCTTTTTCTTTTTTCTTTTTTTTTTTTTTTTGGGTCCGGTCATGGGGCCTGAACTCTGGGCCTGGGCGCTGTCCCTCAGCTCTTCAGCTCAAGACTAGCACTCTACCACTTGAGCCACCACATAAGCAAAAAAGAAAAAAGCCGGAAGTGGCGCTGTGGCTTGAGTGGTAGAACTGCTTATTTCTATCAGTGGTGCACTAAGGTTGTTCCATATCACAAGCTTGAGATGTTGGGCACAATTTTTTTTTTTTGTCGGTTGTAGGACCTGAACTCTGGGCCTGGGTGCTGTCCCCCAGCTCTTTAGCTGTAGACCAGTGCACTACCACTTGAACCTCAGCCCCACTTCCAGCTTTTTCTATTTATGTGGTGCTGAGGAATCGAACGCAGGGCCTCATGCATACAAGGCAAGCACTCTACCATTGAGCCACCTTCCCAGCGCCTGTTGGACACATTTGAGGGAGGAGTATTGAAATCTTGAGCCACTGTTGCAGTAGAGCACCTTGTATAGACTCATGGGAGGTATGTGATACAGCTTCAGTAGTTTTAAGCTTGCTAAGCATAGCAATGATTAAATTATATAGCTAAGCATAGTGATTATTATATAAACGTATAACTAAATTATATTTAGAATAAAATTAGGAAATACTTAAAGCTCTACATAGGTATTTTAGTGCAGGTTATTTTTTTTGCTCATGAGATTAATTAAATGTATTATATCTATGGTGGAAATGCTATACAGTGTCATGCAACATATACATTTCTTCCCAACATCACAGCTTGAAATTGGTAGGGCTGGTTATACCATGGAAATCAGTAATATCTACAAGTCTGGGTTAGGTGTCTTTTTGTTTGTTTGGGGGTTGTATGTGTGTACGTCTGTGTATGTGTGTGTATGCTGGTACTGAAGTTTGAACTGAGGGCCTGGATGTTGTCCCTTAGCATTTTCCCCTCAAGAGTGGTGCTCTACCATTTGAGTCACAGCTCTACTTCCTGGCTGTCTGGTGGTTAATTGGAGATAAGAGTCTCAAAGACTTTCCTACTTGAGTTGGCTTCGAACAGTGATCCTCAGATCTTACCCTCTTGAGTAGGATTACAGGTTTGGAGCCACTGCTGCCTGGCTCCATATTCTACTTAAAAGAAAACACACACACACACACACACACACACACACACACACACACACACACACACACACACACACACACACACACACACACACACACACACACACACACACACACACACACACACACACACACACACACACACACACACACACACACACACACACACACACCACACACACACACACACCCTCTTTATGGACCTTTATTAGCATATGTTATTTGTGTAAGTAGGGTGTTCTATTATGAAATTCCCTTATATGTATACAGTGTTATCTGGATCAAGCCTACTCCCTTTATCATTCTCCTTTACCCTTTTCTCCCTTCTACAACAAATTCAAAATATTTCATTGTTCTGTTTTTCATATATGTAATACTTCAACCTGATCATCTTCATCGCTCTCTCTGTTCCTCTTCTCCCACCTGCTGCTCCCCCCTCCTCTCATTATGTCACTGACACAGGCCTTAAATATGATCATATGATCCTCTTGCCTCAGCCTCTGACATTCCACTTTGAGTACAGAATGGAAATCAACTTGGAAAAACCTTTATACTTTTTTAATCATTGTGAATAAAAGGTAAAAAAAATCTCAGAAATGTTTTAGTAAATAGAAATATACTTTTTCTGATGAGTGGACTGAAAATGTAGTTCTGTCAATGGTGTGTTGGTCCATCTTGTTGAGTTCTCAGATAGTAACCTTTACTGCTTCCTCTGTTAGGTGTGACTTCTTCTTTATTAAAGATTAGGCTTTAAAAATTGTTACCTAGAAAATTAAATTATTTATGTAATTTTAAGTCATGTTCTGCCTTTTTTCTCCAGTCTGTTCTGGTTCTGTGTTGTTAGCATCACCAGTGGAGTTGCCACTAGACTTGGAAAGAACCATAAGACCTAAGCCACTATGTGCCCTGGCTTCTATGGAATTGGATAATAAGTAAATGTCACAAGGCAGTAGTTTGAATTAAATAAATAAAACAAGATAATGGCTTATTATAAAGCATACTAGTTAACAATAAAAGTTCCAAAAATCAGAAAGACTAATCTGGAGCCAATGTTTTTCTTTGGTTCCCTTGTGCAAATTACTTCATTTCTGTAATTGTTTCCTCCTGTGTAAAATAGGATCATATTAAGACATATAAAGCATGTATTTCAGTGTTTCACATTAATCACACTTTTTTACCCTTTAAGGTGAGGTCTGTTTTTCCTTAGTTTTAATTAGAAAATTGGAGTTGATTTCCTCACATGGAAAATAAATATCAAGTGCATTTGGTAAGCGAGGAGTTAAATCAGAGGCCTACTCTATGAAATGTATGTGCCTAGCGTTTAATTCCCTTTTAGCACACTACAAAGCTGGATACTGGCTGGACTCATATGTTCACCATTAGCTATCCCCATCCCATTTTGGCTCATAGTAATTCCCAAAAAATTTTAGGTCATTATAATCCCTAATCTCCTTGTCCAGACTTTATAGAATATTGTTTATTGTTGCTTAAGGTGTGTGAATTTGAAAAACACAACTTCAGATTGTTACCATGTCGTATGTATTTTTTTTGGGGGGGGGTCCGGTCGTGGGGCCTGAACTCTGGGCCTGGGCGCTGTCCCTCAGCTCTTCAGCCCAGGGCTAGCGCTCTACCGCTTGAGCCACAGTGCCACTTCCGGCTTTTTTTTTTCTTTTTGCTTATGTGGTGCTGAGGAATCGAACCCAGGGCCTCAGGCATGCAAGGCAAGCACTCTACCACTGAGCCACCTTCCCAGCCCCTGTCGTATGTATTTTATTCCAGTCAGAAAATTTTATAATCTTATTAGTGCTCTGGTTTCAGATTCTTTATAGTTATGTAGAACCAGAAATTCTTCTGAGGATAATAAAGTATTTTCAGATTAAATTAAAACTATCCTGTTTTACTCTCCTCTGCAGGTCCGTAAGCACATCAATGATCTTTATGAAGACCTGCGGGATGGCCATAACCTGATCTCTCTGCTGGAGGTCCTCTCAGGCATCAAACTGGTGAGCTTCTCCCTTCTTGCAATGAGTGGCCTCCAAATGTGGCTTTATTAGTGGCATATTTGTCTATCTTGTTGAGTTTGAGGACAGCAACCTTTCCTCCTTGCTCTGGTAGGTGGAAAGAAGTAAGAGAGATAATTAATAGAGTTTATTTTTATTTCTAAATCAGAGTTTACAGATGATGTAAAGTCAATATATGCATTATATATTCTCAAAATCAGGAATCAAATATTCTTTTATTGCTGCATACTGCTGTATTCTTCATCTTTTTCTAGACACTAGGATTTCAGGAACATTAGACTCACATGTTTTTGAGTAAGATTTTTTTTTTTCTTCTGGTCTATGTAGACTCCTCTCATTTTCCCATCTATTGTGATTTGCTTTTTCCTAATTTTCTGCATTTAGCTGAGGACCTGAAGTTTACATTTAAAAGTCTGGGTGTTTAGAGTTAAATTTTCCCTGATTCATTTCACTTTCTCCCTTCTGTGATTTGTTGAGTCTTGTCTCACAGATGTGCAGAGGTGCTAAAGTTAATGTCTGAGCATATCTCAGAAAGCAGAACATCCAGGCTCCTTGGATAATTAGATATGCTTGCTTTGTCCTAAAATGTACTAGAATTAATGGTAAGGAATGCCTTCATATCAGTAGTGCTAAATTTAAGTGCTGAGTAATATCATGTAGCACAGTGAAAATAAAATTCTGATGGCTTACTAGATTTACAAATGAAGACCAGAGAAAAACCAGAAATTAGATGTATTAGTTATGTTAATAAAAGCTTCTGAGCGAGCTTCTGCATCAAATTCTGGTTGATCCTCTCAGCTTGGCTTGTCAGCTGTTTGTTTGTCATTGTTGTTATTGTTTTAAAGTGTTGGGGTTTAAATTCAGTGCCTCCTCACACTTACTAGGAAGGTGCTATGACACTTAAGCAACCCCCAACCCCCTTTTTTGTTTCAGTTATTTTTCAGGTATGGCCTAATATCTGATTAAATATAGGCCATTATTTCTATATTTGGTCATAATGAACACAAATTCTCCTGTATAATTCATATTTCTTTCTTTTTTAAGTTTTAGCAAGGATTTATGTTAGGATAACAGGTTGAGGTAGGGAGGAGAGAGAAAAAAAAATTCCTTCTCCCTATTCAGAAAATAGGAGTTAAAGACTCTTGCTGGTCATATTCTTTTTTTGTTTTGTTTATTGTTTTTTTTTGGTCAGTCATGGGGCTTGAACTCTCGTCCTAGGCACTATCCCTCAGCTCTTCAGCTCAAGGCAAGTACTCTGTCACTTGAGCCACAGTGCCACTTCCAGTTTTCTGGTGGTTTATTGGAGATATGGGTCTCATGGACTTTCCTGCCTGGGCTGGCTTTGAACTGCGATCCTCAGATCTCAGCCTCTTGAGTAGCTAGGATTACAGGTGTGAGCCACTGGTACCCAGCTATTCATATTCTTTCTCTTGTGCCATAGACAATTTAATTTTTATTTGGAAAAGTTTGGTTTGAGTATTAGAAACATCTGTGTAAAAACAGAGACCTGAAAATGCACACAGCTTGAGCAGTCTGTGAATCCCAGCCCACTCACTGCCTTTGGTGGATTCTTAGTCATTGTTTGTTGTGCTTAAAGAACAGAATTTGGCACATTATAATTCACTGCTGAAGTGATACTCAGTTTCTTCTAGGATTGGGCTTGGCTCTCACTGGCCCTACTATTTGGGTTTTCGTTTCTTTTTTTAAATCTTGTGGTACAGTATATATATATATAATTTATCTTTTTTTTTGGCTGGTCGTTGGTTTTTAACTCTGGGCCTAGGGGCTGTCCCTGTGCTCTTCAGCTCAAGGTTAGTGCTCTACCACTTGAGCCACAGTGCCACTTCCCGTTTTCTTGTGGTAAATTGGAGATAAGAGTCTCATGGAGGGGCTGGGAAGGTGGCTCAGTGGTACAGTGCTTGCCTTGCATGCATGAGGCCCTGGTTCGATACCTCAGCACCACATAAGCAGAAAAAGCCAGAAGTGGCGCTGTGGCTCAAGTGGTAGAGTGCTAGCCTTGAGCTGAAGAGCTGAGAGATAGCACCTAGGCCCATAGTTCAGGCCTCTTGACCGACAAAAAAAAAAAAAAGTCTCATGGACTTTTTTTCCGGCCCAGGCTGACTTTGAACTGGGATTCTCAGGTCTCAGCCTCCTAAATAGCTAGGATTACAGGCATGAGCCTCAGGCACCCAGCAGTTCTATATTTTTATTGGGCAAAAATTGACAAACTTTTTTTTTTAATTGTGCCAGTCCTCTGATTTGAACTCAGGGCCTGGGCCAATGTTCCTGAACTTTCTTGTTCAAGGCTAGCACTCTGCCACTTGAGTAACAGTTCCATGCCCAACTTTTCTGGAAGCTAATTGGAGATAGGAGTCTCCTCCCTAGGCTAGCTTTGAAACCATGATCCTCAGCTCTCAGCCTCCTAAGTAAATAGGATTATAGGTGTGAACCAACTGTGCCTGGCTCAGAACTTTTTGTTAACATAACTAATACATGTAGGGGCTGGGAAGGTGGCTCAGTGGTAGAGCGCTTCCCTTGCATGCATGAGGCCCTGGGTTTGATTCTCCAGCACCACATAAGCAAAAAGAAAAAAGCCAGAAGTGGCTCTGTGGCTCAAGTGGTAGAAGGCTAGCCTTGAGCTGAAGAACTGAGGGACAGCGCCCAGGCCGAGTTCAGGCCCCACGACCAGACCAAAAAAAAAAACAAAAACAAAAACAAAAACAAAAAACAAAAAAACTAATACATATAATTTCTGGTTTTCCTTGGTCTTCATTTATAAGTCTTAAGTCACCAGAATTTTATTTTCACTGTGCTAGATGTTATTCAGCCATTAAAATGATGTCTTAGGCATTGAGGGTGTTATATTTGATTAATTTATAGTGATTTTGTATTGAAAAGTGATCCTTTTTGGTGATATTGTTTACAGAACAGGGTAAAAATACTGATTTAATTTCCTCTGAAAACCTTCATGTGTTATGATATTGTCATACCATCTTTTCAACAAATAGCATCCAGGTAATTCTCAGTTCATCTCAGGATATGTTTCTCCCTTAGTGGAGTCACAAAAGCAGAGACTCTCTTAGGTGACCGTGGAGAACTGAAAGTGTATTTCAACATAAGAAGTGTTCCATGTGATCATCAGCTTTAATTTTGATTTGGTTTTGTATTTCTTTTTGGAGGTAGTAGGATATTTTCCTTTTTGTTTTTACCTTTTAAGAAATATTGCATTCATTTCCATCTCATCTTTGTCTTGTGAATTGCCTGTTCCTCTGTTGTGTCTTTGCTTTGGTTGGTGACTAAAGGAGCCAGCAGGGCTGAAGACCCTCCGTCTGGTGAGCATGCCCTCCTGGCGCCATACAAACAGCGAGGATCAGGAGGAGGAAGATGATGATGATGTAGTAGGTCCTCCTGGGGATGCCAGCATCCCAGCTGGCACTGCTGACACTGCAGGGACATCAGAGAGGCATGGTTCTCCAGCTCCAAGTAGCTTAGTCACCAATTGCCTTTTCCACCTGGGAATATGAGTCCCAAAGAAAGTGGTTAAAACTAATTGTGCCCCTTGTCACTGCTATATGATCTTAGTGTGGGAATTGTTTTGTTTATCTGAGGATGGTTACCATAAAAAAAAAATCAGTGTGTAGACTCTGTGACCTGGAGACCCATGGCTTTCTAGTGCCTTGTTGTGTTGTCTGAGTCCAGATTGCAGAACTATGGATAGTTTAGCTGACAGCATGACTGTTGATTGCTCACAGCTTCACAGTCCAGACTAACTATAGCACACCTCTCTGGCTCAAGGTTCTCACCTCGCACCTGTCATTTGTTTTCAAAAACAGCCTGATGTTTGCAAACTCACTGCATGCAGATACTTTGGGTAGTCTCTAATTGCTGTAGAGGACAGAGATATAACTTGCATGTTCTGAAGTTGTTTTTGATGGCAAGCATATTAGAAGAAAAGTTAGTATGTATAAAAGTTAGTATGTATTTATATATGATTATACCTTTATATTTAAAATCTTTCTGCAAAAACAGATTAGGCAATATCCCTATACTTACTTGGTGCTCTCTCTTTCTCTTCTTTTCTTCTTTTCTTCTCCCTTCCCTCCCCTCCACTCCCCTCCTCTCCTCTACCCTTTCCCTCCTCTACCCTTCCCTTCCCTTGTTTCCTTCCTTCCTTCCTTCCGTCCTTCCGTCCATCCTTCCTTCCTTCCTTCCTCTCTCTCTCCCTTTCTTTCTTTCTTTCTTTCTCTCTTTCTTTCTTTCCTTCCTTCCTTCTGTTCTTTCTTTCGTTCTTTCTTTCATGGTAGTCCTGGGACATGAACTCAGGGCCTGAAAGCAGTCCCTGAACTTTTTGCTCAAGGCTACCACTCTACTACTTGAGCCATAGCCACACTTCTGGCTTTTTGGTGGTCTTTCCTGCCTAGGCTGGATTTTGAACTGTGATCATAAGATCTCAGTCTCCTGAGTAGTTAGAATTATAGGCATAAACCACCAGTGCCTGGCTCCTCTGACCTCTTAAAGTTATGTCATCACCTCACTGATCCTCTATCCCATTGTTTTAGAATCCTGTTTTAGACTATGTCCCCCTGTAAGCCACATTCACAATTAGTTTAGTTGAAATGACTACTATAACCTTTTTAAATTTTATTTATTTTTCTAAGCCTTTGACCTAAGAAGTTATCATATTGCCCAGAGAAATTGTGACATCTGGTAGAATATTCTAAGTATAATTTAGTGATAGAGATGTTTCAGTTCAAGTTTAATAAAGTAAAACCATTGGAAAATGAACAGACAAAAATTTCAGAGGCAGGGCTAGGAAGGTGGCTCATGCATGCATGAGGCCCTGAGTTTGATTCTTCAGCACTAATAAGCAGAAAAAGCCAGAAGTGGTGCTATGGCTCAAGTGGTAGAGCACTAGCCTTCAGCTGAAGAGCTCAGGGACAGCACCTAAGCCCAGAGTTCAGGCTCCACGACCGACCAAAAAAGAAATTCAGAGGCAGATAGCCATTTCTGTACCACTAGCAAGACAAATAGACATTTTACTTTATAATAGGTAATACTTTAATACTTAAGTCTTAGACAAGGAATCAGAGGCACTGGTTAGAGATAGCTTCTCTCCCTTAGGTTGTATGACATAAAGGGTGAAATTATAGAAAACAAGTTTCTTTGGGCTAATAATGTTGAACAGCCCCTTGCCACTATTTTCTTCTGGGATTGTAGGTGACTTTCCAACAGGGACACTTGTCTCCCTGAGAGATTAGTTACTTTCGATTTAAGCCTGCTATTGTGGATTTTTCCACTTTTTTTGAGCATGTGGAACACCTCATCTCTGAGGTAACTCTGGGTAACTCTAGTCAAACTACTGTGGTTAGGATCGTGTAAGGTTGCCTCTGTCCATTATTGCACAGTATGTACTTAGGGCTTTCTACCTTTTACCTATAGCATTTCACTGGATTTTAGAAGCCAATCTGTATTCCCATTAACCTCACATCTAGAATCAAGCTCTGCCACATACTATGAAAGAACACAATGGAGAAGTCATGACACTAAGCATTGGTGCCCAAATAATGTGTGTTTTGGGGTTGCAGAGTGGTGCACAAGGCTTTTGGGGGTTATAGAGAACCTAATAAAACTCATGCAGACCCTGCTTTTAAGGGTGCTTTATGTAATGCTCCCACGCCTGGCTTCAGTCCTCAGGAGTTTTTGTGTTGTCTTTTAATCCTTGAAATGAAAGAGGAAAGACATGTGTACGTAAGTTGGTATATGTAAAGTTAGCATCTCTTTTTTTTCCTTTGCAGCCTCGAGAGAAGGGCAGGATGCGTTTTCATAGGCTGCAGAATGTGCAGATTGCCCTAGACTTCCTAAAACAGCGACAGGTAAGACCATCCTGGTAGAGAATGTTGGCATTTGGGACTCTATTTAAGGATACTTTCATGTCCCTAGTAACAGGAAAGCTTTCAGTAGATACCACATCTGACCAGCTCACGCTGACTCTTTTTGCAAGTCGTGGAGCTTGAACTCAGGGCCTGAGTGCTGTCCCTAAGCTTCTTTTGCTCAAGACTGGCACTCTACCACTTGAGCCACAATGCCACTTCTGGACTTTTCTGTTTATATGGTACTGAGGAGTTGAACCTGGGGCTTCATGAATACTAGGCAAGCACTCTACCACTGAGCCACATTCCCAGCCCTCAGTTATGACTCTTAACTTGCTCATTTGGTAGCGCTTCCAAAGAACTTGTGGCCTCCTTAAGAGTGATAGTATTTATGAACAAGATGCCAAAGATGGAAACTGGTAGACTGACCATAGCTCAACACAAAATGCTGTATTTTTATGAAAATGGAATAAGGGTGTACCCTTAGATACGTGGATGGCAGGTCTGAAAAAAAGATTCTAGGTGTTCCTCAGTGGTGATTTGTTTGGTGCTGGGGGATCAAACCTCAGGCTCCTTAGGCAAGCACTGTAGCACTGAGCTACATTACTAGTTCATGAAATGGTATCTTAAGAGAATAGTATTTTTGTTTGGTTGGTTGGTTGGAGTTTTTTTGGTTGGTGGCAAGGCTTGAACTCAGGGCCTTGGTACTGTCCCTGAGCTCTTTCTGCTCAAGGTTAGCTTTTTACCACTTTGAGCCATAGCTCTACTTCAACTTTTCTGGTGGCTAATTGGAGATAAGAGTCTCATGGACTTTCCTGCCTAGGATAGATTTGAACCATGATCCTGAGGTCTCAACCTCCTGAGTAGCTAGGATTACGGGTTTGAGCCATCAGTGCCCAGCTTTCAATGTTATTTTTTTTCCTAAAGTAATAAGTAATTTATTGTTTTAAGATGAAGTTTTACTATGTAGCCCAGGCTAACTTCAAATTTGCTGTCTTCTGTTCTTCTAGTCTTAAGTTCGTGATTGCTGGGACTATCATGCCTAGCCAAGAAGACAGTTTTAAGAGAAAAGTATTTGGAGTATAGTAGACCTAAATGTAGGGGAAGGGAGTCATTCCTTCCTTAGATAAGGAAGATATGACTTTGGGGGGGGCAGTAATAGAGCTTAAAATCAAGAGTTTCTTGTACAACTTGCTTGAAGCTAGCACTCTACCACCTGACACATGCCTCTAGCTTAGCATTTTGCTTGCTAATTGGAGATGAAGTTTCACAGACTTTTCTGCTCAAGCTGGCTTTGAACCTCAACCCTCTGATCTTAGACTCCTGAATAGTTAGAATTAGAGGCATGAGCTACCAGCACCTGTCAAAAAGATTTTTTTTTGTTGTTGGTCATGGGGCTTGAACTCTGGGCCAGAGCACTGTCCCTCAGCTCTTCAGCTCAAGGCTGGTATCACGTGAGCCACAGTGCCACTTCTGGTTTTCTGGTGGTTTATTGGAGATAGGAGTTTCATGGCCTTTCCTGCCTGGGCTGGCTTTGAACTGCGATCCTCAGATCTCAGCCTCCTGAGTAGTTAGGATCACAGGCGTGAGCCAGTGGCTCAAGAAGATACCTGGCTTCAAGAAGGTATTTTTAGACACAAGAAGGGAGAAGCAGTAAAGAGAGTAAGATTGAAAATGAACATAAGGAGGAATGCCAAGAGCATAAGAATGTTCACTTTGGAAGATACTGTAGAGATCCAGTAGTCCAGATTATTTAATATTTTAGATAACAAAACTGAGACTTGGCTGAAATGACTTCCTCCAACCATACAAGTTAGAGTGGAACTGAGTCTTTTTAACTCAGCTCTCCTGAAATGTGGGCTAGTGATCCTCCCACTGTCCATACTGGTTTCTCCACACCTTCCTTCCTCCTAATCCTTCCTGATGATGGGAGCAAATTCAGGGATTGAGGGATAAGAGAGAACCAAAGCACAATTGGTATGGTTGCTTTTAAAAGGAGACACAGGGAAAAAATCAGGAGCAAATGTAAAGATACAGAGCTGACTTATGGTATAGAGAAAGAAATGTGGAGAGGAATTGAGAGGTCCAGCTCCTCAGAGGGAGCTGTATAGAATGATTTGGTGTAGCTAGGGTTGCCAAGCAACAGCAAGGGTCAACATGACATTACATAGTGTGTATATTTTTGGAGTCAGCAGTTCTCGTTAACTTGGGAAATTGTCTTTCTCTGTGTTTCCATAGTAATTTTCTAATGTAACACTTACTTATTGGCATTTCCTTATTTGCTCCAATGCACTGTAGGTTCTGTACAGCCAGGGAACATGATCTAACTTAAGATTTTACCTATAGTAACTATCTTAATGAGTAGTCCACAATTGCATTTAATAAGTACTTGTTGGAATTAACAAGTGAAGAGTGGTAGGAGAACTTGATTGGAGATCTCTAGGCTATTAAGCTGAATTGGAAAAAAAACCAAAAAACAAAAAAACAGCCCAGTTACAAAGGTTATATGCTGTGTGATTCCACTTACTTGATATTCTGGAAAAAAGTGAAACAAAGGACCAGGAGCAAAATCAGAACAAGTGGGGCAAGGTTTAACTATTAACAATGGATACAGTATAGGGTATCTTTTTAGGGTGATGGAAATGTTTTATGTGTTGGAATTCATAGAACTTAGACAAAAAAGTTAATTTAACTGTGTGAAAATAATAAAAGCATGCAAAAATCAAATAGAAAGTCACAGGTTCTAAAACTGGCTTTCCTTTCTTTTTCAGGTGAAGTTAGTGAATATTCGTAATGATGATATTACAGATGGCAACCCCAAGTTAACCCTGGGCTTGATCTGGACCATCATCTTGCATTTCCAGGTAGGGTTTGTGAAGTTTGGGACTACTCTTGCTTGGTTTTTATGTCTAGAAAGTTACACTACCTTATCTAAGCAGAATTTGAGCCTTCTTTCTCTGTATTTGGCAGTAAACTAGGGTGGATGAAAGTTGGTATGGAAAGTTCAGAATGGTCTGGAGATAAACTGCTATATCCTAAACTCAGAACTTCTTAGCTATTTGCATGACGAATTGGAGGAATTTTTTTTCATGTTTGTGGTTTGGCCCTGTCCTTGACAGTCTGATAGAAGTCTGTTTGCTCAGCTAAATAAAAAACTGGGCTCTTTAGGGACTCAGTATGAGAGATAGGAAGAGATGTTGGTTTTGATGCTTTAGAAGGGTAGCATGAGATTGATAAATTTACTTTGATATTGTCTTTTCCTCATCTGAATGATGTGTAAAGAAACACCTTGGTAGCTAGATTTGCATATGTGAAAAAGCACAGTCTTGTAGCAGGCATATTACACTTGAAAACAGTGCCATCTTGAAGTGTTCCCATGGTCACATGGCCTTCTCATTGCGCCTCCTTCCTAAGATGAAACTTCTTTTAAAGTCTGGGTTGTTATTGGAACAAATCTATTTTTATTTAAAAGAATGATTTTTTTTGAAGAACTTTTAGGACAGCCAAACAGAGCTATTTTTCAAACTGCTCTCCAGTACTTGGTTGCTACCCACTAGACTGATGGATTCAGTAGGTGGGAAAAGAAGGCTACTACTATATAATAACTCGAGGTACTGACTAAAAGGGTGCGGTCAAGGTGACATCTTATCTAGAGAGTTAGCACCACCTTCTGTTTGAAGACAGAACAGCAGGTATTTCAGGATTCCTAAGACCTTAAGAAAATGCTAAGAATACATGCTTGTTTCTTGGAACTTTGGTTTGGAGCCAGCACTGGCACTCTGAAGCATGGGTTTGACTGGGTGTGTACACAGGTAACATTATATTTTGGTGGAACCACAGGGTGTCTTGAGCTGTAAGTATAGGAATAACGACGAACATGAACCTGGTAAGCATGCCCTGGTAGGGTGTGCCTCCATGTAGGACTAGACTTACCCTTTGGAACTCTTTAACAAACAGAGAAGAGGGTTTTGTTTGTTTGTTTACGATACTGGGGATAGAACTTGGGGTTTCCAGCATGCTAGGTAAACAGTGTACCAGTGAGCTACATCCTCAGTTGCCAGAGGAGGAAGTCTCCCTCCCTCCCTTCCTTCCTTCCTTCCTTCCTTCCTTCCTTCCTTCCCTTTCTTCCTTCCTTCCTTAACAAGGGTCAATTGTAGGGTTTGAACTCAGGATCTGGGCACTGTCCGTAAGCTTTTGCACTCAAGACTAGTGCTCTAGTGCTTTGAGCTACAGCTCCACTTCTGTTTTCCAGTGGTTAATTGGAGATAAGAGTTTCTTGGAGTTTGCTGCCCAGGCTGGCTTTGAACTGTAATTCTCAGATCTCAGCCTCCTGATTAGTTAGGATTACAGGTGTGAGCCACTGGTACCTGGCAGAGGAAGTTTTCTTTAGTGAAAACTTTCTTTGATTTTTGGCCCACAAACTTGCTTTAAAATGAGGAAGAAACCTAAGGGGTTACAGACTGAAAATTGAATAAATTAATTAAAACTGCTGGGAGCCAAGTGTCTATAGCCCACACTTAAAATCCTAGCTACCCAAGAGGCTGAAATCTGGGGACCAAGGTTGAAAACCAGCTTAGGCAGACAAAACTGCAAGACTCTTACCTTCAATTAACCAGCAAAAATCCAGAACTGGAGTTATGGCTTAAGTGGTAGAGCTCTTAATCTTGAACAAAAAGCCAAACAAGAGCATTATGCCAATTACAAGCCTCTGTGCTGGCACAAAAACAAGACAAATCAACAACAACAAAACCTTGCTGTGACATAGGCAGCAAGAAAATATTTGTCTTTCTTCAGCACTGAAAAAAAAGAATATATATTAATGAAAACATTTATAAAAGTAGAAAAATAGTATGAAGAATTACCATATAATGTGTCATGTAGCTCAATAATTATTAACTCATGATAGTTCAATGTCTTTTCACCTATATCCTATTCCTGTCCTCAAACCCCAGTTGGTTATTTTGAAGGAAATCAAAGACCTCCTATAATAGCTCTGAAAGATAAGAACCGTTTGTTTAAACAGTTCATAGTATCACACCTTAAAAACAAATACTTTTGATTTGATACTCAGTACCACAGAAAAAGTTCATTTTTTTGTAAAACCATCAAATGTCTAATCAATGTTCAGATGATCCTAAATATCTTACTTTGGCATTAACTTCTGCTCCCTCTTCAGGTCTTTTGTCTCAAAACGCTTATTAAGATGCCAGAGGCACCTCTCAGATGCTTCCAGCAGTGACCTCCATCCCTTGCATTGTATTGCCCAGAAACTGGCAGTTTAGATTTAGACCCAGGGTTCATTTATATTCAGTTTAAATTTTTTGCAAAGACAATGATATTGTTTGTGTTGAGTACTTTTTGCTGCACATGAGGATGGACATATATCTGTTATATCTCTATTTAGGACATTAAAATTGATATGTGGGTTCAGGTGTCATCAACCTGATCCATCTATTCTATATCTCTGTTCGTGGTTCACTTAATAGTTTAATTAATTACTGATTGTTAGTTCCATTACTTTATTAGAGCTTGTAAAGTGATGATTTTCAAATTTCATTAAATCTTTCTTCATTTTTTTAATAAGGATATTTCTGTAAGGAATTCATCTCATCTACCACCCTGAGGGATAGTTCCTAGTAACTGGTAAAAGTTCACATCTTTCCCTCTATTTACTAATTTTCAGAATAATTAGCTCCCTAAGATTCTCCAGAGTGATCCTGAACATTTCTTTATTGAATTTATTTACTTATTTTTATGTATTTTTATAGTGTCACTATGACAAGCAAGGTTTTGTTGTTGTTGTTATTGATTTGTCTTGTTTTTATGCCAGCACAGGGGCTTAGATATAGCTACATCTTTGGCCAGTGTTAGTCTTTCAATTTAACTCTGAGGCTTTTGACTTGACCCCAGTCAGACGATTCCCACCCCACTTCCCGTTCTCGTTCTCGTGTGTGTGTGTGTGTGTGTGTGTGTGTGTGTGTGTGTGTGTGTGTGTGTGTGTGTGTGTGTGTGTGTGTGTGTGTGTGTGTGTGTGTGTGTGTGTGTGTGTGTGTGTGTGTGTGTGTGTGTGTGTGTGTCCACAGTACCACTTCCGATTTTCTGAGTGGTTTATTGGAGATAAGAGTCTTAGGACTTTCCTGGCTTTGAACTGTGATCCTCAGATCAAAGTCTCCTGAGTAGCTAGGATTACAGGCATGAGCCACCGGCAGAAAAAAGACATTTTATCAGCCCTTTCTACAACTAAGTAGGTGGTAGTGTTCATATTTTGCAGGTAAAGACATGGAGTCCACCTAGTAAATTAGATGGGTTACTGAGCTTATTTATTAACTAAGTTGGGAGTTTTAACCAAGTTCTACTCTGCTAAAAATCTCTGTTCCTGTCCTAGTCCAGTTTCTTTCTGGGCAGAAGGAAATGAGGGTCTGGTGACCTCTGACATAGGCAGATGTTGAAGAAAAGCATAGGTTCACATATGTAAATATGCTTCTCAAAGAAACTATGTAGGATACTAGTTTTTTGTTGTTGTTGTTGGTTGTGGAGCTTGAACTCTGGGCCTGGGCACTGTCCCTCAGCTCTCCAGCTCAAGGATAGCGCTCTACCACTTGCCACAGTGCTACTTCTGTTTTTCTGGTGGTTTATTGGAGATAAGAGTCTCACAGACTTTCCTTCCCTGGGCTGGCTTTGAATCGTGATCCTCAGATCTCAGCCTCCTAAGTAGCTAGGATTACAGGCATGAGCCACCAGCGCCCAGCTTAGGATACTAGTTTTTAAACAGCTCTCTCGCCTCTATTATCAATTTTCAGGAATTTGGTTTATTTTAATTCATTATAAAATTCATGCTCAAGCCTTGGGGGTGAGGTGCAACTTCAGAGTTCCTTCTGACTTCACTACAGAAGGAAGGCCACCTAGAGAACTTTATGTTTCAATGTCAGGTTGTTAATGAAATGATTTGCTATTTACCTCCTATGCCATCTCCTCTCTTGTTTCTTGCGGTGGCTTATAACGGTCATAAGATGGCACTGCAACTTTGCAGTCAGCTATAATAAAGAACAGCCCTAGGGAAAAAGCAGTTGGAAGGCAGCCTCAGAAAGGTTGCATGTCCTTTAGATTTCTTACTAATTTCCTTCTGTGGAGGGCGTGTTTTAGATCTCCAGGAACAATTGGGTACAGGTTTTCAATGTTTATACAGAGCCTGGCAAGTTGCTTCCCTCTGCTGCATAATCTGGATCTGTGTGGTATAAATAAGTAACTGCTGGCAGGCATAGCAGTACATACCTGTAGTTTCAGCAACCCAAGAGGCTGAGGCATGAGGGTCTTTTAAGGGTAGAAGTTGAAGACCAGCTTGAGCAATATAGTAAGACTCTTGTCTCAGAAAAGAAAGAAAGAAAGAAAGAAAGAAAGAAAGAAAGAAAGAAAGAAAGAAAGAAAGAAAGAAAGAAAGAAAGAAAGAAAGAAAGAAAGAAAGAAAGAAAGAAAGAAAAGAAAGAAAGAAAGAAAGGAGAGAGAAAGAAAGAAAGAAAGAAAGAAAGAAAGAAAGAAAGAAAGAAAGAAAGTTAGAAGAAAGTTGGGTGCCCCTAGTTCGTACTTTTAATACTGCTGTTAAGGAAGCTTAGATCTGGAGGATCTTGGTTCAAAGCTAGCTGGGGCAGAGAAGTTTATGAGAATCTAACTCAAAATCACCAATAAAAAGCCAAGCTGGATGCCAGGTGCTGGTGGCTCACGCCTGTAATCCTAGCTACTCAGGAGGCTGAGATAGGAGGATCACAGTTCAAAGCCAACCCAGGCAGGAAAGTCCATGAGACTCTTTATCTCCAGTTAACCACCAGAAAACTGGAAGTGGCACTGTGGCTAAGTGGTAGAGCGCTGGCCTTGAGCTGAAGAGCTGAGGAACAGTGCCCAGGCTCAGAGTTCAAGCCCCACAACCAACCAAAAAAAAAAAAAAAATATCCAGGCTGGAGGCTGTGACTCAAGTGGTAGAATATCAGCCGAGCAAATAAACCATGCAAGCATGAGGACCTGAGTTCAAACCCTGTACTGGGAGAAAAATATAGCTCAGTAGTAATTCTTGCCTAGCATGCATTGATCCCTGGGTTTGATCCCTAGTGTTGGTAGTTGGGGATTAAATAAGTGTAGCAGTGAAGTAACTAACATTAACTACATTTGTGTGCTAGTTCTGGGGCTTGAACTCAGGGCCTGGGTCCTGTCCATAAGCTTTTTTGGTTCAATGCTAGTGCTCTACCACTTGAGTCATGGCTCCATTTTTAGCTTTGGGGGAGGAGGTATGTTAATTGAAGATAAGAATCTCATGGACTTTCCTTCCTGCACTGGTTTCAAACTAGCATCTTCAGATCTCATCCTTCAGAGTAGCTAGGATTACAAGCATGAGCCATACATAATTTTCTTTTTCTTTCTTTCTTTCTTTCCCTTCCTTCCTTCCCTCTTCCTTTTCTTTTCTTTTCTTTTTTTTTTTTTTGTCGGTCGTGGGACATGAACTCTGGGCCTGGGCGCTGTCCCTCAGCTCTTCAGCTCAAGGCGAGCGCTCTACCACTTGAGCTACAGCACCACTTCCGGTTTTCTGGTGGTTTATTGGAGATAGGAGTCTCACAGTCTCTCCTGCCCGGGCTGGCTTTGAACCGCGATCCTCAGATCTCAGCCTCCTGAGTAGCTAGGATTACAGGCGTGCGCCACCAGCGCCCGGCTTCTTTTTTCTTTTTTCTTTTTGCCAGTCATGGGGCCTGAACTCTGGGCCTGGGTACTGTCTCTCAGCTCTTCAGCTCAAGGCTAGCGCTTTACCACTTGAGCCACAACACCACTTCCGTCTTTTTCTGCTTATGTGGTGCTGAGAAATTGCACCCCAGGCCTCATGCATGCAAGGCAAGCATGCTACCACTGAGCCACCTTTCCAGCCCACATAATTTATTTTCCTCTATACCATTCAGCAACATCTCTCTACATAAATTAGAAGAATCCTGTTGTTCCCACAGGATGTTTTTTTTTTTTTTTAGTTCCAAAATTGAGTTCAGGTTTACTTTCTGTTTGTTGTTTGTTACTGTTCTTTTCAGTAAAAATCATCAGGATCTCATTTCATCAGCTTTTTTTCTGTCCACCCCCACTGTCTTAATTAGCAGCTTCCTCTGTTGGAGCTGTTGGTCAATGTAGAATATAGTTGCCATTTCAGATCCATAGTGATTTATGCAGCTGAGTAGAGATTTTCATCCTTTGTAGTTAGAAAGTGATGGGACATACTGTTAAAATGAAAAATCTTGCAGGGCACTTGTGGGTCATGCCTATAATCCTACTTACTTAGGAGACTGAGATCTGAGGATTGCAGTTAGAAGCCAGCCTGTGCAGGAAAGTCCATGACATTTTTATCTCAAATTAACCACCAAAAAACTTGAAGTGGAGCTGCGATTCTAATAGTAGAGTACCAATCTTGAGTAAAAAAGTGCAGGGATAGTGCCTAGGCCCTGAGTTCAGGAAGAAGAAAAGACTTAAATAGAAATTGACATCTAGTCTAGCACTGCAATTTATTAGTTGTTTAGTCTTGGGTAAAATCAGTTTCCTTAAACCTGTTTCTTTAACTGCAAAATATAAAATGACCTCACATAGTTGCTATGAGAGTTCAATGAAATAATTCATGTACTCTTCCTACAGTGCTTGGTGCTTAACAGGTGTGTAAAAAGAATTTTAGCTATTCGCAGCAGCACCAATAATCACGGTGGAGCATTTGTGTCCAATATTGTTGGTGTGGAGACCCTGCTTTGCTTTGCTGTTGTATTTGGAAATCACATTCTTTCCATTGAGCTTTCACATACTGTATTTGGAATGCTGCTTTCCAGGTTTTTCCTCTACTTTTCTTTTATGGGGGATAAAAGGGAAAGAGGGGAATAAATACTACAGGAGGCTAGGTCCTTCAAACATGTGTTTCATTTTTTAATGTGAGGGGTAAGGTCTAGTGTTTGTTTGGATTTAAAAGTTAAGGCAATTGTATTTTGATCTGAAAAAATTCAGAATCATACATATTTTGCTTGATATTTTCCTTCAGACATCTTCATACAGTTAAAACGTATTTCATTTCGGAGATTGGGAGCCATAATTGCATCTCTGGCTCTGCTCAGCCCTTCCCTTTTGCTGGTTGGCACCAGCTGAGCTGGTTTGCTTTTTCCCTATTTGATATTGTTCTCCTCCTGCTTTATCCACCTTACCTCTCTTCTTTCCCCTCCCATTTGCACGTACTCTGACATTTTCCTCCCTCCTCTTCACCCTCCCTCATTTACCCCCTCCCCATAGATTTCTAGCTTCATTTTTGCGTTCTGTTTGTGTTACTGAGGGCAGTGCTCCAATTACCTCATATTTGGAGAGAGGAAGCTGCAGCCAATCCGGTTTCTGTCTGCTTTTAGGTCAAGTGATTTCTGAACTGCAGTGAGATGCTTTGAATTTGTCTTGTTGCAGCTCTGAGCCTGTAAGATGGCTGTCTGAAACAGCAGCGGCTGGAAGAGACAGAGGCAGGGAGGGAGGGAGAAAGAATTGGAGGGATTGCCGGCATAGTGCATGGTTTTAAATGTGCATGGAATCCGATGAAGCCGAGGTTGGAATTTCTCTGGGATTCCAGGACAGGCTTAGCTGCGTTTTTGTGGAGATTAGGAGAGGAAAGAAATGGGAAATTCACTGGGCTGTGTTAAGGAGCCGAAAGAGTCAATAGCTGTTCCCGAGAAGGCTCCTATATCTCCTAAGAAAAGGGTTCGGTTCAAAAGGAAGTGGAGGGGGAAGAAAATCCCTACTCCAGAGGCGTCTCACGAGGAAGAACATTTGGAAGGAGCTGGAGTCATTGAAGAGACTGAAACCTTAAGGAAGTTGCCAGTGAGTCTCCGAGAGGAGGACGGAGTGGGAGGGGCCCAGTGTCCTCCCTTACACATTTTGCTACCTGAAGACTTAGCCCCTAAATCAGGGGTGGCCGATCAGGGAATGATTGTGCAGGTGAAGGAGAGATACCAAGCCGAGATTCAGACTGCTCACCTTTTGTTAGAGAATGAGTCATCAGTAGCTGGAGGGGCCTGGGATTCCCTGGAAGAGGGGAAGACTGTCATCGCTCACCTGCTTGATAACCCAGCAGAAAGGAACTGTGAGAAGTCAGTGAGCCAACTGGTGGAATTTCCAAGGACAGCATCCTGCAGCAGCAGGGCTGTGCTGCTGCCTTTGCAAAGAGAGACTGCAGTGGAGCAAGGAGGCACTCGGCTTGGATTTCTGAGCAGCACTTTGCCTAGGACAGACTATATCTCCAATCCAAGAAATCAAGACCAACTTTCAGCGAGCCAGAGTGTGAGGGAAGGAATCACAAGGATACCCAGTGCCTCTTCAACAGATCCCTGCACAGCCCAATATTCTGTTCCTTCATCAGTACTTGAACAGTCAGGAGGCCTTGAGCGTACAGAATCTTCCCACGTGGATCAGCCCCCCCAGGGTTCCAGACTGCCTGCTTCTCAGAGTGATCTGTCTGTCAGTGGCATGACTGTGAGCATTTTGCCCTCCTCATCTGGCTACTGCAGTGATAGGCTGTACTTGCATGGGATCCAACCTGAAGATACAGTACCTGAAAAGAGCTCCACACCCTTCTCAGAAGAGGATGGCACTCTGTCTTTGGAGGCAAGCCATACCCCATCATGGGGTCTGGAGGAGGTGGGTGGCACATACATGGATGAATCAGTCCCCTGTTTGCATTTCTGGCCCCCAAGTGCTTTGAAGTAGAGTGTGATGATCAGTGAGGACGCTTCTCAAACTTACCCCAATGCAGGCGGACCTGTGAGTTAGTGACTGCTAGGTTTAACAGCAGAATCTATTTCAAGCCTGTCCCTTGATGCATGAAACCAAGTCTTGTTGGCTCTGGGGAATCTGAGCTTCTGGGTAGCCAAGCAGCTTAACTGCTGAAAGCTATCTGTCAGGGGTTCAGTACTAGATCGCCCTTACTGTCAGCTCAGGGGTAGAGAAAAGCCTAGCTAAGTCTCTGAAATGAATGTGGAAGAGTGAGGGTTGTTAAAGGAGTGGAAGTTGGAGTGAAACAACTGTCTGTCTTCAGTGTGGTGTGCCTTTTCTTCTCCCTGGAGGGTGATAATCTTACTAGATCTGATGCAATCCCTTTCCTGTAGGTGTGTATCTAATGACAGTACACATTCAATGTTTGTATTAGAGGAATGGAATACTAGAGTAGGGGTGTAGAGTTATACAGAGAGAATGAGAAGGGAGATGGACACACCAACAGACAGACTCACTCTGAGGGAGAGAGCAATAGATTAGGGCTGCCTACTAGAAAGTTTAAGTGATTGAACTTGTTCATGGCTTTAACATGTTTTGTTTATGAGGTATTGGCTTCTGTACATGTTCTCAAGGGCCCAGAATCAGGCAAGAATTCAGAGATTTGGACACTGAGATAAGAACACAGCAAGATATTCTAGTAGGAACAACATTTAGTATGTTGGCGGTTGAAAGCTATTATCCACTCAATCCCAAAGAACTTTATTTATTTGGTTTCAGTGTAGTAAGCTTTGAATTTTGCCTCACACTAGTTAGGCAGGTCCCCCCCACCAATTGAGCTATTCTGCCAGCCTCTTGGCTGAGGGATTTTCATTAACATGTTGGTTTTTGCAGCAGAAAAAATAAAATCTTCAGAATCTCAAAGTAGCTAGAAGTAGAAGATGAAGCAGAGCTCTTTTTTTGGCTGCTCGTGATGTGGCACACCTGTTTGTCACCAACAGTGTAGGACTAAGGACAGATACAGATTTTAAGCTGATCTACACTTAAAATTTTCTGGGATAGATTTACTCATTGATAGCCTCAACTAAGTGTCCGTGTTGTTAGTTTAGACACCTTCAACAGTTTGTAGGAAAAAAATATGTGCATAGTCAGGAGGCTGCATGGTCCTTATATAAAAATGGATGTGTATGCACAAGCATGTATTCGAGTGGGAAGGAAGACAGAGTACTGGGACTAGGTGTACAAATGTTTGAGTTTCTTTGAAAAGAGGGAATATCAAAGTCAACTTTTATCTTTTTGTGGAGTAAATGTTGAAGAATTAGGATAAAATCAACTGCTGAATTAGTTTCTCTTTTAATACCACTGTCATTAAACCTAATATTGTGAAATTTTCAGAAAGTTTACAGTATAAACTCTTGGTGAAAGTCAGCCCTAGATAATGGACCGTAGCTAGCAATGACATTATACAGGTTGGATCTCCACATTGGGAAGGAAGGTTCAGTACAATTTTGTGAAGTCTTGAAAGATTGATGGGGAGAATCCTTTATACTGTGATTGTCTCCTTGCTATGTGACATCTCTTCCTTATAGATATAGCTAAGGCTGAAATACTAAGTGGCCATATCTCAGTCAGATAACTGGTGTGTGTCTGAGGCTCTGTTGATCATTTGTTGAGACTGTGGACTGACTCTTCTGTGTAAAGTAACTTCAGACAAGTGTGAAATTCTTTCAGAATGAAAATCATTAAAGCCAAGGGGCCTTGAAACCCTTTAGGAAGCTGGTCTCAGAAGATAACAGCAGCCAGAACAACAGAGGATAGCATATTCTGACTCTGCAGGCTCTTGTAAATGTGTAGGTACCAACTTAAGACAAGCCGCTGCCTGGAGTGTGAGCTCTCTGCGGAAAGTTGAAGTACAAGGCAAATACACCAGCTCCTTTCTAACGGTAGCACTGATTGTTCAATTTTTTGGTGCTTGGTGGGTTTTGTTTTGGTTTGCTTTTGTGCCATTTCTGGGACTTGAACTGAGTCTGGGTGCTGTCTTTGGGCTCCCCCCCCCCCCCATCTCAAGGCTAGTGTTTTACTACTTGAATCACAACTCCACTTCCAGCTTTGTAGTGGTTAATTGGAGATGATACTTTCTGAACTAGGCTGGTTTTGAACTGCAGTCCTCAGATTTCAGCCTCCTGAGTAGCTAGGATTACAGGCATGAGCCACTGGTACCTGGCCCTTGTTTGGTTTTAATATGTAAAAGTAATAACTCATTTCAGAAAAGAATTAAAGGTACAAAGTGGTGTCTGTCTGTCTTCTTGTGATGATTAGTCCAGGGTGTGTTAACCAGGCTATGGTTAGAAATACCTTTAACAATGGGTTTTGATGTTTTTCAGGATATTGAGAAGTGGGAGGTGATTCTGACTCTTGATGCATAAAAAGTTTAGATGATAGAAGTATGGTCTGGTTTTCTGTTCAGCTTCCTTTGTCAGGATATAGTTAATGAACAAGCAGAAGCACAGAGACCAGGTCAATGTTTTTCTGAATACTAAGTAGACTAGGATTTAGAGCTAGAAGGAACAAGCTAATAACAGTTGTACTTTGTTGTCAGATGAAGCCTTTTTCTAGCCTGTTCCTTCTTCCAGGACTCCTTATTTCTAACTGCCATCAATATTCATAAGGATAGCTCATTTGAACAAGGACAATTATTGAGAATTCCTTCCTTCTCCCATCTTGGTTCCTGCCACCATTTTTCTGCCCATACAATTAGTAGATCCCACTGAATCTTGGCTCTGTACCCAAGTCCCTATAATTTCAGATGAGGACTAGAAATGATGAGAAAGAGAATGAGTTAGTTTATTACTTTCAGTTTATAAGTGTCCATTTCCCATTTCTCCTCTAAGTCTAGAGATAGTTGTAGTTGTTTTATTTATATTGGATTTGTGTTATAAGAAGAAAACCTAACCAGTTGATATTATTGAAGGAGTATGGAAGTTAAATTTTTAGTTAAAGCTTTGTTCAGAAAAATATTTTGTTTCTTTTTAAAACAATTTACTGAATCAAAAATATTAGACTAAATAATTATTTTAGGTATAACAATAATGTTATATTAAAAATAATGGTATAACTTTGGAAAGCAGTCTGAAGGGTCCTCAGAAAGCTAAATATGGACCCCCCCCTATGGCCCAGCCATACCACACCTAGGCATTTATCCTGAACAACAGCAACCAGAATACAAGGACACATACACCTCCATGTTCATTGCAGCAATGTTTACAATAGCCAAGATATAAAAACAATCCAGATGCCTCACTACAGATGAATGGACCCAAAAATTGTGGTACTGATATACAATGGAATATTATGCAGTCATTAGAAAGGACAGAATAATCGCATTTACAGGGAAATGGCTGGAACTAGAACAAATAATTTTGAGCAAGGTGAGCTAAGAGCAGAGAGACAGATGGCACACGGTCTCCCTGATATGTGGGTGTTAAATCCAAAATGCAAGGAGATATGACAAAGTAACAGGACTCAAGAAACAAAGGACCTCCACTTAATTCATTCTATCATTTCTAAATGACTCCATGTTCTTGACCACAATATCGTATATATATGTGCACATCTGAGGAAAGCTAGGAAGAGGACACAAAATCAGAGTGAAACAGGGGAAAAATATACCACAGACGGGCCCATAAGCTGCACTGTACATAGATGAAAATGAATTACATAACTCAAGGGCAGTGATGGGAGGGAGGGAATGAGAGGGAAAGAGGGAACAGCTTATACTAAGCAAAAGGAGAGTAATGTACATATTACCCAGTGTGGAAGAAAATAATTTTTCTTATCAGAGCTTATAGAATTCACAAACATAGGCCATGATAATGACAATTTTCCTTATGAAGGTTCAAATGTGTTTGTGACTCTAAGTATCACTATCACAATAGTGTGAAATTTATATAATCACTTAATCACAATAAAATTTTTTAAAAAATTAGTGGTATAGCCAAGCACTGGTCACCTTGGAAGGCAAAATCCTCCTGCTTGAGTGTTGCAGTAACAGGTGTACCACCACAGAGTCTCTTCTATATCTTTTTCAGTTTCTCTCAATTTGCATTATTTGTTTATATCCATAGTCTACCTATAATTATTTTTTCCTACTTGTCAATTCTATAATATCCTTAAGTATGAGTTTAAATTACACTTGTTTAAGGGTTTTTGTTATGGTACTGGAATTTGAACGCTGGGGTTCGCATTTGATAGGCAGGTGCCTTTTACCACTAAGCTATGTCTACAGCCTTGTTTTTCTGCTGATTATTTTTTAGATAGGGTCTTACTTTTCTGTGCATACCCTTGGGCATGACCTGCCTATGTTAGTTAGGCTTTGGGGTATAGGTAGGATAACAGGCAAGTATCACCTTGTTCAGACCTCCTTTGAGAAGAGATCTTGCAAACTTTTCTGCCTAGGCAGGTCTTGAACTGAGACCATGCTATTCTCAGACTCCCAAGTAGCTAGGATTACAGGCATGGGCCACTGATGTTCAGCTTACAAAGGATGATCACGTCAGGCCACAGTACATTTCCATTCTATTAATCTTCTCTACTGAAATTACTGTAATTATCACTTACTTTGACATTAAATTACATATAACTCATGTGACCTGGAACCTTTTTTCCCCCTAAGCATTAGTTTTCAGAAAATATAGATTATCATTATTTGATTTCTTATAAAGTTTTGTTAGTGTGCTTGGAATGAGTTTATAATCATTTATGAAAAAAGATAACTTAATTTTTTCAGTCATGGGGCTTGAACTCAGGGACTGGGCACTATTCCTGAGCTCTTTGCCCAAGGCTAGCATTCTACCACTTTGAGTCACAGTTCCACTTCCAGTTGTTGTTGTTGTTTTGTCCGTCTCTGAACTCTGGACCTGAGCGCTGTCCCTCAGCTCTTCAGCTCAAGGCCAGCGCTCTACCACTTGAGCTACAGCTCGGCTTCTGGTTTTCTGAGTGTTTATGGGAGATAAGAGTTTCACGGACTTTCCTGCCCGGGCTGGCTTTGAACCGCAATCCTCAGATCTCAGCCTCCTTAGTAGTTAGGATTACAGGTGTGAGCCACCAGCATATCACTAAAATTAATTTATGTTACCATTGGCTCACTCAATCAATGCTAGTTTTTGCAGAGGTCAGCTGACCTAACTGTTTTTTTTAAAAAGGAGACTAAAATGCCAAGGAAGTTTTAGTTTTAGTTTTTATAAATATATCCTTATTTGAAGTGTTAAATATATTGTATGCAAACCTTAATATTGAAAACTCTAAAAAATAAGCTAGATGCTGATAGCTACTCAGGTGGCTGAGATCTGAAGATCACAGTTTGAAGCCAACCTGGGCAGGACTGTCTGTCAGATGTTTATCTCCAATTAACCACCGGAAAAAAGCAGGAAGTAGATCTGTGACTCTAAGTGGTAGAGCTCTAGCCTTGAGTGATAAAGCTGAGACAACACCCAAACCCTGAGTTCAAGCTGCACAACTTACCCTCTCCCCCCAAAAAAAAGGTTAAAAAATATTTATATCACTTATGAAACACACAATGTGAAGATTATAAATAGACACCAATCAAATGAGTAAGAGGAGAAAAGAATAAAAACTGATATAGTGTTAGAGGTCTAGGTTATTATGCTTTGGAATGAAATTTCCTAAGACAGTATAGACTGAGAAAAGTGCTGTTATATAAAAAATAAAAATAAAAATCTTAAAAAGAAATGCAGAGAGCACAAAAGGTATTCATTCACTCTCTGTTTTTTGATTGCCGTGACCCTTCCTGCCATTATGGACTTAAACCTCTGAAACTATGGTCAGTATTCAACTCTAATGAAAAGTTAGTATCTGGTTAAAATTTTTCATATTAGTACCAGCGATGAGAAATTCTAACTAATAGAAAGTAAATAAACAAATTGGAGCCGAGTTTTTCCACTCATTGTCTCCAACTTGTTTACAGAGATGGATTAAATGCTCAAGTCTAGAAGAAAACCAGATGAGTTGCAATTACAAGAGTAGATGTCTTTGTTTGGAGTATAAGGCAAGGAAACCTACATATCTCCTTTCATCCTAGTTCTTGATTGTTTACTTCTTTTAGGTAGTTTTCCATCTTTTACCATTTACCTACTGTTGAGGAATAAGAAAAACCAAATAGAGGCTGAAGTTAAAGTTAGGTGGATGAAAGGGGGAAAAATTTAAAGAAAGCAAAAACACCAAAATAAAGAATTGGTTTTAATTCCAGGTTTCAATCTTCTAAGAGCCCCTTCCCCTGTAGGAACTAAATTAATGTTCACTGCCCTTTCCTGATGAAGTTCAAATCTCCTTTGCTCCTTCATATAGTAAAAGACAATACTTTTAACTGGAAAAAAAAACTAGAAAATTAACTCTGAAAGTAGTTTTATATGATGAAAGATATTGATGTCAAAGATTTGAATAGTATGATTTCTTTAATGTAACAACAGAAAAAGCATTAATACTACATTAATGAATTAGATACCCTTTTAATTTTAAATGTGTGTATAGGGGCTGGGGATGTGGCCTACTGGTAGAGTGCTTACCTAACATGTATGAAGCCCTCGGTTTGATTCTTCAGTAACATATAAACAGAAAAAGCCAGAAGTGGTGCTGTGGTTAAGTGGTAGAGTGCTAGCCTTGAGCAAAAGAAGCTCAGGGACAGTGCTGGGGCCCTGAATTCAAGACCCAGGACTGGCAAAAAAAAAAAAAAAAAAGTATGTACAGGTGTAAGTAAATATCTATAGGTTTGTACACAAAGTTTTCCTTCCTCTGTCCATCTTTTACCTCCCCCACCCCAATCCGTTGTCATTGGGAAGATATCTGAGATAGTTTTATTTCAGTCAGATATGGTATATCTCAGCTAAGTTTTGTAAAGCAAGCTTGTCTTTGTTGTTGTTTTTGTTAATTTTCTCTTTATTTTCACTTGGTTATTCACTAGAACTCAGCACAGTTGCTGTCATTTCCCAGAAGTTTCATGCTAGTTGGATTTACTTACTTGCTTACTTCTTTTCTAAAATAACTCTGCATACTAAATTGCCTTCCTTACCAAATTGGTTGAACTTAAGGTCTCAGGTTATGTTTTATTTTATTTATTTATTTTTTGGGGTCCTGTCGTAGGGCCTGAACTCTGGGCCTGGGCGCTGTCCCTCAGCTCTTCAGCTCAAGGCTAGCGCTCTACCACTTGAGCCACAACGACACTTCCGGCTTTTTTTCTTTTTGCTTATGTGGTGCTGAGGAATGGAACCCAGGGCCTCAGGCATTCAAGGCAAGCGCTCTACCACTGAGCCACCTTCCCAGCCCTATGTTTTATTTTTAAATATCAAGAAGTTAAACACATCTCCTAGAACACAATACAAAATAGTAAAAAGAATACACAGCCTGTGACTTCTTTTAATCTCCATGGTGCCTGGCATAGGGTTAAAATGTTCAATACATACTGAATTATTAGGAAACATTAAGTTTCTAGGAATGCTTCAGAGAGGAAATTAACTAGGCACTGGGAAGTGTGGGATCAAAGGATATTCAAGTAGACATAAATAGTTACTGGCATGATATCAAAATTGACTGTGTTCTCTCCAAATGGCTTCCTGATTAAAACCTAGATGAGGGAGAAACTTCCCTGAAACTGAATCTGGATCTCGATATTCAGGGGGATTAGGGAAAATGCTGCTGCAGAGCCTAGAGGACAACATACCACACATATCTCACATCAGTATTACCAAAAAAAAAAGATGAACAAAAGCCAAATTTAATCAGTGAGATGCTTGTGACCATAATCCCATTTTACAGTCTAGGAAGGGCTCAAATCCAGATGGTATTTTTTTTTCCTTCTCTTTAGAGAGCCAAATGTTTTCCCGTCTCAGTGCAGCTGTATTTTAAAACTGTTCGTTGCAATAGTTTTAGTGCTCTGTGCAGAAATTCTGTGATTGGCAGGCGGGAAATATCAACAGAGATTTGCTATCATTATACCAGACACAATATTAACTATATTTCAGTTTGGGTTCCTCAAAATATTCAAATTTCATTTTTCTTATTCAAATTTTGTCCCTTTTTATTTCTCCAAATCGATGTCATATTCCTTGCAATGTTTTGCTTTCTTTTTTTTTTTTTTTAAGTGTTTTATTTTATTTATTTATTTTTTTGGGTCTGGTACTGGGGACTGAACTCTGGGCCTGGGCACTGTCCCTCAGCTCTTTAGCTCAAGGCTAGCACTCTACCACTTGAGCTACAGTGCTACTTCTGGCTTTTTTTTTCTTTTTGCTTATGTGGTGCTGAGGAATCAAACCCAGGGCCTCAGGCATGCAAGGCAAGCACTCTACCACTGAGCCACCTTCTCAGCCCCATGTTTTGCTTTCTTAATAATGTCAGGTAGAAGAAGGGCAGGTAGAAATGTTGTTAGGGGAATTGAAAAAGAATTAGTACAAGAGAAGGACTGTGTATTGTTGGGTCCTCAGCTACAAAGCTCTCTCCCTACCCCAGTGTACTTAGAATTGATAGGTCACACTTGAAAGAGACTGACATGAATTAATTTACCAAGTGAATTTTAACTGCCAAATTAAAATTTTCATCAACCAGTGTATTGTTGCTTTTGTGACTCTATATGAAAAAGAGACAATAATTTAAAAGTTTTCTGGTACGCATGGAGGCAGTGAGCAGAAGGATAGTGAGTAGAGGATAGATATATAGAATAATCTTATTAACTGGCATCATTAAATTGCAATAACCTGATTTCTCCTGTAGTGTAATGTACATGTGAAGGACATGATGCCCTTGGGACATGATGCTTTTGAATCTAATGGTTATGGCACCTTTTTTTTTTTTTTTTTTTTGCCAGTCCTGGGTCTTGAATTCAGGGCCTGGGCACTCCTGAGCTGCTTTTGCTCAAGGCTCGCACTCTACCACTTGAGCCATAGTGCTACTTCTAGATTTTTCTGTTTATGTGTTACTGAGGAATCAAACCCAGGGCTTCATGCAGACTAGGCAAGCACTCTACCACTAAGCCATATTCCCAGCCCTAGGGCACCTTTTTACCTTTGCAGGTGTATATGTATTACTTCCCAAATTCCTCTTTCTATTCTCCAGGAGTTCCTGTTTTTATACTAAAATATCTTAATAATTTTTATTTTACCCTCAATAAGGTGTTAAAGTTCCTGATCCTGCTTTTTTCTGATTTTAAAATATAAAAGCACCCAATAAACCCATTGTAACTTAAAAACGGAGTTATTGCTTATAGCCTACCAAACATCATAGCTTAACCTAGTCTAGCTTAAACTCTACAGAACATTTACATTCACCTAAAGTTGGGCAAACTCATCTATGGAAAGCCTTATTTCTAATAACAAAAATTTAATAATGTGCAATTTATTGAATAATATACAATTGAATTGAATACTATTCAAAGTGAAAACCATGATGTTTTAATACCTGATTGCCTCTTATACTTACCACAGGAAGGCTGCTACTTTCCAGGCGCTGCACCTGATAGAGGCAATTAAGTAACAGGATGATGCTTGTACCAAAATTGTGCAGGACATGCTGTTTTATTATCATGGGAAAGAAAGAACTTTTCTAGTAATTACCTACATTTCCCTATTAATCCATGTAAGGATCTGTGAGAAAGTTATTATCTTATAGTTAATGTGGAGAAAATGGAGTTTAGTAGGCTTAAGCAGTTTGTCTAAAGTCACATTTTTTTTTTTTTTTTGTCGGTTTAAGGGCTTGAACTTGGGGCTTGGGCCATGTCCCTAAGCTCTTTCACTCAAGGCTACCATTCTACCACTTTGAGCCACAGCATCACTTGCAGTTTTCTGATGATTAATTGAAGATAAGAGTCTCACGGACTTTCCTGCCTGGGCTGGCTTTGAACTGTGATCCTCATACCTCAACCTCCTGATTAGCTAGGATTACAGACGTGAGCCACCAGCACCTCTCTCTAACGTCACATTCTTAAATGCTTCCTTTCAATCACATATTTGATACCTAAGCTTGTGTTTCTCTTGTTAGTCAAGATTATTTTAAAAGCCAGGCACTGGTAATCCTAGCTATTCAGGAAGCTGAGATCTGAGGATAGTGATTCAAAGCCAGCCTGGGCAGAAAAGTAATCTCCAGTTAACTGCCAAAAAGGCTAGAAGTAGAACTGTGGCTCAAGTGGTAGAGTGCTACCTTGAGTAAAAAGGCTCAAGTTCAGAGCCTAGGTCACCTGAGTTCAACCCCCAGGACTGCCCCTCCCCCCAAAAAACATTATTTTTATGTATTTCACTATAAAAGTAAAGTAGGCAGAGCATTGGTGCGCCAGGCCTGAAATTCTAGCTACTCAGGAGCCTGAAGATCTGAGAATCCTGCTTTGAAGCCAGCAGGAAAATCCACAAAACTTTTATTTCCAATAAACTATTCAGAAAAAGCCAGAAGTAGTGATGTGGCTCAAGTGGTAGAGTGCTAAGCCTTAAACAAAAGAAGCTCAGGGACAGAGCCTAGGCCCTGAGTTCAAGCCCCAGAAGCAGCGTGCACTCACACGTGTGCACGTGCACACACACACACACACACACACACACACACACACACACACACACAGTTGGCTATCTTTTCAAGTCTGAATAAAAGAAAAGTAGAAGGGATGTAAAATTACTCATAGTTTCTCTTCAAGGGAAACATGAATATTAGCAATAGCCTAAACTTGTGTTACATTGGATTTGCTATTAAAAAGTTTTTTAAGCGCCAGTAGCTCACATCTGCAGTTTTAGCTGCTTAGGAGGCTAAGATCTGATGATTGAGGTTCAAAGCCATCCTCGGCAGAAATGTCCCCATGAGACCCTTATCTCCAGTTAACCACTCAAACAACAACAACAAAACTAAGCCCGAAAGTAGCACTGTGGCTCAAGTGGTACAGCGCTAGCCTTGGGCAGAAAGAGGCTCAGGTACAGTGGCCAGGCCCTGAGTTCAAGCCCTACAACTGACAAAAAAAAAAAGACCAAAAAAAAAAAAGATTTTTTTTTTAAAAAAAAGTAGCCTGACTGGGTTCTAGGAATAGGCTTTACTGCTAAGCACTTCCATTTTTTATTTTTTTATTTTTTGGTTGGTCGTGGGGCTTGAACTCTGGGTCTGGGTGCTGCCCCTCAGCTCTTCAGCTCAAGGCTGCTCAACCACTGAAGCCACAGCACTACTTCTGGCTTTTTCTGCTTATGTGGTGCTGGGGAATCAAACCCAGAGCCTCATGTATGCTGGGCAAGCATTTTTCCACTGAGCCACCTTCCCAGCCCAGCACTTTTTTTTTTTTTAATATTTCATTTATAAACCATGTTGAAGGCCATCCATGTGAATAGCATCACACTCAGTGAACAGGCTCCAGAACTTATCACAGCACCTCTAAAAAGATGATAGGTAGTATTTTCAGAGATGTCACAAATCTGTGACAGCAGAGTTTGCAACTGGACAGGCTGGCATTCAAACCAAGGTATGGACATTTTCCTATTCTGCCCTGCCATTGTTTCAAAGTAGGTCTTATATTCTGCCCTGCTATTGTTCCAAAGTAGGTCTTATATTTTGGAAATTTCTTCAAGTAGTCTTTTTCTATTATAAAAATGTACATGATATAGAAAATTAGGAAGACATAAAAATTGCCTGTGATGTTATCACACAGAGATAACTATGATTTTTAGTTTTTAGTATTACACTCCAGGTTTTTTAATTTTTAATTTTATTATTATTATTTTTTATTTTTATTTTTTTGTGTCGGTCGTGGGGCTTAAACTCTGGGCTTGGGTGCTGTCCCTGTGTTCTTCAGCTCAAGGCTGAGCTTGAGCCATAGTGCCACTTCCAGTTTTCTGGTGGTTTATTGGCGATAAGAGTCTCATGGACTTTCCTGCCTGGGCTGGCTTTGAACTACAATCTTCAGATCTCAGCCTCCTGAGTAGCTAGGATTACAGGTGTGAGAGCCACCAACACCCAGCTTCACTCCAGGTTTATATTTACGTGAATGTTTGTATTTGTATCATATACATATTTGCACAATGCTTATATATAACTATAGGGTTTATACTAAGTACTATACACACTTAAATATGTTTTTCCTTCATATAAAATTGGTATTGGGGCTGGGAAGGTGGCTCAGTGGTAGAGTGCTTGCCTTGCATGCATGAGGCCCTGGGTTTGATTCCTCAGCACCACATAAGCAAACAGAAAAAAGCCGGAAGTGGTCCTGTGGCTCAAGTGGTACAGCGCTAGCCTTGAGCTGAAGAGCTGAGGGACAGCACCCAGGCCCAGAGTTCAGGCCCCATGACTGGACCCCCCCCCAAAAAAAATAAATAAAATAAAATAAAATTGGTATTATATTTTTCCATTGTATTCCTTTTAACATATCTTAGTAAGTTGTATACTTTGTAACTAATAATCCCTTACTAGTTTAAGCTTTTTGCTGACATCTTTTCTTATATTCATAAGCATTTTTGTGTAAAATTTTTGTTTGTTTTTTTGGGTCCGGTCATGGGGCCTGAACTCTGGGCCTGGGCGCTGTCCCTCAGCTCTTCAGCTCAAGGCTAGCACTCTACCACTTGAGCCACAGTGCCACTTCTGGCTTTTTTTTTTTTTTCTTCTTGCTTATGTGGTGCTGAGGAATCGAACCCAGGGCCTCTGGCATGCAAGGCATGCACTCTACCACTGAGCCACCTTCCCAGCCCCTTTGTAAAATTTTTATACATGTACCTGATTATATTTTATCAAACTGTATGTCTTATAAAACTTGATTAACAACTGATATCCCAAAATGATAATATTCACTCTTGCTATTTATACTCTGACTAGTACACTCTTCCTACAAGTCTATCCAACTTAAGATATTCTGTCCAGTACACATTAACATCATTAAAACATATCAATCTTTAGTTTTGTAGGTGACTTTTCATGTTTTTCATTTGTGTTTTTCCTCATTACCAGAGGAGGTAAATATATGTTGAAGCTGTCGTCAACAATGCTGCCATCCTTGGATGTCTCTCTTCCTTCACAAATTATGATATATGGGAAAATGAAAGTTAAAAGGCCTCATCTTATTTATTCCATAATCTATCTCTTGGCAGATCTCTGACATCTACATTAGTGGGGAATCAGGAGACATGTCTGCCAAGGAGAAGCTACTCCTTTGGACTCAGAAGGTGACAGCTGGTTACACAGGAATCAAATGTACCAACTTTTCTTCCTGTTGGAGTGATGGAAAGATGTTCAATGCACTGATTCACCGATACAGGTAAATAGAGTGCAATTGCGGTACTTGTTGGAAGGGCTTCTCATCGCACTTATGATTTGTTAATTTATTTGAAAAAGGAATTTTTGAGTGCCTTCTATTCTAGGCACTGGGTACAGATAACAGTGAACAGATTAGCAAATGTTGTTGCTCTTATGGAGCTTACCTTAGTGTGGAGAATGGGCCAAAACCAAAAAGATACATGCTGTCATGCAGTGGCAAGCACAGTGGAGGGTAGAGAGTGATTCCAACAAGAGTGGTCAGTCACTCTCTTTGAGGAGGATGACAGGAGTGAACCATACAGTGGCTCTGGTGAGTTCTATTTGGAGAAAAAGCAAGTTCAAAGGACCTGAAGCAGGTGCTGATCAGATTACTGGAGGAACAACAGGTGGCTTTGTGTGATACAATGAGGAAAATAGGAATTTTTAATATATTTTTTATTGTAAAGATACTGTACAAAGGGGTTACAGTTACATGAGTAAGGTAATCAGTATATTTCCTATCAAGCATTGTTACCCCCTCCTTTGTTTTCCCCCTACCATCCCTTTCCTCCCCAGCTCCTCAACTTCTCCCTCCCCCTCTCAAGCTGTAAAGCTCATTTTCAACATAGTGTCAACCTGTATTTTTATTTCAGCATTTTGTTATTTCCCTTCCCCTTCCCAAATTAGAAAAATGTATATACAAGATACAGGGCACTGGAAATTAGGAATTTTAATAATAAAAAATTTTTTTAAATGGGCTGGGAAGGTGACTCAGTGGTAGAGCGCTTGCCTTGTATGCATGAGGCCCTGGGCTCGATTCCTCAGCACCACATAAGCAGAAGAAGCTGGAAGTGGCGCTGTGGCTCAAGTGGTAGAGCGCTAGCCTTGAGCTGAAGAGCTGAGGCCCAGAGTTCAGGCCTCACAACTGACCAAGAAACAACTTAAAAAATTGAACTCTTAGTGATCATGCACTGATTCTTACTTTGTGCTAGTTTATGATACCTTTTGGAAACCATAAAGTCCAGTGAACTTTCTGTTGTGTAAGTTCAGAATTAGGGATCACTGGGTTCCTGGTATTATAATTTAAAATGGGATTGGTATTTTTCTTTTTTTTTTTCTTTTTCTTTTTTTTTTTTTTTTGAGTCCAGTTGTGGGGCCTGAACTCTGGGCCTAAGCGCTGTCCCTCAGCTCTTCAGCTCAAGGCTAGCGCTCTACCACTTGAGCCACAGCGCCCACTTCCGGCTTTTTTCTTTTTGCTTATGTGGTGCTGAGGAATCGAACCCAGGGCAAGTGCTCTACCACTGAGCCAACTTCCCAGCCTGGGATTGGTATTTTTCTAAGCTTTTTACTTCATAAACTTTCTTGCTAACTCATTGCTTTTCAGCTCTGGGAATTGTTTCTCTTATTCATTTTTGTTGTTTTGAGACAGGGTTTCACTACATAATCCAGACTTGTCTCATCCTGAGCTCCCTGAGTGCTTGCATTACAAGTGTGTACTCACACCTGTTAGCTCTCAGAACTTTTAAGATGTTTTCTTTCTATGAAATCATATATGATGAATAGATGTGGTCTCTGATGTGCCTTGAATTTTTACAGACCTGATCTGGTGGATATGGAGAGAGTACAAATCCAAAGTAACCGAGAGAATCTGGAACAGGCTTTTGAAGTGGCAGAGAGGCTGGGGGTAACCCGGTTGTTGGATGCAGAAGGTGAGAGTTTAGTGAAGTTGAGTACATTTGGCATATACTCATAGTTCCTTCTCTTGACAGATTTCTCTATTCTGACTAAGAAATTTCTTAATCTTTCTGTTAGATGTGGATGTGCCATCTCCAGATGAAAAGTCTGTGATCACTTATGTGTCTTCAATTTATGATGCCTTCCCTAAAGTTCCTGAGGGTGGAGAGGGGATCAGTGCTACGGTAAAAGAACACTTTTGATTCGTTGGGTTGGAATACATTTATTGAACAGTGTTTCTTAAGTTCTCATTGTGTACAGTGTGATTTTTATACAAAGAATCTGAGTCTGTATCTTTATCCTGTGGCCATTGTCCTAGTCTCCGGGAATGAGCCTAGACAATACTAATTTGTATCATTTAGAACAGAGCATTTGATGCTAAAAGCCAGCAAAGAATGTCTTTTTCATCCTTAGCTTTAATTCAAGATAACACAGTGTTTTTTCATCCATCAATACCAGGTTGCTTAGTTTATGTGGACTTTTTTCCTGAATATTTTTAGTAGCTTGCTTTGTATTCTTTTTAAATATCAAGATACTGAATGCCTCTTGAGGAGCTTTGAAACTAGGGCTGAAACATTAAGCTGAGCAGCTGTCTAGGCAATTAGAACAAAAGGATCTTAAATGGTTTGGTGCCTTTCTCCTGTATTTGTTCTGGGCATTGCAAATTGAGTATGTGCTATTTATCTTTTGACAACAGGAAGTAGACTCCAGGTGGCAAGAATACCAAAGCCGAGTAGACTCCCTCATTCCCTGGATCAAACAGCATACAATACTGATGTCAGATAAATCTTTTCCCCAGAACCCTGTTGAACTAAAGGTAAAATCATGGACTTAAGTTGTTTGTATCAGTTCTTTATAGGCATTCAGACTTGGCGCTTGTTGCTCCTGGTTCTGGATGAAGTGACATGAAAAATAGGGTTTTGTTGTTTGCATTATTCATTCATTCACCAAAATTTAATTTTTTAGGCACTTTATAACCAATATATACACTTCAAAGAAACAGAGATTTTGGCCAAGGAGAGAGAAAAAGGAAGAATTGAAGAGTTATATAAATTGTTAGAGGTAAGGAAACTTACCTTTGGCTAGCACTTGGGGTTTGATTATGATTCTGATTGTTAAATTTGTACTAATAGAAATTATAATAGTTGTACTAATAGAAATCTCTAGGTTTAGTCTTGGAGATTTGTGGTAACATAACATAAACTCATTCTAAATTTTTTTTTTTTTCGGTCCAGTCATGGGGCCTGGTCGTTGTCGCTCAGCTCTTCAGCCCAAGGCTAGCGCTCTACCACTTGAGCCATAGCGCCACTTCTGGCTTTTTTCTTTTTGCTTATGTGGTGCTGGGGAATCGAACCGAGGGCCTCAGGCATGCAAGGCAAGTGCTCTACCACTGAGCCACCTTCCCAGCCCCTACTTATTCTAGGTTTTTTTTTTGTCTGACTAAAATTTTTTTTTTTTTTTTTTTTTTGTCGGTCGTGGGGCTTGAACTCTGGGCCTGGGCGCTGTCCCTCAGCTCTTCAGCTCAAGGCGAGCACTCTACCACTTGAGCTACAGTGCCACTTCCGGTTTTCTGGTGGTTTATTGGAGATAGGAGTCTCACGGTCTTTCCTGCCCGGGCTGGCTTTGAACCACGATCCTCAGATCTCAGCCTCCTGAGTAGCTAGGATTACAGGCGTGAGCCACCAGCGCCCGGCCTAAAAATTTTTTTTTTTTTTTTTGGTCCGGTTGTGGGGCCTGAACTCTGGGCCTGAGCACTGTCCCTCAGCTCTTCAGCTCAAGGCCAGTGCTCTACCACTTGAGCCACAGCGCCACTTCTGGCTTTTTTCTTTTTGCTTATGTGGTGCTGAGGAATCGAACCCAGGGCCTCAGGCATGCAAGGCAAGCGCTCTACCACTGAGCCAACTTCCCAGCCCCTAAAAATTTTTTTTATTCATACTTCAGTTATACAAAGATAATTTCATTGTGACATTTCTGTACACACATTCAATGTACTCCATTAGCCTCATTTCTGCATTTTCAGAAGGATTTACTAAGAAATATAGTATATATGTATTCAGAAATCTAAAAGTTTTATGGATGAGTTTTTCAGCTTGTTAGAGGGATGCTGAATCTTTTGTAGGATGAAAAGACTTCCATTCACATTTTGAGAGCTTGAAACTATGAGATGGGTGTTTAATCTTCCCAGGAAGATTTCTAGAGAGTATAAGAGGAATGGAAGGATTTAGAGTAAATAGTCTGAATTTTAAAGGTGATCCCCTTCCCCCACCCTTACTTCAAGATGAGACACTACTAAATATTTGATTGTTCTGCCATATTAGATAGTCAAAATAGGGAAAACTGCTGATTGATTGAGTGAAGAAACAAGAGGTACAAATAATAAGGGAAAGTAGATCAGAGTGCATGACTGTGGATTTTGGACTCTTTCAGGTATGGATTGAGTTTGGCAGAATCAAGCTGCCTCAAGGTTATCACCCTAATGATGTGGAAGAAGAATGGGGAAAACTCATCATTGAGATGCTAGAGCGAGAGAAATCCCTCCGGCCGGCTGTAGAAAGGTGAATCCAGAACTCAAGGGTGATCTGATATTCCTTATCAAGCTGCTTTGAACAGTGCACTTGACTTTAGTTTTTATCTTATTTTAGACTGGAATTGCTGCTACAGATTGCAAACAAAATTCAGAATGGTGCTTTGAACTGTGAAGAGAAACTGACACTAGCTAAGAATACATTACAGGCTGTAAGTCATTGCTTTGTCCTGCTTATGTCACCTGTTTTCTCTCTTTACCCTCAGCTGTAAGATCAGAGTTAACAGTTGAGAAATCCAGCTATGCTACTTCCCTTTTTTTGGAAGTGCTGTGGGCCTCTTGGCTTCCTTCATCCAAGTGGAGGGGAACAATGAAATTTTCCCACCTTTGTTCTCCCTTTCTGTCACAGGATGCTGCTCACCTAGAATCAGGGCAACCAGTACAGTGTGAATCCGATGTCATCATGTACATTCAGGAATGTGAAGGTCTCATCAGGCAGCTGCAGGTGGATCTCCAGATTCTACGAGATGAGAATTACTACCAACTGGAAGAACTGGCCTTTAGGTGAGGAACAAAGGGGTCCACAGAGGATTTGCTTATTGCTGAGGTTTCTGGATTAAAAGTGTGTCAAGGGGTAGTGGCTCATACCTGTAATTCCTACTCCAGAAGTGAAGAGTGTGAGGAACTTGTTTAAAGGCCAGCTGGAGCAAAAAATTAGCAAAACCCCATCCCCTATCATAACAAACAAGCCAGACATATGTAGTAGTGCATTTCTGTCATTCCCAGGTGGGAAGTATAGGTAGGAAGATGGAGGTCCCAAGCCAGTCCTAGGCAAAAAATGTGAGACATAGTCCAAAAAATTGTCAATGCAAACAAGGGCTAGAGGCTTGGCTCAAGTGACAGAGCACCTATAACAAGCATAAGGCCCTGAGTGTCCAACCCTAGGACTGCCAAAAAAAAAAAGAAGAGGCTGAGTGGTAATGGCTTATGCCTATAATCCTAGTAGGCTGCAATCTGAGGATCGTGGTTTGAAGCCAGCCTGGGCAGCAAAGTCTGTGAAACTCTTTATCTCCAATGAATCACAGGAAAAGCTGGAAGTGGAGGGTGCCTGAAGTGGTCGAGTGCTAGCCTTGAGCAAAAGGAGCTCAGAGACAGTGCCCAGGCCCAAAGATTCAAGCCCTAGAACCATTTAAAAAAAAAAAAAGAAAAAAGAGGGGGGTAGGGGGGTATGGCTGGGAATGTGGTTTAGTGATAGAGTGCTTGTCTATCATGCACAAAGCCCTGGGTTCGATTCCTCAGTACTACATTACAGAAAAGGTCAGAAGTGGTGCTGTGGCTCATGAGTGCTAGCCTTGAGCGGCATTGAATTCTTAGACTTGTTCTTTAGAGAAAAGTGTTTTGATGAGAATACTATATATACACATATTTGTGTAGTAAATTTCTCATGGTAAAAAGCTATTTTCCCTTATTGTAGGCCCCTCCCATTAAGTGCCTATGGGATTCTCTCAGTCATTGTTATTGTTATAGCATCCTCAATTTTTTTTTTTTTTTTAACCGGTCCTGGAGCTTGAACTCAGGGCCTAGGCACTGTCCTTGAGCCTCTCTGTGCTCAAGGCTAGTGCTCTACCACTTGAGCCACAGTGCCACTTCTGGCTTTTTCTGTTTATGTGGTACTGAGGAATCGAACCCAGACCTTCATGCATGCTAGGCAAGCACTCTACCTCCTAGCCCCGCATCCTCAGCTGTTTAGCCAACAGAGATGTGATAACACATTTTGGTTTAGAAACACAGGTGATTTAATGCACTTGTTGCTTAAAGGAGGAAGCTGAGACCCACAAAAGTTAGAAATTGTCTAAAGCCATATGACAATCCATTGTTTATTCTGTTATACCATCTAAGAGTGATATAAATACACATTGGTTTGTTTCTTTCCAATTAACACAGTAATTTGGCATTTATCTTGAAGATTGCTCCAAACTAGATGATGTTAAAATATCACCTTGAATTCATCTAACACTTTTTCAAAACACTTTTCCTGATATGATCTCATTTTTATTTTTACCATGTGCTTGTTAGATAGTGGAGATTTTATTTTAAGTATGTGATAGTCTCTTTTTCTTTTCTTCCATTTTAGGGTTATGCGTCTGCAGGACGAGCTGGTTACCTTGCGTCTAGAGTGTACAAACCTATACAGGAAGGGTCATTTCACTGCACTTGAATTGGCTCCCCCCTCTACTTTAACCACTACTCATTTGAAAGCAGAGCCTTTAACAAAGGCAACCCATTCTTCTTCCACTTCTTGGTTCCGAAAGCCCATGACTCGGGCTGAACTTGTATCTATCTCCTCCTCTGAAGATGAAGGCAATCTCCGATTTGTGTATGAACTACTGTCTTGGGTAGAAGAGATGCAGGTGGGTGTATTTCCTAAAAGCTTGTATAGTACACTAATGTTTACTAGACCTAGCAGTTTGTTTATGAAGGTTGGTTCCCTTCTTAAATTTTGATATGATCAGAATAAATCCTTACACTGAACAGCATAGACATTTCTAATTTGATACCCTTTGGGTATCTATTTCCTTATGCTAACTATGCCCTAAGTGGGAGCTTGTGAAGAAAATAAGAGAGTCACTAAGTCTGTTATTGTTTCTGTTAAATTTGCTCATTTGCAGAGAAGTTTGTTTTTTCTTTTCCTTCCTTCCTTCCTTCCTTCCTTCCTTCCTTCCTTCCTTCCTTCCTTCCTTCCTTCCTTCCTTCCTTCCTTCCTTCCTTCCTTCCTTCCTTCCTTCCTTTCTTCCTTCCATTTTTGTCCTTTGTGGGACTTGAACTCTGGGACTGGGCACTGTTCCTTAGCTCTTCAGCTCAAGGCTAGAACTCTACCACTTGAGCTGCAGTGCCACTTCCAGTTTTCTGGTGGTTTATTAGAGATAAGAGTCTCATGGACTTTTCCTGCCCAGGCTGGCTTTGACCGTGACCCTCTGATCTCAGCCTCCTTAGTAGTTAGGATTACAGGCGTGAACCACTGGTGCTTGATGTTTTTTATTTTCTGTTGTGTTGTGTTAACTCCTAAGTTTAAAAAAGGACATTCTGTTCTGCGATTTCAAGGGCTCCTGTATTCTAGAATCTAGAGTTCAAGTTTGATGTTATTCTTATTTTCTTAACCCTGTTTTCTTGTTTTGTTTATTTATTTTTGTTTTTTGAGACAGTACCAAAGCTTAAACTCAGGATTTCTCTCTTTTGCTCTGTATGCTTGCTCATAGCTGGCATTCTGCCACTTGAACCTTGCCTTAAGTCTTAGATTTTACTGGTTAACTAAAACTATAGACTCAAGAACTTTTCTGCCTGGGCTAGCTTTGAACCTCAAGCTTCCAAGTCTCAGTCTCTTTAGTAGCTAGGATTATAGGTATGAGCTACTGGTGCCTGGCTTTATCTTGTTGTTGTATTAAATTCTTCCCATCCACAGATGTGTTCCTGTGCCCTAATAACTAACACAGAGGCAGACTAACTTTTTTTGTGTGTATGCAGGTCCTGGGGCTTGAACGCAGGACCTAGGCACTGTCCCTTAGCTTTTTTTTACTCAAAGCTAGTGCTCTACCACTTGAGCCACAGCTCTATTTCTAATTTTTTGGAACTTTATTGGAGATAAGAGTCTCAAGAATTTTTCTGCCCAGGCTGAGATCTTAGCCTCCTGAGTAATTAGAATTGTATGTGTGAGCCACCAGCGCCCAGCTTAAATTTTATAATTACCTTTCATTTACTAATAATTGATCATTACTAATAATAATTGATGCCATTAATAAAGCTAAATACTTAACATATTTCTTTCCTATATCTGCTCTGATTATGAAATGAGGAGATTCCCTAAAGGGAAATAAATTGCCTGAACATTTTCAACCTGTAGACACCACTTTCTTACTGTGAACGGAATATATTCCCATCAGCAGCTAAATAAGACCACTTTCACTGCTGTAGTTGGTGGGTTTCTTTTTCCACTCCCTGGGGTGATTATTGTGTATTTTCTTAGAAGAGGCTATAGGATAGTGGTTTAGATATCCTTTTACTGTATCCTCTATGCCTTGTCATCTTGTCCAGACATTGATTCTGACCTTTTTTTTTTAAATCAGCAG
Source organism: Dipodomys merriami (assembly GCF_024711535.1). Lineage (NCBI taxonomy): Eukaryota > Metazoa > Chordata > Mammalia > Rodentia > Heteromyidae > Dipodomys > Dipodomys merriami. Next base: position 17,909,803 of record NW_027204937.1, on the reverse strand, counting down.
TAAATTAGTATGCACCTGTCTTCTTCTTTTTCAGATGAAATTGGAGCGAGCAGAGTGGGGCAATGACCTGCCTAGTGTGGAGTTGCAGCTCGAAGCACAGCAGCACATCCATACTAGTGTAGAAGAATTGGCTTCAAGTGTCAAAGAAGCCAGGTTGTATGAGGTACATAGCATTCAGAATCCACATTATGGGAGGGATGGGGGTGGAGCTAGTCTGGGATGGTATAGACAATACATCTGTCTCTAAGGAAAAAGAATGATTATAGCATTCCCTCATTACTTAATGTCTCTGTTAACCTTTGAAATAACTTTATGAGAAAGATATTTTTATTAAGTGGCCCCTTTACACTAAAAAGAAAAGTAATTCTGGATGCTAAAATTGGAATTAGTAGCAGAAACAGTATCTAAACTCTAGTCTGCTGCCTCCAAAAATTTGTGCTCTTTTCCCTTTTCTGTATGGCTTATAGAGAGCTGGTATGAAGAAATTATTCACTATTCTCTCTTCTCCCTCACTCATCATTACATACACACACCTTTTTCCCCTTTGCAGTGCTGGGAATCAAATCCATGGCCTCACAATTTCTAGGCAAGTGCTCTACCACTGAGCTATATCCTCAGCTACTAACTTCTCATTTTTTATTTCAACTAGCTTTTTCAGAGAAGCAATTGAATAGTTGGGATCATCAGGCATAGGTTTTGCATAGAAGACTCCTTGAATTGCTGGGAAACACAACTATGCGGTTATGGTTACCAGGTGGTAACCATATTATATAAGCTCCTTTTAGTCTTCTTTTTATCTCCTTATATTATCTAAGGTTCCCAGAGCAGCCATTCCTTATCCATATGCAGACATGTTATTTACATACTTGAGACATATAGTTTATTCTTTCTCTGATGTCTTTTTATTTTATTTCTTATTAGGGAAAGATGTCCCAGAATTTCTATTCTAGCTATGTTGAAACTCTTGGAAAGCTGGAGACACAATATTGTAAATTGAAGGTGAGTTTTAACTAAGAAATTTAGGTTCTACTTGTGGAGAATCTGGTTTCCTCAACTGTCTTCTATAATGCAGAAAGCTCCTGTTTTGACACTGATTTATTATGTTCTATTACTGTGAAGTTGTTTGGATGTATTATAACATTTTCTCCATTTTCTTTTTCTGTCATTGTTTTTGCTTTATGCTGCTACTGGGGTTTGAACTCAGGGCTTTCCTTTTTGCTTAGCTTTTTTTTCCTCCATGGCTGGAATTTTACCATTTGAGCCATACCTCTACTTGTGACTTTTTTGCTGGTTGTTTGAAGAAAAGAGTCTCTTAGGATTTTTTCCTGCCCAGGCTGGCTTTGAATTGTGATCCTTAGATCTTAGCCTTCTGAGTAGCTAGGATTATGCACATGAGCCATCAGTACCTAGCTTGCCTTTTTTTTTTTTTTTTGGTCGGTCGTGGGGCTTGAACTCTGGGCCTGAGCGCTGTCCCTCAGCTCTTCAGCTCAAGGCGAGCGCTCTACCACTTGAGCTACAGCGCCACTTCCTGTTTTCTGGTGGTTTATTGGAGATAGGAGTCTCACGGTCTTTCCTGCCCGAGCTGGCTTTGAACCGCGATCCTCAGATCTCAGCCTCCTGAGTAGCTAGGATTACAGGCGTGAGCCACCAGCGCCCAGCTGCCATTTTTTTTTTTTAACTTTTTTATTTTCTGGGTCAGTCGTGGGGCTGTCCCTGAACTCTTCTGCTCAAGGCTAACACTCTACCACTTGAGCCACAATGCCACTTCCGGTGGTTAATTGGAGATAAGAGTCTCATATACATTCCTGCCTGGGCTGGTTTTGAACCGTGATCCTCAGATCTCAGCCTCCTAAGTAGCTAGGATTACAGGTGTATAATCCTAGTGCCAAGCTCTTTTTTTATTTTTGGCAGATATATGTAGCCCTGAGTAGCCTCAAATTCATGTTTCTGCCTCTGTCTCCTGTGTGCTGGGATTATAAATGTGTGTTACTACAACCAGTTTCTTTCTTTTTTGGTTTTGGGGGGGGGGGTTCCAGTCGTGGGGCCTGAACTCTGGGCCTGGGCCCTGTCCCTCAGCTCTTTAGCTCAAGGCTAGTGCTCTGCCACTTGAGCCACAGTGCCACTTCCGGGTTTTTTCTTTTTTCTTTTGCTTATGTGGTGCTGAGGAATCGAACCCAGGGCCTCAGGCATGCAAGGCAAGTGCTCTACCACTGAGCCAACTTCCCAGCCCTACAACTAATTTCTTATTGATTGTACCAGGGCTTAATCTTAGGGCCTTGTACTTACTAGCAGGCACTCTTACACTGAACTGTATCTCCTCTTTTTTTTAATTAGTTATTTTGGAATTAATTTGCTTTTTGTCTACACTTGAACTTTGATCCTGTTTTCTGCTTCCTGTCATAGCTAAGTTGACAGACATAGGCCACCATGCCCATATTCTTCAGTTGAGATGGAATCTTAAAAACTTTTTTGCCTAGGATGGTCTGAAACTCCTATCCTTTTGATCTCCACCCTCCTATATAGTTGAAATGACAGTATGCCAAGCTACTGTTTGAAAAGGGAACTCGCTAACTTTGTCCCAGCTGGCCTTGAACTGCTATCTTTTTTACTCAGCCTCCTGAGAAGCTATGATTACAAGCATGAGCCACTATGCTGGGCCTCATTTTCTTAATGAGTCACAAAACATTGCTCTGGAAAATTTCAAGTAGGTAGAACCTTCCCTAGCTATGATTCATCATCAAAGCAGTAGCCATATGTGCTTTGAGATACCAAAATTGAAAGTTTGAGATTGATCGGATGGGTACATCTCTCTTGCCTGTTGTTTTCATTCCTGTTTATTGAGATTGTTCAGAAAAGAACATTCCAAGGTCATTTATTTAGGGACCCCCACAATTTTTTATTTTTTATTTTTTTTGCCAGTCCTTGGGCTTGAATTTAAGGGCCTGGGCATTGTCCCTGAGCTGCTTTTTACTCAAGGCTAGCTAGCATTCTACCACTTGAGCCACAACGAGACTTCTGGCTTTGTGTATGTTGTACTGAGGAATCAAAGCCAGGGTTTCATGCATGCTAAGAAAGCACTCTACCACTAAGCTACATTCCCAGCCCCCCACAAATTCTTTATGAGTTTCTTTGTCTATCTAGAATTGACAGTGGCTCTGGGATCTTATACTAAATGTTTATAAAACTTGAATCCATAGAGAAGATCCCAGAAATTAAAATGCAGCTTAGAGTGTGGGGATATGGTTCAGTGATTGAGCACTTACTTACCTAGTACTTACTTTGGGCTTGATTGCCAGCATTGAAAAAAAAATCAAGCTAAATTAATTTCCTGGTATGATGTCAGAGGCTGGCAATCTAACCTTTTAACCTTTGTTTTGTCTAGGAGACTTCTAGCTTCCGGATGCGGCACCTTCAGAGCCTGCATAAATTTGTCTCTAGAGCTACTGCAGAGTTGATCTGGTTGAATGAGAAGGAGGAGGAGGAACTAGCATATGACTGGAGTGACAACAATCCCAATATCTCAGCCAAGAGAAACTACTTCTCTGTGAGTCCCACACAGCAGGCCTCTCATGTTTATTTGATAGCAGAAGGAGAAAGGGAGCTGCTGAGAGCTGTGTTTCTGGAATTGCGTTCTGGAGCAATGTAGCTCTAGACTTTATTTATTTAGCATGCAGTTCGAAAGGCAGTACTTTTGGTGAGTAGAGTAGAAGTCTAAATCTTGAGTCATTTTAGAAGCAATCCACCTTTGTGGTTAAGACTGTAAGTAATAGAGTGAGACAGACTGAATTATTTCTCTAGTGTGACCTTAGACAAGTCATTTGATCTTTGTAAACCTCTGTACAAGAGTTTTGTAAAATGGGATACTAGCCACCACAAAGGTTGAGCAAGACTTACTAAGCTAATCTAGACAAAGTGCTTTGCAGAGTGCTTAGTATTACTTAATTAGGCTATTCTCTTGACTTTATACAAATTTCTCGATTGAACAACATTGAACATTATTCTGTTTAATCCTGTATGAGTAGGTTATTATTATTTTTTTACTACGTTCAGTATTTTCCTACTCAGAAATCTTAAGGATAATGTGAATTCTATAGAAATATAAAGTAATGGGTTTTTTGTTTTTGTTTTTACTAGCACTCAGTGTAGGTGCTTTTATTCCATTAGAATATATGACCTGATTGGAGAAGGCATCTGATTCTTCTGAAGTAAAGAAGAGTGGGTAGTATAAAACAGTAAGCAGTCTGTGTGAGAACTGAGATTAGGCTCTGGCAGACATAAAGAAAATGCTCTGAAAGCATCAAGAAGGGATTAAATCTGATAGTAAGATTTCACAGAAGTGTTGGCATTTAAATTAGGTCTTGTAGTATTGATAGAATTTAGCGTTAGAAGAGGATACTCTGGGCTGAGCAATGCTAGCCAGCCAGCTAGTGATCTTCCTCTGCTGGTTTTGCCACGGACTAGTGTGGTCATGACATGAACCATCCACTCTAGGTTATCTCCTGTCTCTAACTTCAGTGCTCATTCTGTGATCTCTGACTTAACTCAAAGCTGGTCTACATGCTTTGTGAATAATTTTCTACTAATTCTAGCTTTTTTTGTGTGTGCCTTTCTGAAGTCCCCTAGTTTGTACAGTTTATACATCTCATTTAGGTGCCAAACTTGTGTTTAGGCTCCTTAATGTAGGGCAAGGAACTTTTTTTTTTTATTATTATTGCTGCTCTTTCCCTTAATAGCATTTATTCCATCAATTGGAATTCAATTTTCAGGAGTTGACAGTGGAACTGGAGGAGAAACAAGATGTGTTTCGGTCTCTACAAGATACAGCAGAACTACTGTCACTTGAGAACCACCCTGCCAAGCAAACAGTGGAGGTATGTGACTTGAAAATCGTGAGAAGGTCAGGTGCTGAGAAGCTGTTATAAAAATATTCAAATGGGAGGCTCTGTTCTGCTGAAAAGCCTGGAGGAAGTGTCAGGGATCAGTTGTCTTAGATCTTCTCTCTTTTCATCCCAGACTGTTCTGTAGTGCTCAAAAGTCTGCAAACAGTTTCAATGTCTCAGGAGAATACTAAGCAAAACAGTATAAAAGACCTCGGCTCCTGATTTTATGGGGGAAAAGTGATTTGTATCATATTTTTGTCAAATAACTGCCAAGGCACATCCTGCTTCTTGTTGCTCAGAGAAGGGAAACTGGAAGAATCCAGGTAGCTCATTTAGTTGTAATTGAATGTGGATGAGGCCTCTTTTATATAAATTTTCCTAACAAAGCCATGTTGGATAAAGGCAGGCCTCTTTCTCATATGAGCTATTGACCAGATGCTATCTCCATTCTCTTCTTTGGCTTCTGTATCATTAGCAGAGTAATTGAAAGGAGCTTCATTCATATATGTATACTTGGGGGGGAGGGTCAGTTGTGGGGCTTGAACTCTGGGCTTCAGCTCAAGCAGGGCACCCCTACCACTTAAGCCACAGTGCTCAAGTTAATTGGAGATAAAGAGTCTCACGGACTTTCCTGCTTGGGCTGGGTTTGAACCACAATCCTCAGATCTCAGCCTCTTGAGTAGCTAGGATTGCAGGTGTGAGCCACTGGTGCGTAGCAATCATGCATATATTTTAAGTCTGTTAAATATATGTCCTCTGTCCCTATGCTTGGTTGTTGCAGGCATACAGTGCTGCTGTCCAGTCCCAATTGCAGTGGATGAAGCAGCTGTGTTTATGTGTTGAACAGCATGTGAAGGAAAATGCAGCTTACTTCCAGGTATAATGGTGTGTGTGTGTGTGTGTGTGTGTGTGTGTGTGTGTGTGTGTGTGTGTGTGTGTGTGTGTGTGTGTGTGTGTGTGTGTGTGTGTGTGTGTGTGTGTGTGTGTGTGTGTGTGTGTGTGTGTGTGTGTGTGTGTGTGTACACCTATATCTGTCTCAATTACCTTTTATTGTATAAGTCACCTTTAAAAACTTAGTTGATTGAAACAACAATCATTAACTCTATTTGGGCTGGGCTCTGCCAAATGGTTCTTCTCATCTTGCCTGTTATATGCATGGCCATGACAGATGCAGACAGGCAAGGTCTACTTGATCCTGAATGCTATCATTCTCATCAGTTAGCCACATGTCTCTAGCATCTAGTAGCCTTCTTCACAAAATGGCTGTGTTCTCTGAGCAGTAGGAGGGAATAATCCCCTGTGTACAAGCATGTTTTTTCTACTTCTATCACACTGATATGCCATAGATCAAAACAAGTCTTGCTATGCTGCCTATCTTTAGAGTAGAGATAGAGTTAAAGATAGCTCTTACAGAGATAAGAGATTCTACCTCTTGATGAGAGACACTCTAAAATATTGGGATTCCCCTCCCCTAAAGGAAATAAGCTATTGTCTCTGTTTTCACTCTAAATGATATCCTTTATCATGTTATAATCATGATAAATTAAAACATTGAATCACCCAGCTTCTAGACTCTTCATGAAACCAACTTTATACTATTACTAGGCAGAAATCAAGAAAACAGTGATTTCTGAGGAATGAAATGGTCAAAATTTCTAGTGTATATTTAGTAGGTTTTGTGGCAGTCACCAGTTACTTTTTTTTTTTTTTTTTTGTCGGTCGTGGGGCTTGAACTCTGGGCCTGGGCGCTGTCCCTCAGCTCTTCAGCTCAAGGCGAGCGCTCTACCACTTGAGCTACAGCGCCACTTCCGGTTTTCTGGTGGTTTATTGGAGATAGGAGTCTCACAGTCTCTCCTGCCCGGGCTGGCTTTGAACCGCGATCCTCAGATCTCAGCCTCCTGAGTAGCTAGGATTACAGGCGTGAGCCACCAGCGCCCGGCCTCACCAGTTACTTTTTAGTGACATCACTTTTTAAGTCCTCTGGTATCTCTTTCTGTGACCTTTGTGGTGAAATGTCACTAGTTCAAGGGAGTTTAAACAACTTTCCTCTGGTGCAAGTACAGTAAGAGTCTTAATTAACATCTTGGTGTTCAAAGCTATTGAGCATATACCCCCCCCCCCCTTATGTTTCTACAGTTCTTCAGTGATGCACGAGACCTGGAGACATTCTTGAGGAACCTCCAAGATTCTATCAAACGAAAATATTCCTGTGATCACAGCACCAGTTTATCCCGCCTTGAAGACCTTCTCCAGGACTCCATGGTAGGTATTGCCTCTTTGGGGATGTTTGCTTCTGAAAAACACAGTAAACTGTGTCAGCCGCTGCTCTCTATATCCTTGAAAGCACTGGGGAATGGGGTTATTCTTAAAATAAAGTGTGGCTTACATTTCAATAGAGTTTAGTCAGTTTTGTTCTGTTTCTGTTCTGTTTTCTTTTCTTCCTTTGAAGAAGTTGCTAGTGAGATTTGCTTGGGTACTTATTTGAAGTGAAGGCTTAGTCTCCTCCTGCTGAAGTACTAGTATCACTACTTTCTTTGTATTGTTCATATTTCAGTGCAATAGTGAGAGCCAAGGATGAAATGCATAACATGCATTTGTTGAAGTGGATTAGCTATTAATAAATTTCTTTTACTCTCCAATACAAAAGAGAATTTAAAAGAAATTAAATAGACCTCAACCAATTTTTTCCTCTTTACATATTTACTCTTGGTAATGATGAGGTATTAGGAAAATTTTGTTTTAATTAAGGCCAATATTAAAATCTTTTTTAGATGTAATATGTGCCAGTTTTTATTTCTGTGTCAATATTAAGTTTAAAAAATAGTTTTCCACAGCCAATATTTAATCCAAATCATTTTATATTCATTTTCTCCAATGAATTATTCCTTTAGGAATACTGGGTATAAAACTTTTGTAGTACACCTCAAATTAAGATAGAAATATATATGCAATAGGGAAATTAATTTTCCATCATGAGAAGCTAAGGGATTCTCACATCTCAATATAAGATTCTAAGAGAATCAAATAACCCAAATTAATTCTCTTATTTGGGTTGAGGAAGCAGTGCTGGGGATGGAACCCACGGCCTTGTACAATATTAGGTAAACACTACTACTAAGCTGTATCCCCAGCCCAATTTTTAACACTTTCAGGTATAGTAAACTTGTGAGTGAGTTTACATCAGTGCTTCCTTCGCTTGAGCAAAAATTTAGGTAACTTGTAATGAAAGATTAAAATCTGTCTTTTCAGTTGTTATCTTGAAAATGTTTCTCTTAGAGGTACTCCAAGTATAGAGGAGGAATATGTAGTCCCTGGCTCTTCTCTCCTCCCTCCCACAGAGTGCCTTCCTGTCATAGGGGAACTCCTCTACAGTTGTCATGTCTTCTCTTCTCGAGGATTGTTCCTCTCTTCCCTCCTCTCCAGGTCAGGGGCATCGGGTTGGCGGCGTCATCGGGGCATGGAGTCACCTGGGTCTGCTTCTCACCTTGTTCGTCAGGTTCGGGATCATCTGTCCTGACTTCTGGTTCTTTTCAGAACTTTTACCACGCTGAGCACTTGGTCTCTGGAGCTTGACATGTTTGGCTGTGGGTTAGACACAAATTGACATCTTTATTACAAGGAAACTGAAATGGGTTGACCAGCTCTCAAGTATGGAAATATGGCTGTCTCCCTGATGTCTTCTCTTCCTCTTTCTTAACTAATAAGTTAAAGTTGTATTTCTTCCAATCATGCTCCCGGGGACAGGCGCAGGTAGTTTAAGAATTTCTTTTTCTTTACTTGCATATTCTTAATTCTTTAATGACATTTCTTAACATTATTAACTCTTTACTCTCATCGCATCTCCATCCATCCTAAAAAGCCCTCTTTTAGGGACTTGGATGCCTCACAATGGGCTTGAACCATCCTGGCTAGTAGATAAAGGTTATCATTTGCTCTGTAATGGAATTGGTAGTAGATTACTACTAATTTTGTTGACAAGAAGTATGTTAGATTTTAGGGTAATTGGGTTTACAGAGATTTGAGCTTCAGCTTTGCATGACACTTCATTCAAACCAATCAAATTTACATGAGTACAGCATGGCAAGATACTAAAGGTAAATACGAACCATTTATCATGTCTTCTCCAGCAGCTTTTGTTTATGAGTTGTTGGTTGAAGAAAGTAAGATCTATTTCTATAATGCTTGAACCCAATTTAAGAAAGTGATGCTGGAGGCTGGAGGCATGGCTCAAGTGGTAAAGTGCCTGCTTAGCAAGCAATAAGGCCCTGAGTTCAAACCCCAGTACCACCCTAAAAAAACAAAAGAACATGAAATAAAATACAAAAAGAAAGTGAAGTATATGGAGTAGGGCTTTGGAGATTATATTAGTTAAAAATTTTAATTAGCATAATTCTTGACTTTTAAGCAGAAATGGATTAACTGATTTCTTCCAGTTTATAATTAAATAATAATAATAATGATATGGTTATCATTATTATTAACTTCTCTGAATCATGTTTGAGGAAATCTTTTATCAGCTATAGAGCTTTACTTGGCAGCTACAAGTGTGTTCATTATTTATTTTTGCATGTGGCTTTATAAGGCATTGAAAAGGGCATGGAGAAAACTGTAAATTTGGAGTACAAAAACAGTTGATAGAAGACAGAAACATTTTTTTTTTTTTAATCTTTGCCTAAATCTTTATCTAAGATGGCTCCACCAAGGATCCCTGTTTAACTGAGAAATGACATTCTCTCAGGGAGTGGAGCACTGAGTTTTTATTGTTGACTTAGTGGCCTACCATTAATGTCTTTTTGTTTTTCTTCTCATTTTGTAGGATGAAAAGGAGCAGCTTATACAGTCCAAGAGCTCAGTCGCCAGTCTTGTTGGGAGATCAAAAACCATTGTTCAGCTAAAGCCACGAAGTCCAGACCATGTGTTAAAGAGCACCATTTCTGTGAAGGCCATCTGTGACTATCGGCAAATTGAGGTGAGGGATTGGTAGGGTACTTCTGGATTCCAGAAGGCATGAGGAGAGAAGGGAAGTTATCACTTAGCATTATAATTATAGGAAATTAAAGGTATAGAAGTTTTAAAATTAGACCTTGGGTTTGATTATAGATCTCTTTCTCTTATATTGTTATGTCAGACTCCTCAGTACATACTTTTTCCTACCACTGGCATGATCTTTAAAAAAACATCATCATACTTTTCTGCTTAAGTCCTACAGCTATTTCTCATTGCTTTTGGGAGAAAGTCCTTAGCTACGTGATGTGACTATGAGGTCCTGAATAAACTGTCTTACCTTTCTAACCAAGATGTGTTCCATATCCTTTGCACCATTCCTTGGTCACACAGTATATACTATATATATGTGTGTGTGTGTTTATGTGTGTGTGTGTGTGTGTGTATGTATGTATATATATCTCACCATGATAGGTGCAGAATAGATTGTACTGTCTGATTACAATTGTGCCATTCTCATCTCTGGTGATATAGTATACTTCCAGGAACATAGTAGGCATTTAGTAAAACTTGATTATACGAATGAATTAAATGAATCAAAGACTAGGGCTGCACTTTGCTCTGTTTCAATATTTTTTATCTTGAAAGTAGCAAAAAAATAATAATGTTGAGTACTTGTCTCTTAAGAGAAAGAATTGATGATTCCAAAAATGCTTAAGTATTTTGGAGAGAATGCATTGGACTAATAGAAAGGGCGGGTTGGAAATATCACAAAAGCCATGCTACGATTTTGATCTCCCATTTATTTTTGCTCTTAATTGTTTTTGTAGGAGATTGCACTTGAGGGCTTATAGTCTCCTTAGTAACTCTCACATACTGAGTTACCTGATATATAGCAAGTATTTACTGAGTACTTTTCCCCCCCTTGATTTGTTTATGTGGATTTATGAGATCAGGAGCCATCACTAAATGATTGCTGATCTTTACTTAGGAAGATGTTCTTTGGATGCACTGAAACTATTTTACAAATAGTTTTCTAGAATCCTATGATACGTTGAAGAGTTAAGAATTTTTTTTTAAAAAAATATAAATTTAACTTTCCTTATTCTCTGTGAAAGAGCTAAACAATAAAAACATTCAAGAAATAGAAGATAGTCTACCTCAAATGTACTCTAAAGTAAAATAACCACTAAACCAAGAGATTTCCCCAAACTGTTAATAAATTAAATAATAACAGCAAAAGGCACAAAAGTTTATTCTATTTAAGATATCTCATATTATACATTTAAGCAGATAAGGTAACATAAAAGATTAAAACTTGGCCTGAGCTGTCTTGTGGTAATTATTATTAAAACTATCTATAGTTTTGTTGTCCAAGGACAAAAGCTCCATGTACCAACTTTAAGTGCGGCTTTCCTGAGATTAAAGCATCTGCTGTTCTTGTTTTTATTTTCCCCCCTGTGTTTGCAGTTTTCACTATGTTCTAAGCAATAAGATAGCAGAATGTCATAAAGTAAATGAGAGTATTCCATTATCCAACCCAAACTCATTGTTCTGCCGTGAGAGATGAATGTATTTACAAATCCTTATTTTATTCTCCTGAGACAGTATGCATGATCCATTACAGAACATACAAATAATACAAACTCTAAACACTTAGCATGTTTATTGAATAAATGTAAAAAGTAAACATAGTAAATTGTGAGAGTTGAAGTTTCATTTACTTCGTAAGAGAGAAGTTACAAGTATATGATGAAAAGCTTAAAAGTCATCATCAAACTATGCTGGCGATTGTATTGGGGAAAGGATCATGCAGAGAAAATCTGCATATTCATCTTCTTAAATACCAGATGGTAGGAAAAACATTTCTTTAAATAGTCTTATTTATATTCAGAAAAACTGATTGGATAAATTGAATAAGTAGATATTTACCCACTCTTTATGAGCAAATAATAATGTAGATTCCAAGGGAAAAAAATATGAAAAAATATTCAGGACTAGAGATGTGGCTAAAGTATAAAGTCCCTGCCTAGCAAATGCAAGGTCCTGAGTTCAAACTCAGAACTTCCCCTCACACAAACACAACTAAAAAAAAAAAAATATATATATATATATATATATATTTATATGTGAGTGTATGTATACATTTATATATGTATGTATATTATATATATATATATATATATATATATATATATATATATATCCAAGGAAGGGTAATAGGTTTGACAAGAAATGTACTCATTACCTTGTGTATATAACTGTAACCCTTCTGTACATCACCTTGACAATAAAATTAAATTTAAAAAAGAAAACTCCATACAAATAAAAAAATCCAAATTAAAGACAGCACAAGATTTTTTTGGTCTTATGTCAGTGGCTCACTTCTGTAATCCTGACTACTCAGGAGGCTAAGATCTGAGGACAGTGGTTTAAAGTCAGCTTAGGCAGGAAAGTCCATGAGATTCCAATTAACTAGCAAAAAAAAAAAAAAAAGGAAGTGGAGTTGTGGCTCAAGTGGAATTGGGCTAGCCTTGAGTGAATAAGCTAAGGATCAAAACCTAGACCCAGGGTTCAAGCCAAAGAATTTACACAAACACAGATTTTTTTCTTAAGTATTTCATAACCTTAGGATCAGGTACTAGGCAATAACAGATTATTAGTTTCTTTGTTGGCAATACCTGTGACTTTGTCTCTTCAGATAACTATTTGCAAGAATGATGAATGCGTGCTGGAAGATAATTCTCAGCGAACCAAATGGAAGGTAATCAGTCCCACAGGAAATGAGGCGATGGTGCCATCAGTCTGCTTCCTTATCCCCCCACCCAATAAGGATGCCACGGAGATGGCCAGCAGGTAACTATTCAGTTGCTGCTCAGCACTGCACCTCTACTGTTTGCCTCTGGTAAACTGATAGTGAGAGATCCACATTTGATCTCCTTGTAAAGAGAGCAAGCTACAATGGTTCATCTAAGAAAGACTTCCTACTACAGATACCACTATCAGCTAAGGAGATCCTAAATAAATCCTTATGTTCAAGTGAAGTGTATATGGTAACATTTCTTTTTAAAAGAATCCTTGAGGGCTGGGAAGTTGGCTCAGTGGTAGAGCGCTTGCCTTGCATGCACGAGGCCCTGGGTTCGATTCCCCAGCACCACATAAGCAAAAAGAAAAAAGCTGGAAGTGGAAGTGGCGCTGTGGCTCAAATGGTAGAGTGTTAGCCTTGAGCTGAAGAGCTGAGGGACAGCACTCAGGCCCAGAGTTCAGGCCCCACGACTGGACCCCCCCCCAAAAAAAAAAAAAAAAAAAAAAAGAATCCTTGAAATGAGAATGTGGCTTAGTGGTAGAGTGCTTGCTTAGCATGCATGAAGCCCTAGGTTAGATTTTTCAATACCATATCAACAAAAAAAAAGCCAGAAGTGGTGCTGTGGCTTAAGTGGTAGAGTGCTATCCTTTAGCAAAAGAAGCTCAGAGACTGTGCCCAGGCTCTGAGTTCAAACCGTAGGATTGGCAAAAAATTAAAAATAAAAGAATCCTTGATTATTATCCAGGTACTGGTGACTCCTAGGTACTCACAAAGCTAAGATATGGAGGGATCAAGATTCAAAGCCAGCTTAGGCATAAAAGTCCAAGACAAATCCATTTTCAATTAAACAGCAAAAAGCAGATCTAAAGGTGTGGCTCAAGTGGTAGAGCCCTGAGCAAAGGAAAAGAAAGAGTTTTTGCCAGTGTTAATGGCTTATGGCCTATAATCTTAGCAATTCAGGAGGCTGATATCTGAAAATTGAGGAATAAAGCCAGCTTGGGCAGAGAAGTCTATGCAACTCTTCTGATTAACCAGCAAAAAGCCAGAAGTAGAATGGTAGAGTGCCAGCCTTGAACAAAAATGCTAAGAAGTGGAAGGCCCTAAGTTCAAGCCCCAGTACTAGCACCAAGAAAAAACAATCTTGATTATAAACAGCTTACTTGTGTGTGTTTTGGGGGAGATACAATACTTGGGTCTGAAATCAGGGCCTTATACTTATTAGACAGCACTCTACCTCTTAAACTATACCGCTAGACCTTTTTCCTTTGGTTATTCTTTGGATAGGGTTTCTCATTTTTCTCATCGGTCAAGGCCAACCTTGGACCATTATCTCACTGTCCATGCCTCCGTTATAGCTGGGATTCCAGCAAGGCTCTGAGTTGAGGTCCAGGTACCAGTTTTTTTTTTTTTAAAGTATCTGGTCATAGTGGCACAAGACTGTAGTCCCAAGTACTCTGGAGGCTGAAGTGGGAGGATTACTCGAGGGTGAGAGTTTGGGATTAGCCTAGTTAATAAAGCAAGGCCCTGTCTCTCTAAATAAATAGATAGATAAATAAATAAAAATTATCAGTCACCTCCTCTAACCCAGAATTCTTCTTCATTTAGTCAACTATGTTTAACTCTTTCAGCAGATTTTTCCAAGTTTTAACTCCAAGTTCCTAAATAAGATTTTTTTTCTGCTTTCTTGTGATTTTTTTTCAATTTTGCAAATATTAATTTCTGTTTTCTTTACTTTCTTTTCTCCATTGACTACCTTCTTACTACAGGAAATTAACAGATAACATTTTCCACAGTCAGACTCATGTACCTGTCCTTTCTTCCTCTTCTAAAAGTAGCTATGTTACACTGATTCTTTGTTTTATAATAAAACAAAGCTAACTAGCCTAGTACTTGAGGGGATCATTGTGAAGCATCACTATCTCACCTCTTATCCTTGCTCATACTTAACTGTGCTGCTTCTACTGTTGTTCCTGCTTCTCAAATACAGCAAGCATTTTCTTGCCACAGAATTTTACATTTCTTGTTTCCTTCATATGATGACACAATTCATTCCCTCACTTCATTTGGATCATTTTATCATCCCTGTTCACTGCCTTCCTCTTTCTTTTTTGTCCTTCTTTTTTTTTTCAGAATACTTAATGCCATGTGGCGGATTATATTTATTTATGACTTCTCTCCTGTTTGAGATTTTTGTTTTGTTTACCTCTGGAACATCTAGAACTACTCATGGTACACAGTAGATAGTCAATAAATGCTTATTGAATGCAATAGTGACTAGTAGATTAGCAAATATGTGTATGAACAAATGGTTTCATTAACTTCTTTTTTGTTTGCTTACTTTTCTATGCATATTAGTATATATCTCCAAATTCTCCCCCTTTACTGAAAATATTTCTTCAATAAAACAAAACACTACAGTTGTTTTATCTTCTTTTGGGAACATCTCTTATGGCCTATTCTGTCTCCTTTCCCAGTCTATACCTGTTCTCTAGACCTGATGCAGTATTACTTCTGGCATTTTACTTCACAGTAATCTGGGATATACTTTGCCTCTTTGATGTTGGACCGACTGACTCCTAAATTACAAGGTGTACTTACTGGTTTACTGCCTGGTTTGGTTAAGTACATTTTTCAGAAGCTAACTGGAAAAGACTGCATGGGAAAGAAAGGTTTTGAATCTTTCTATATCTGAAAACGTCCTTCTTTTATAATTATTAGCTCTATTTTTCTTGGAAAAAAATTTTTTTTTTGGGGGGGGGGTCCAGTCGTGGGGCCTGAACTCTGGGCCTGGGCACTGTCCCTCAGCTCTTCAGCTCAAGGCTAGCACTCTACCACTTGAGCCACAGTGCCACTTCCGGCTTTTTTCTTTTTGCTTATGTGGTGCTAGGGAATCAAACTCAGGGCCTCATGCATGCAAGGCAAGCGCTCTACCACTGAGCCATCTTCCCAGCCCTTGGAAATTTTCATTCTTAAAGGAAGTTCTTTATTGTCTTACACCTTCTAGGAATTTTGTTGAGATGTGTAATGCCATTTTCATTCTTTATTTCTCCTTTAAAAATTATATAATAGGCTGGGCGCTGGTGGCTCACATCTGTAATCCTAGCTACTCAGGAGGCTGAGATCTGAGGATCACGGTTCAAAGCTAGCCCCGGCAGAAAAGCCAGTGAGACTCTGATCTCTAATAAACCACTAGAAAACTGGAAGCGGTGCTGTGGCTCAAGGTAGTGCACTCGCATTAAGCTGAAGAGCACAGGGACGGTGCCCAGGCCCAGAGTTCAAGCCCCACAACCAACCCCCCCAAAAAATTATTTAATAGTAAAATTTACTGTTTATAGTGAATATCATTACTGATCATGAAAAATTCATAGCCCCACTTATATTTTCATCATGTGAAAGTCTGCTACTCCCACCTTCTGAATAAAATATTCTCTGAAAGACTCCTATATTTACTGGGGATTGAACTCAAGGCTTCACTTGCTAATCAACTACTCTAGCACTTGAGCCACATCACCATCTCCTTTTTGCATTGGTAATTTTCAAGATAGGGTCTCAATTTATGCTAGGACTGGTCTGGCCGCAATTCTACCTGTGCTTCCCCATGTCACTGGAGTGAGAGATATGTGCCACTGTGCCCAAACACTGTACTTCTCTTGTAGCTTGGTACATGCCACTGTACCCAGCCATTAGTTGAGATGAAGTCTCTGAAACTTCTTTTTGCCTCAAAAACTGTGATCCCCAGACTTTATTTCCCAAGAAGCTAGGATTATAGGCTTGAGCCACTGAACTCAGCTGAAAACTCCTGTAGACTCCTCTGTGTGAATGAACATAAACTGAAAACTTTGCTCAGAGCTTGGGAAATTTTTCTTAATTTATCTCTTAAATTATTTTAATCATTCATACCTCCTCACACCACCCTATTCTATCATTGCTTTCATGGATAAAATGTTAGCAAACATTGGGCTTCCCAAGCTGATTCTCTAGTGCATTTTTTTAAACTTTTTATTTGCATTTTTTATTCTTTTGAGATTTCTTCGACTTTCATTTCAATTTTACTAAAATTTCAGTGGAATTTTTGGAGTAAGGAAAAATTAATGGGTTTAATGTCTCTTATTTAATTGATTTCCTGACTCCTAGCCTTCCATCTTATGTATATCTCGTATTTTCTTTTCATTAAGGAATTAATATAACTTAGTTGTTTGTGTTTACAGAACTTCTAGACATTCACATTAAATCAGGCATGAAATGCATAGGAAAACAATTTTCTCAAGCCCTGATCCAATGCACTTCTTAAGATACTAATTACCCATATGCATTTTAGCATTTTTCTAGCTATATAGAGCACAGCAAATTAATTTTTAAGCCTCAATATCATTTTTCAACAATCCAAATAGAGTCATTATATCTATCCTTTTCTTCCAGGTTATTTTTTTGCTAGCTTATTTCTTCTCTAGTCCCTGCCTTCGTTCCTTCCATACTTCCTGTCTTCCTTCCTTCCTTCCTTTCTTTCCTCTTCTTCTTGTATACTAGTCCTGGGGCTAGAACTCAGAGCCTGAGAACTACCACTTAGGCTAGCACTCTAACACTTGAGTCACAGTTCCAATTCCAGCTTTTGTTAGTTAATTAGAGATAAGAGCCTCATGGACTTTACTGCCTGGGCTGTATAATCTTCAGATCTCAGCCTCCTGAGTAGCTAGGATTATAGGCATCCCAGCAGCACCAAGCTTTATTTCTTCTTTTTTGTAATTCTTCTGCATTCAGGTAACATTTTTGAAATTGCTAAATATGTAATAGCATAATATACATAATACCAAAGCAAATCCAAATTGAAGGTCTCAGTTCTGAAGATTCCTGTGCGTCAGAACTTGTTGCTTTTCTCTTGGTTAGCATAGGAGCATAGTTCTGCTAAGTAGCTGTTTTTCCCTAAAATGTCTTTACTGCAAAGCTCCAGTCTCACAAAAGCTCTAGCTAGATTCTCTATTTTTTCTAGGGTGGAACAGTCATACCAGAAAGTGATGGCTCTTTGGCATCAACTGCATGTTAACACCAAAAGCCTTATCTCCTGGAACTATTTGAGAAAGGATCTTGACCTTGCACAAACCTGGAACCTAGAAAAGGTATGTGTGAAATTATGACCTCAGACTTATATCCTGTTGGAAAGCTTTTTCAGAAGGAGCTTTTTTCATTACTAAAATTTCTCCCAGGCCAGATGGAGTAAGTAAAGTGATCTTAGGGATATTGTTTCAGGATTAGGAACTTGAGATTCTTAGCATCTAGAATTAGCAGCTTGAGTGGTTAAGGAAAATTGTAACAGAAATAAGTAGTAACATTTTTGGCAAAGAGAACATTATAAGAGTATATAGTAGATGAAGAGTCCTCAACTAACAATCAGCAAGAGTTATATCAAGGGGCTGGGAATGTGGCTTAGTGGTCGAGTGCTTGCCTAGCATGCATTCATGAAGTCCTGGGTTCGATTCCTCAGTAGCACAGAAACAGAAAAGGGTAGAAGTGGTGCTGTGGCTCTAAGTGGTAGAGTGCTAGCCTTGAGCAAAAATGCTCAGGGATACCACCCAGACCCTGAGTTCAATGAGTTCAAGCCCCAGGACTGGCAAAAGAAAAAGAAAAAAAAAAGTTATATCAAGCAATGTGCTGGTGGCTCACACCTATAATCCTAGCTACTCTCAAGAGGCTGAAATCTGAGGATTGCAGTTCAAAGCCAGCCTGGGCTGGAAAGTCTATGAGACTCTTTTCACCAATTAAGTCACAGAAAAAGCCAGAAGTGTGCTGTGGCTCAAATGGTAGAGTGTTAGACTTAGCAAAAGGAGCTCAGGGACAGTGCCCAGGCCAAGAGTTCAAGCCTCAGGCCCAGCAAAAACAAAAACAAGTTATGCCAGGCTGGGCTCCTGCATCGCTGTAATCCCATTGCTCATGAGCATCATGAGTTCAAAGATAGTCTGGATGCATAGTAAGACCCTGTCTGGGGGGCAGGGAGGGCGGGAAGTCCAGTGAAGTACAAAGGATGCTTCTGGTTGCTGATAATGTTGGTTATATGGATAAGTTTTGTTTTTTGAAATCAAGGTTTGATTTATGATTATTTTTTTTTTGTTGTTTGTGGGGCTTGAACTCTGGACCTGGGCACTGTCCCTGAGTTCTTCAGCATTCTACCAATTGAGCCACAGCGCCATTTCTGGCTTTCTGGTGGTTAATTGGAGATAAAAGTCTCACAGATAGGCTGGGAAGGTGGCTCAGTGGTAAAGTGCTTGCCTTGCATGCTTGAGGCCCTGGGTTCGATTCTTCAGCACCACATAAGCAAAAAGAAAAAAGCCAGAAGTGGCGCTGTGGCTCAAGTGGTAGAGTGCTAGCCTTGAGCTGAAGAGCTGAGGGACAGCGCCCAGACCCAGAGTTCAGGCCCCACAACCGGATCCGCCCCCCTACCCCCCAAAAAAAAGTCTCACAGACTTTCCTACCTGGACTGGCTTTGAACCATGATCCTTAGATCTCAGCCCCCTGAATAGCTAGGATTACAGGCGTGAGCTACCAGTGCCTGGCATGATTTATTCACTGTTTTACATGTGTATTAGATTGAGCCATTATGTATGGTTAATTAATTATGGTATTATGTTCACATTTCTTTGAAATTTCTTCTGGCTTTTCTCTAGCTTCGCTCTTCAGCATCAGGGGAATGCCACCAGGTTATGAAGAACCTCCAGACCCATTATGAAGACTTCTTGCAGGACAGTCGTGATTCTGCACTCTTCTCAGTGGCAGATCGCTTGCGCTTAGAAGAGGAGGTGGAAGCTTGTAAAGCCCACTTCCAGCACCTGATGAAATCCATGGAGAATGGTGTGTGTGTGTGTGTGTGTGTGTGTGTGTGTGTGTGTGTGTGTGTGTGTGTGTGTGTGTGTGTGTGTGTGTGTGTGTGTGTGTGTGTGTGTGTGTGTGTGTGTGTGTGTGTGTGTGTGTGTGTGTGTGTGTGTGTGTGTGTGTTAGCAAGAGGGAGGGAGAATGATGGAAGGGTACTGCTAGACTTTCATATAGACTATAAAGTAACATCACCTTGAGGTAGAGAGAATCTTAGTAGAGGTGAATTCTCAAAATGAAATTGTAAAAGCTTTATTTCAGATATTTATAATCATCTATCACATTTTTGTGTGAATGTAAAATGCTTAGATCTGTAAAGATTAGGGTAGAATGTATAGACTTTGGAGTCAGGCATAAAGTTCTCTCAATAAGACCATGAGATAGCTGGTGAACCAGTGGTGCTCTCTGTGTAAGGTGGATTTCTAATGTGGAGCTTAGTGGTCTTCTGGGTTTGTGCATTTGCAGAGGACAAAGAAGAGACTGTGGCCAAGATATACATCTCAGAGCTAAAGAATATCCGGCTACGCCTGGAAGATTGTGAACAGAGACTAGTCAAACGAATTCAGTCTCCAGCCAGTTCTAAGATGGACAAAGATGCCCGACAAGACATTGCATTGAAGATTTCAGAGCAAGAGGTGAGCCCTAAGAAGAATATTAGATAGTGGATATTGGTGGCAGAGTAAATACTTTCAGAATTAATAGGATCCAAAACAAACATTGATCCTAAGAGGCAATAGACTCAGGAATTCTTCTAGGTGGCCTATTAAATGTCTTCTACATGTGGCGAACAATATTTCAGGTGAAAGTGTATTGCTGAATTGTTCCATTTCCTATGGATCTGAGAAGGCAACAGATTGATAAATTACTCTAAGCATTCTTCCATTTGGGCTTTGTGTTTTCAAATTGCTTTGTATCTGTTCTGTTTTTTGTGCTTGTGTTGCTTTCTGTGGCATGGTTACCTTAAGTCATATGACTCAATGAATCAACTATTCAGATTCTGGTATGAGCTCTGATTTACACTCTGTGACTTTGAGCAAATTAACTCTCTTATCTTTAGTTTCCTTTTTTTATTTTGGTAAATGATGATACTAATATATAAATCATAGAGTTGATTTGACAGTTAAATGATGGGTACATATGAGTCCTGGGGCTTGAACTCAGGCCTAGGCACTTTCGCTGAGTTTTTGTGCTCAAGGCTAGTACTCTACCACTTGAGCCACAGCTTTACTTCTGGCTTTTGGGTAGTTAGTTAGAGATAAGAGTCTCATAGACTTTCCTGCCTGGGTGGCTTTGAACTGTGATCCTCAGATCTCAGCCTCTCGAGGATTACAGGTGTGAGCCACTTTTGCCCGGCTGCATTGGTTATTTTTAATAGTCTTATATTGGCTGTGCCAGTATCCATAGCTTAGGTGCAGGCATAGCATCACACAAGTTCCATTATGGTAAAAATCTCATAAACTTTTGCTTGGGCTGGCCTGAAGCCCAATCTTCCTGATCTCAGTTTTCTGAGTAGCTAGGATCATAGTGAAAGCCACTATGTCATCTTTTTTTTTCTTTACATTTTCATTTTGAATTTCAGATATCTAGAAAAGTTTTATTCTCATACATTTTTCATTTATAATCTTTAAATACTAACATTTTTTTCCATTTGCTTTACATTTTTCTGTATCTGTATACATAATACTTTTTATCTTGTAAGTTCTAAGCATCATAGTTTTTGTTTGTCTGGTTTAATATAGTCATCTACATAATCAGGACACAATAATTACAATCATAAAATTAAATTTGATTAAGTATTGCTTTCCAATCTCAGGCCTCATAAAAATTTCAGTTGGGGGCTGGGAAGGTTGCTCAGTGGTAGAGCGCTTGCCTTGCATGCCTGAGGCCCTGGGTTCGATTCCCCGGCACCACATAGGCAAAAAAAAAAAAGCCGGAAGTGGCGCTATAGCTCAAGTGGTAGAGTGCTAGCCTTAAGCTGAAGAGCTGAGGGACAGCGCCCAGGTCCAGAGTTCAGGCCCCACGACCGGACCCAAAAAAAGAAAACAAACAAACAAAAAAAATTTCAGTTGATCTAATAGTAACCTTTAATCTTTATGTTTCTCTGTCCTCCCAAAAGAAAAATTTTGGTCTAGGATTCAGTCCAATGTGGATATAGTTGCTGTGTTCTCTTTAGACTTCTTTACCTTGAAACAGTTTCTTAGTTTTTCATTATCTTTCATGCCTTTAACATTTTCAAAGAACACAGGCAATTTATTTTGTTCAATACATATAGAATATTTTGCTCTTGTGTTTATTGAGGTTTCCTCATGTATGTGATGCTGATTGGTCTATTTGTGTCATTACTGGTGCCATTAAGTTACATTACTTGTTACTATTTTTCCCTTTGTAATTACTGTGTATCTTATGGGGAGGCACTTTGAAGCTATGTGTATAACCATATTTTCATCACATTTTCACTAAATTGTTTCAGTATCCTTGTTTCTTTTTTGACTGATCAGTTACTAATAAATACCACAATTGCCAAAAAAATTAATTGTTTTGTATGAGCATACATTAAAAAGCCATGTTCTAATTCTCTTATTCCTTCTACGTGTGAAATATTTCCATTTTCTTCAAAGGGAAGTGATAACATCCCCCCCCCTCCTTCTCTTCTTTTTTTGGTATTTATTAATATCAATATGTTCTCATAATTTTTAATTCAGTGGTGGGTAATTTGTTACTATCATTGTCCCCTCCTTACCCTTTTCAAGTTTCTGTGTTTAAGTGATCCTCCTGTCTCAGAATTTTGAGTTGCTAGGACTATGGGTGTATGCTATCACATCCAGCATGTTTTCAACATTTTGAGGATCAAAAATCTCCAAATATAATAATGAGAAGACTCCTTCAAATTGTTTCTATGTCCTTTTATTTTTTATATTATTTCTAGTAGGGGGCTTGAACTCTGGGCCTTGCTCTCTTGCAAAGATATTTTACTCATGGCTGGAGCTCTACCACTTGAGCCACATCTCTACTTCCCACTTTTTGCTGGCAAATTAGAGATAAAAGTCTTGAATGTGTCTGCCCCAGCTGGCTCAGAACCTCAATTCTCTGATTGTAGCCTCCTAAATAGCTAGGATTATAGGCATGAGCCACTGGCACCTGGCTCTATGGCTTTTTCTTTTTTTTTCGATCATGGGGTTTGAACTCAATGCCTAGGTGCTGTCCTAAGCTTTTTTTTTTTTTTTTTTTTTTTTTTTTTGCTCAAGGTTAGCACTCTACCACTTGAGCCACAATGCCACTTTCAGCCTTTACTTTTCTTTTCTTTTCTTTTTTTTGTTTTTGTTTTGGTCCGGTCATGGGGCCTGAACCCTGGGCCTGGGCGCTGTCCCTCAGATCTTTAGCTCAAGGCTAGCGCTCTACCATTTGAGCCACAGCGCCACTTCTGGCTTTTTTCTTTTTGCTTATGTGGTGCTGAGGAATCGAACCCAGGGCCTCAGGCATGCTAGGCAAGCACTCTGCCACTAAGCCAATTTCCCAGCCCCTGCTAACAGTTTTTTGTTGGTTAATTGGAGATGAGTTTCATGGACTTTCTTGCCTGGGCTAGCTTCAAACAGCAATCCTCAGATCATATCCTCCTGAGTAGCTATGGTTACAATCATGAGCTACCAGCACCTGGCTACTGTGGCTTTTTAACATTCTTTGAGAACCCTTATCACTATGCTGGAGATTGAACCCAGGTCCTTGTGCATGCTAAGCAAGTATTAAGCAAGTGCTATACCACTGAGCTTTATCTTTAGCCCTTGGCTTTTTCTGACTGAGGCTCAATATGTAGCTCCAGCTGACTTGAGCTTGCTGTGTTGTCCAGGCTGGTATAGGGATGATAGACATGCATTGTCGTACTTGGTGAGCACTTATTTCTTTTTGAGTATACAGGATGGTCTAGATCTGTTGTGCCTTTGCCAGCCCCATCCCAGCAGTTAGCTATTTCTGCTTCTCTTGGGTAGCGAATGTTATTTAGAAACCCAACTTAGATGCCAAATATCCTCCTGTTGTGTCATTGTAGGCATGCTCAAAGACAGAACACATATGCAAGCTTGTATGTCATATACGCATGTGTGTAGATATATGTATACACATGTAAACATCACATAGATCAGTGTTCTCTTCTTCTCTTCTCTCTTTCCCTCTCCTTCGCTTCTCTCATTTCTACCTATCTTTCTTTTGCACGCATACACACATACAATCATAAATTTATATCTGTATTCATGTAGTTCCTTACCAATTTTTTTTAGTATTTTTCTATATTGGTAACTCCCCTAAGATTGAAAAATCTGTTTTATGTTACTTATATTTACTTATTGTTCAGTATTGATATTTACATATAGTAATTTGAGGATTGCTAACTCATGCTACTTTATAAATAGTCTACTCAGTATGAATAATGCTTACTTATAATTCTTTTTACCTATAGCTAAAGATGCATCTGTAGTCCAGATATTATATTCAGGAATATTTATATGTGTTCTTGCTCCCTTTTCCTCTCAGTATAACTGTTATTTATCTTAAATATTGTTAGTCTCATTTATTTCTGTTAATTTACATTTTATTTCATTGTATTTTTAATTTTTGAACTTCAAAATATACTACAGAGGGGTTACAATTTAACATTCCACCTCAACTAGTACTTCTTGGTCAGTCATCCTTTTCTGTTCCATTTAGAAATGCTCCACTTGCCTTATCCTTATCTTTTATTAAAATCTAAAAGCAGTAGTTTGATTATTTACCCATTCTGTGTGCATTTCAGTGATTTCTAATATTTACTATTCAGATAAGGATCCCCCCCACACACATACAACTTTGTTCAATTTTGTTTGCATCTTTGTTGTGCATTATGCTCCTGACAGCACACCCAGGAAGATTTGCAGCAACTCAAGTCTGAGCTAGATGCTGTTTCCATGAAATGCAACAGCTTTCTCCATCAATCTCCATCTGGTTCAAGCATCCCAACTCTACGCTCAGAGCTGAATCTGCTGGTGGAGAAGATGGATCATGTCTATGGTCTCTCTACTGTCTATTTGAATAAGTGAGTGAGATAAGATTTGGGGGCTTAGGGGTTAATGTTTTCTAATGGAATAAGAAGTGGAAGGCCCTAGAGTATCTTCATGAATATTCTCAAAAGATCACAGATCTAGAAGAGCATGTACCTATGGTAAGACATTTTGGCATTAGTTCCTGACAACATGGAATGTGTTTATTTGGACTATAAGGAACAAATGTCAGTGATACTGATTAGGAGTAAATTTTCAGTGTTAGGACTATTTTACCTCATTTCTGTTGAATAGATACCTCTGAAAATAACAAAGACATTAAGAAAGGGAGTGAGACTAAAAAGGTTTCAAAAACTTTATCTGAATTAAATATTAGTGTTTCAGAGTCCCTCATACCCACCTATCTCCACTCATGACCTTGAGGAATTATAGATCTTAGATACTTGGATGTCAAGTGAATTTCTGGTCTCATGTCTTCGTACTACAAGTCTATCATATATGTGCATATCCTAGTGTCACTTAGAACTTCATTCTGAACTGGTATAACTTAGCAGCATATATACCCTACTTTCTTGTTTATACCAAAGCCTTGTCATCTAATAATGGTAAAATTGGTTAGGGCACTTAAATTTTATAAACTTGTATATAATACTCAAGGTATGTAACCTATCTTTAAATTTGTGTATTAGTGAAAAATGATGATTCTATCATCACAGGTTAAAGACAATTGATATTATAGTACGTAATATACAAGATGCTGAACTCTTGGTCAAAGGCTATGAAATCAAGCTGAGTCAAGAAGAAGCAGTACCAGCAGATCTCTCAGCTCTGGAGTCCCACCGGTCCACATTGCAGGTTGGTTGCTGTACTCTGCTTTCTTAGCAAATTGATTTACTGTGTCCATTGCTTTAGAGCAGAGAAATGTAATTTTGGTTGAGCTGGGCAAATTATCATATTTGATATATTCTAATATGTAGTCAGAGAAGAAATGACTGACAAATATGTCTAGCTAAAAATAGAAATGGCTGTTTCCACTTAATTCTTCCCTTTTGTCACCAATCAAATCATAATTTAATTGACTACAATAAAGGCCTATAATGTAAGTTTATAAAGCACTTAGATGTTAGTTTTGGGGTGAACAGGGAAAAGATTTTTGTCTTATAAAATGAGAAAAACAAGACTCAGACTAGATAAGTGACTTAGTTTAGTTTCATAGGTTATGTATAGTGAAACCAGGTTTCAAACACAAGTTCTTTGCACATTTTTCTATATGGTGTGCCTGCCCTTGGCTTCCTAGTGTGCCTCGGGAAAGCAGAGACCATGATGAGTAGAAATATTTCTAGAGCCTAATAGATATAGTGTAACTCTACCTTAGATAATGTCCTTATCTCCTTAGACTAACTCCTTTTTACCATGGAAATCATTCAAACTGATATGATGCTTATATTTCTTAGCATTGGCTTAGTGATGTGAAAGAGAAGAATTCAGTGTTCTCTGTCCTGGATGGGGAAATTACCAAAGCCAAGGCAGTGGCAGAGCAGATGAGTTGCCTCACACCAGAGCGAAACCTGGATTTAGAGCGCTGTCAGGAAAAAGGTGCCCAGCTGCAAGATCGATGGCATCGTGTTATTGCCCAGCTAGAAACTCGGTGAGTTATTCTTTTTTGGTAGTACTAGGAGTTTGAACTCAGGGCTTAGTACTTGCTAGACTTTCTCTATAACCTCTGGGCCCTATCTCCAGCCATGGTTTTTTAGAATAAAATAATTATTGGAACTGCGTTGCAATTCACCTGTTTTAGGCTTCCCATCACCAATGAGATAACAAGCCCATACCATTGTGTCCATCTTCCCTCCATGAAACAAGACTCTTGTGGATCTTTCTGCCTAGCCTGGCCCACACTGATTATCCTAGTCTCAGCCTAACACATAACTTGAGATGTACCCAGCTATGGGTTGAAAATGTGTCTCAAAAATGTATCTGCCTGGGCTGACTTGGAGCCCTTACTGTCTGATTCTCAGCCTTCAAGAAAATAGGATTACAAGTGTGAACTACCAGCATCCATTACATCCCACCTTTTCTCCTGTTAGGTTTAGGTTCTAAGGCTTAAGCAAAACTAGAGTTTAAAGTTCTATCTGTGCATTTATGTTTTAAGACAAGAATTTATAGGTATTGAAATTTAAACTCTAGTATGAATTCTGAACAAGGAATGACAGAAAATTGGGACCATCCAAGGCAAACCTAACGCTTTGAACCTGAGGATTGATCTGAGTACTTACATATACTCTACCACTGGGCTACATCCCCAGCTCCAGCTTTTTTTTTTTTTTTTTTTTTTTTGGTGCTAGTACTAGGGCTTTCACTCAGAGGGTGGACACTGTCTTTTAGATTTTTTTACTCAAGACTGGCACTCTACCACTTGAGCCACAGCTCTACTTCCTGCTTTCCTGGTGGTTAACTGGAGAATAGTCTCCTGGACATTCCTGCCCAGGCTGGTTTCAAACCACAATCCTCAGATCTCAGCCTTCTGTATAAGTAAGGTTATTGATACAAGCCACTGACACCCAGCCAGTGTTGCTTTTAGATTAACAGAAAAAGTACTATTGGCAATGCTTTTCCTGTGCCCTAGTCTTATCTAGTTAAATCATATATCACAGTGGCTGTCTATAATTAAGACTTGAGAGATACTTGCTTACAGGACAACCTGGGTTCTGGATCTTACTCTGGCTTTGAATCCAGATATGAACCATTTTTCATAATGCAGCTTTGCAGAATTTCTTAATTCTATCACATTAAATAATGCAGTGTTTTTTGTTACTTGAGGTCCTGTTTCTGATGATAGGTATATTATGGTAGAGAAAATGGCACCATTCCAGGGCTAAGATAGGTAGGGAATATACAGGGCCAAGAGTATACAATTCATATAAATTTGGATTGATTGTCTGTACTTGAATTACTATCTATCCCAAGGCTGACTAGACTAACAGAAGTGAATAGTAATTATTATTTTTCACTTTTCCCCATTTTCTGCCCTAAGACATTTATACTGATTCCTAAATCATAAACATGGTATTCTGACAGGACTCTGTCATCAGGATATAAGTGTTCATCCAGTAGTGCCTTTTTGGTAATCCAGGTATAAAACTTGACAAGGATTATCATAGGATGATAGTCCATAAGGGAATTTTCAGGGCTGTATGGTACTAGTTTCTACTTACTTTGAGGGCACTGGATACATGTATAGAAGTTGTGTAGCCTTGTAGTTCTTATTCTCGTAAGTGAAGTTGCATCCCCGGTGGTCAAGCCCAGCTAGCGACCTGGATGTAGTGGGAATTGCTTCATTTATTTTTTTGTATCTGTATTAGGATGTGTGATATCAATTTCCCTTTGCTCCTCTAGCCAATCTGAGCTTGAAAACATCCAGGAAGTTCTGGGAGATTACCGAGCCTGCCACGGAACTCTCATCAAGTGGATTGAGGAGACCACTGCTCAGCAGGAAATGATGAAACCTGGCCAGGCAGAGGATAGCAGAGTATTGTCAGAGCAGCTCAGCCAGCAGACGGTAGGTGTGGTTGTAGCAGGTGGTAAAAGTTAGTTCATCAAAGGAGAGGAGGATGTTCTAACAAATGAAGCTTCCCCCAAAGAACAACACATCTCCCTTGTTCTTAGAAGGTTTCAAACAGATGGACTCAGGATACTGCTTAGCATTTAAGCTAAAGGGAACTTTTGGTCCCTTTCAGTTCTGAATTTATATGACTACATATTGAATTCATTAAACAGACAGGTTAAATATCTCTATTTTATTTGGTAATGTCACATTTTATTTTACTAGGATTGGCCTGGAGTTTTGAAAATCTAGGGAAAACTGTGACGGATGAAAATTCTTTCATTTAAAGCATTTTGTTTTGTTTTCTTAGGCATTGTGGTTAAGAATTTGAGGTCTGGAGTTTATAATGCCTGGATTCTAGTCTTAGCTAACATATCTATTACTAGCTCTAAAACTTTGGTTATCCAATATTGTATTTCCTTATCTATATCAGACATGGCTTATTATTCATCTAACCTGCCTTATAATCCTTGTTAGGATTATATGAAGTGATACATGAAATATTAAGTAAAATGTTTCTCAAAGTTTGATCCCCAGATAGCAGGATCAGCATCACTTGAGAAGATGCTAGAAGTTCAAGTTCTTGGGCCTAACTCAAGACCTGCTGAATTAGAATCTCTAGTGCAGTCTGTTTTAACCAGCTTTTCTGGTAATTCTGATACCACTGATGTTTGAGAACTGCTGCCTTAAAACACAGAAAATCCTTTACTTTTCAGTGATGATAATCAGGACCATAATGTGATGTTTTGGTTCTTAGGATCTATTTGCTGAAATTGAGAGAAACCAGACAAAGCTGGACCAGTGTCAGAAATTTTCCCAGCAATATTCTACTATTGTGAAGGTAACTGTCTCATATCCCAAAAGGAGCTTAAAGGATCTGGAGGGGAGGGAAAAGGAGGAGGTGGTGTCTGTGGGAAAGAGCAGGGAGGTTGTAACTCACCTATAAAATGCCCTATTCAGCAACTTTGGCTCTTTGGCTCTTTTTCTCTTCAATATGATGTGTGGTGTATTTGAGCCCGTGGCATTAGCATCACCTGAGAAATTGTCAGAAATGCAGACTCTCAAATTTATTGAATCAGATTCTGTATTTTAGTAAGGCTCGCAGATGATTTGCATGCATGTTGCTTTTGGAGGAACTCTACTTCTCTTCATAGAAATCTTTAATTAGAGGAACAATGTGTCATCTTCATGTTTTACAAAAGCTACTCAGATGACAGGATAAAGAATAAACTAGAGGTTTATTTAAAGACTAAAAGCAATGAAAGTAAATGAGGCAATGATCCCATCCTTGTAAAAGAGAACCTAGACTAGGGCAGCTTTGTCAGGGTTGCAGAGGGAACATGGAATAGCATAGTAAAATGAGAAAACTATTGGTAGGGATTAGAAGAGTCTAATGTAGTTTGCCTTCTGAGTTAATCAGGAAAATTCACTTCCCCTCCTCATTAATAGAATGAAAAAAATTGGTTAGCAAGTCACAAATTGTAAACTAAGTATGGCCTGTGAGAATGGTTGAAAAAAAAATCAAAAGAAGAAAAATAAATGATGATATATTTAAAGGATATGAACTTCAATGTTCAGTGTCTGTAAATAAAATTTTATTGTAATACAGTCATGCTTTCATTTACATATTGATTTGGCTGATTCACTTACAATGATAGAAGTTCTGATAGTTGCCCAGTATTTTCTTCCTGGTCCTTTATAGGAAGCTCAGCTAACCTCTAAACTGAGTAAACACCAAATTACATTTTAGCAATAAAATGGTGTGATTCTACGAGCTATAAAACCCTACGTAAAAGCAAAGAAATCTCTTTCTTTCTTAGGACTATGAATTGCAACTAATGACATACAGGGCCTTTGTGGAATCACAGCAGAAATCCCCTAGCAAGCGCCGTCGCATGCTTTCCTCTTCAGATGCCATCACACAAGAGGTAAGAGAATGGAAAAGGTAAGAGAGTGCCATTGTCTTCTCTTTAAAAAAAAGTGTAGGGCTGGGAAGGTGGCTCAGCAGTAGAGCAAAAAGAGAAAAGCCGGAAGTGGTGCTGTGGCTCAAGTGGTAGAGCACTAGCCTTGAGCTGAAGAGCTGAGGGACAGCGCCCAAGCCCAGAGTTCAGGCCCCACGACCAGACCCCCCCCAAAAAATAAAATAAAATAAAAAATAAAAAAAAGTGTAAACTTGTAAGTTTGATTTAGGACTTATCTTTTTGTAGAATATGTGACTTCATAAAAATGTTCTTATTTTCCACTATTGAAATATACTTTTCTGGCAGAAAATTGATATAAATTGTTCTTTTGAACTATAGTTCATGGACTTGAGAACACGTTATACAGCATTGGTGACCTTAACAACTCAGCATGTGAAATACATCAGTGATGCACTCCGGCGGTTAGAGGAAGAGGAGGTGGGTCCTAAATCATCTTGAAAGTACAGTTAAAAATCCTCAGATTGAGGTCTAGTTCCAGTGGTAGAATATGTGGCTAGTATGTATAAGGCCAGCAAAACACACACAGACACAGTTCTCATGCCTCATCTTTCAAAATTAAAGTTCCCTGCACAGCCCTCCATTTTGATGTTCTAGAAACTTCCTATGTAGCAAATACTGAATTAGTGCTCCTATAAGGAAATATAAGGTTAACTTCCTATAAGTCTCTGGTCATAGTTCTCCAATAAATTAGTATATAACCTTGTTTTATGTGTATTTTTGTTTGAGTATACTTTGCTTAATATATATTATTGGTTCACCAAAATTGAATTCATGGCCAGTGTAACTCAGGTCTGTTCAGACTTATTAAAAAATGTTTTCTCCACAAGGCATATCACAGCCTTCTTATGCTTATAAACACTGGATAGCACTCTAGGACTATAAAAGCTTAAGAGCCATTTTAGATAGTGAAATCAGAGCTGGGTACTGGTGGCTCATGCTTGTAATTCTAGCAGCTCAAGAGGCTGAGATCTGAAAATCACAGTTCAAAGCCAGCTTAGAAAGGAAAAATCTATGAGATTCTTAGCTCCAGCTAACCACCCAAAAGCCAGAATTGGAGCTCTTGCTCAAGTAGTAAAATGTTACTCTTGAGCACGAGTATTAGGGCTGACTTCAAACCCTAAGACAGACACACACAAGAAAAGTCAAATCAGCAACAAAATCACTACCATGTTAAAAATACAGCACTTAGGGGCTGGGAAGGTGGCTCAGGGGTGTACCATGCTTGCCTTGCTTGCATGAGGCCCTGGGTTCGATTCCTCAGCACCACATAAGCAGAAAAGGCCAGAAGTGGCACTGCAGCTCAAGTGGTAGAGTTCTAGCCTTGAACTGAAGAGCTGAGGGACAGCACCCAGGCCCAGAGTTCAGGTCCATGACTGACAAAAAAAAAACAAAACAAAAAACAAAAAAAAACAGCACTAAGTAGACTGAAGAATATACTGGTTCATTGTATGACAGCTGAAACCACGCATGGTAACATGTACAGAGATTTTTTTGTTATTCTGTGCTCTGTTGGGAATGACCACAAATACTCTGATTTTAGAGTTAACAATTTTAATAAATAGACAAATTCATAAATACATAATCTGTGAATAATGAGGATTGACTATTGGACATCCATCACTTCCACTGTAAATGCCTTTATCATACAAAGGTATGTGAACAGAGATCTTCAATAAAATATTTGTTAAGGGCTGGGAAGGTGGTTCAGTGGTAGAGTGCTTGCCTTGCATGTATGAGGCCCTGGGTTTGATTCCTCAGCACCACATAAGCAGAAAAGGCTGGCAGTGTCACTGTGTCTCAGTGGTCTTGAGCTGAAGAGCTGAGGGACAGTGCCCAGGCCCAGAGTTCAGGCCCTACAACCAACAACAACAACAACAAAAAGAAGAATATTTATTATGCATTTCAGATTTTATTCAATTTGTTGTTTTAAAAAAAAACAAATTTAGTCTTTTTGTAACTTTGAAAAGCATAGACTAGAGGGGTGGCTCAAGTGATGGCCAGCCATGACAAAAAAGCCAAGTTTAGGCTTCAGACTTGTACCCTGTCCCTCCCCACCCAAAAAAGGCCTGTATATCTTTGTAAAGTAAATTTCCAAATAATCAACAGCTGATAGAAACACTGTTAAAAACATTAACCACCATACTTTTTGCTTCTTTGAATTAGGAAGACTTCCTTTCTAACATATGTGCCTTGTGTAATCTGTTGTCTTCAATCTCTTTATCTGTACATCTAAGAGTTATAAAAATGTGCAAGATATTATATGTAAAGGGCAGTAACTTTCAGGCCTGTTTTGAAATCTAAAGTCATGGCAGTTTAAAGAGACATTGACTTGGGTACTGATTTTCTATATCTTATTTTAGAAAGTGGTAGAAGAGGAAAAACAAGAACATGTGGAGAAAGTTAAAGAACTTTTGGGTTGGGTGTCCACCCTTGCAAGAAATACACAAGGAAAAATTGCTTCATCCCACCCCAAAGAATCCACAGACATTGAAAAAGCTATTTTAGAACAGCAGGTAAGTATCTATCCTGCCTATGTGGGATTATGTAGTAATAAACTTTTTTACTTAATTAAAAGCTAACTTCCAGGACTTAAGAAGTTGTTTTTCACCTTTTAAGTTAGCAATAGTGCATTGGCACTGTAGTTTTTTTCCTGGGATGTTGTAAGTGTATATGTTTTTGTTTTGGAGGTACTAGGGTTTGACAGGGCCTTGTGATGGCACTGCTTGTTTGTTTGGCGGCACTCTACTACTTGAGCCCTGTCTACAGCCTTGCTTTTTTTGTTGTTGGTTATTTTGGAGACAGCATCTCATGGGCTTTTCTGTCTGGGCTGACTTAGAACCTTGTTCCTCTATAGATATTTGCCTCCTGAGTAGCTAGAATTATAGTTGTTATCCACCAGCACAAAACTTTTTCCTAAGACTTAAAAAATTTAATTTAGCCTGGTATTGGTGGCTCATACCTATATCCCTTGCTTCTCAGGAGGCTGAGATCTGAAGATCATGGCTCAAAGCCAGCCTGGCAAGATGGTTTGAGACTCTTATCTCCAATTAAACATCAAAAACCCAGAAGTGGAGATGTGGGTTAAGTTGTAGAGTGGTACCTTTGAGCAAAACACCTGGGCCCTGAGTTCAAGCCCCGGACTGACACCAAAAAATAATTATTATTTCAAAAAGTGTTTGAGCCAGGCGCCAATGGCTCACGCCTGTAATCCTAACTACTCAAGAGGCTGAGATCTGAGGATTGGGGTTCAACGCCAGCCTGGGCAGGAAAAGTTCGAGAAACTCTTGTCTCCAGTAAACCATTCAGAAAACTGGAAGTGGTGCTGTGGCTCAAGTGTTAGAGTGCTAGCCTTGAGCTGAATTGCTAAGGGACAGCTCCCAGGTCCAGAGTTCAAGCCCCATGACTGACCCCCCCCAAAAAAAGTGTTTTACCCTTGCTAGGTGCCAGTGGCTTATGCTTGTCATCCTAGCTACTCAAGCAACTGAGATATGACTCTCATCTCCACTAAACTACCAAAAATGCTGTAAGTGGAGCTGTGGCTCACATGGTAGTGAACTAGCTTTGAGCAAAAAAAGCTCAGGGCCAGTACCCAGACCCTGAATTCAAGCCCCAGGACTGCACCAAAAATGAAAAAAAATTGACTGTTTTATTTTGGGGTTTAGCAGCTTTTCCTTTTTTCTATTACTAGGTTCTGGCAGAA
Source organism: Dipodomys merriami (assembly GCF_024711535.1). Taxonomy (NCBI): domain Eukaryota; kingdom Metazoa; phylum Chordata; class Mammalia; order Rodentia; family Heteromyidae; genus Dipodomys; species Dipodomys merriami. Next base: position 17,876,002 of record NW_027204937.1, on the reverse strand, counting down.
GAACTGACAACCAAGAAGGAACAAGTTTCAGAGGCCATTAAAACTTCACAAATCTTCTTGGCCAAGCATGGTCATAAGTAAGTATTAAAAGTCAGACATTTGGGAGACCTACTGTTTCTAGCTAAATTTGAAGTTGATGATGAGAATGCAGACTGGAGAATTTATATGAGCAAGAAGAGCCAGATTATGAAGAGTTTTATACAGTTTCATAACATACTGAAGAATGTTCATTTTATCTTGTTGGCTATGAGGAATTTTAAACCTAATTAGGTTTTGTTTATGGTTGTTAGACTATTTAGAAAAAGCTTTCAAATGAGGTGAGTATCTTAGACGGAAGATAAGTAAGAGGCTATCTTGATAATGACAAGAAATGTTGGTGGGAGATGGGGAGACAAAGATTTAAGAGACAGTAAAGATGATGGTATGGGTTTGGTGATACCTGATAGTCATCAGATAGAACTTCAGGATTTTTGGCTTGGGTGATAGGGTGTATGATTAACCAAGATAGAAAACAGGTAAAGGCATAGGTTGAAGGAGAAGACCTAAGTATGAAAACCTTATGGGAGCAGGACACCAGTGGCTCATGCCGGTAATCCTAGCTACTCAGAAGGCTGAGATCTGAGGCTCTCAGTTCAAAGTTAGACTGGGCAGAAAAGTCCCCATGAGACACTTATCTCCAATTAACCACTCAAAAAACCCAGAAGTGACATTGGCTCAAAGTAGTAGAGTGCTAGCCTTGAGCGGAAAGAGCCCAGGCCCTGAGTTCAAGCCCCATGACTGACAAAACAAAAAACCAACCTACAAAAAACAAAACAAAAAAACAAAGAAACCAACCTATCGGACATCAGGGTAGAAATACCAAATATGTACTAAGAGTATGTTAACTACATTAGTCCAAATATTTAACTGTTTATGGACTGAGTCTCAAGGACAAAATGAAGAAGATAATAAGGAAGGTTCCAGAAGGTGTGTGGGATGTTAAAATTCATTAATAGAAAGTGTAACGTTAAGAGTTAGAATAGTTTTGTTTTGTTTTTTCTGCATGAGGGGTTGGGGATTAGGAAAGGCATACATGAATATAATATTGTCAGGAGGAAAGCCAGAATATGAGAAGAATGGTGTCCAATGGTCTATAATTTCTCTTTCAAATAGGCAGAGGTGTTTACTGAATATTAAAGTGGTGTTGAGGCAGAAAGAAAAGGGGCTTCTCTGGGAACTCCCAAAAAGATTGTTAGGAAATACCAAGGCCTAGTTGAGGTTATAGATCCAACCCCCAGTTGGGCATACTTAGCAGCATTAGAAATCTAGGAGCAAAGTGGTTCAGTGGTTTGACTGATCTGGGTCTTATCAGTGAGAGGACAGAGCAAAGAGGCTGCACTATGAGATCTAGACTCCTAAAGAGAAGAAATTAAAGATAATAGGACTGGTAGACTAACAGAAAAAATTTTAAATCAAGAAAGGAGCTGGAGTTGAGCACCAGTGGCTCACACCTGTAATCCTTAGCTACTCAGGAGGCTGATATCTGAGGGTCCTGGTTCAGAGCCAGCCCAGGCAGAAGAGTCTGTGACACTCTTATCTCTAACTCTTATCTCTTATCTCTATTCAGAAAAGGCTGGGAGTAGCACTGTAGCTCAAGTGGTAGAGCACTAGGCTTCAGCACAAAAAGGTTAGGGACAGCGCTCAAGCCCTGAGTTCAAGTCCCACAACTGGCCAAGAAAAAGAGAAAGGAGCCTGGCAACAGTGGCTTACACCTGTGAGATCTGAGGATTCTGATTTAAAGCCAGCCCAGGAGGGAAAGTCTGTGAGATTGTCTCCAACTAACCACCAGAAAACCAGAAGTGATGCTGTAGCTGCAAGTGGTAGAGTGCTAGTCTTGAGCAAGAGAACTCAGAGACAGTGCCTAGGCCCAAAGTTCAAACCCTACAACTAACCCCTCAAAAAGAAAAAAAAAGAAAAAAAATCAAGAAAAGCTTAGGAATCCCATTGAATTGATGGATAGATCTAATATGAACTTATATACTTCATTCATGGTAATAATGCAGAATTAAAAATTAAAAAATGGCAAGTTGCAGGAACCAACAGATCTAGGAGGTGATTACCTTTGGGAAGATACAAAAATGAGTGGACTTTATACAAAATACATAGTGAGCTTCAATTACATGCATAGTATCTATTTCTTAGTAAAAAACCTATAGAAAATACAGTTAAATATTATAATTTAAGCTGATGCCTACCTGTAATCTCAGTGTGTAAGAGGCTATGGCAGAAGGAAAGAGTTGCAAATTCAAGGCCAGCTGTGCTATGTAGTAAATCCTGTCTTAAAAATTGTTTTAAAGACTAAAAATTAATATGCCAGGCACGATAGTGCATATCTGTAATTCCAAGCTACTCTGGAGGTAGAGATCAGGAGGATTGCAGTTTGATGCTGTGAACCCCCATGTTAATGAATGCATGTGGATGTTGACAATTGTAATTTCAGCTCTACAGGTTGGATAAGTAGGAGAATCATGGGTTGATGTTGGCAAGATCTTGTCTGAAAAATAACTAAAGCAAAAAGGACTGTATACATACCTTAAGTTAAGGTCCTGAGTTTAAACCCAGTTGTCTTTCTACCTCTCCCTAAAATTGGTAAAGCTCAATAGATGGGTGATGGATAAATGAGACTTCGTTATAATCTTTTCAAAACATTTTATTTTAAAATAAGAATAGCTGCCAGGTGCCCATGGCTCAAGCCTGTAATCCTAGGTACTCAGGAGGCTGAGATCTGAGGATCACAATTGTGGACTTTCCTGCCTGGGCTGGCTTTGAACCATGATCCTCAGATCTCAGGCTCCTGAGTAGCTAGAATTACAGGTGTGAGGCACTGGCACCCAGCTACAATTAATTTTTTAAATCATCTTTAATGATTCATCTTCTAGACTCTCAGAAAAAGAGAAGGAGCAGATTTCTGAGCAATTGAATGCCCTGAACAAGGCTTACCATGATCTTTGTGATGGTTCAGCAAACCAGCTCCAACAGCTCCAGAGCCAGTTGGCTCAGCAGACAGAACAAAAGGTATTTTTAGTTTTTGTCTTCCAATGTTGGGAGGATACCTTCTCTGAGTGTGTGAAAACAATGTTGCTGATTGAGAGTCACAATCACTAGCTTTCCATGACCCATGTGACTTAATTTTTAACTTCACCTTAGCAACCATTTGTCTTGTGTATCTTAACTGGGGTTCCATGATGTATTAGTCAGTTAAAACACCAACGGACAAACCTTTGGACCTTTTTTCTGTCTTTTATCATTTTGTTGCTGAAAGCAGTCCAAGAGAACATAAATTTGTATTATATCTGATCACAGGGCAGTAAGATTACTCCTTTGTGGCTTTCTCACCCCAAAGTTGTTAACCAAGAGTTATGGATATTGGGAAGGAAAAGCTGTGAACCTTTCCTTCTCTACAATGAAGAGTGAGAAATGAATGCCATTTCAAAGCAAAGTGGTAGATGAAGTTCACTGACTGAGACACTGGTTCCCCTACTCATGGTCATCCCATCACATGACAGCTTTACCAGTTCCACTCCATGTTATTTCCTGGACCATATAAAAGTTGTTGTAGTTTGTTGTTGGTTGTCCTAAGTACTTCCTGAATATTTATGTGTGTGTACACTTACCATAATATATACATGTGTCTATGGGATATATACATATATATGTGTGTGTTTGCCTGCTTATTTCCTATGTTGTGAAGCAATGGCCAATTTGTGGGGAAGAACAAAACTTGAGTTCATGTGGCAATCAAATTAGATTCAAATGATGTTTAAAATAAAGCTCAGACAAAATAAACCTTGACTTTTGGTCCTTGGATATAAATTTATGCACCAGGAGCTAGAGTTGTAAAGACAGACCAGCCCTGATTTGATGGGGTATTCCAAAAAGAATATGCTGATGTAGCATTATCTATATAAAGTAACCCACTTCTAATGGCTTGTTGCTTCACCATATAAGGGAGTATATGAAAAGTTTTAACAATTGCTTGCTGAGAACATTCAGTTCTCATTTTGAAAGTTTAAAAAAAAAATTGGGGCGGGGGCTGGAGAATAAAGACAAGCTGCTGAGCACCACTACATTGAGCATGATGTGTCCCTGTACTGTGTGTGTTTCATGTGAAGTATTGTTCTGATTAACTGACATCCTTGCTTACAAGTTTCACTAACCCTTTGGAGTTTAAGCACAAATGCACAAAGGGAAAAGAGGACGACCTGTTTGGGGTTCTTTTTTGCAAAAAAAAAACAAAAACAAAAACAAAATACAAAAAACAAAACAGTCGCATGCTGGACGCTAACACCAAGCTTACACTGTGTGTGTGATACGGCTGAGCTGCTCCATAAGGCTCTATCTCTTATCTACCCGAGGCGTGCCCTGCAACTCTGGTAAGTAGAAGCCTTTTATGTTTTCCTTCTTTTTCCTCTGTCTTTTAATGCTTGTTTAGGTCACAATGTCCATGTTTGGTAGGGCTGAAATGGATTTTTTTTTTTCTGGATTACTTCCCAGTTTAGTGCTGTCTGCCTGTCCTCCAGTTATGATGATGTTGGAAGGATCTGTGTAGTCTTTTCTGTTTGGCTAGACTCCACATCTGTGTTCAATGTCAGCGTTTCTGAGGCTCAGTGAATCTTATAGAAGAAATTTAAAGTTCTTAACATAAGATTTCCTTTTGTTTGCTGCTAAATAGGCCTTACATGGATTTTTCTAAAAGGAATTTTCAGATGTCTCAAGTCCATGAACTTTTTTCAGTTTCTCTGTAGAAGAGACATAGTAGATTGGTACATGTTTAACTTGCACAAATTGAATCCTATAGTCTGGGTTAGAAAACAAGATGAGGGGAATATAGCAAATAGTATTTTACTTAGTGTGGCAAAGCCTACCAATTATTCCATTAATTGAGCTCCTTCAGTGAAAGAAGTGAGCCAGTTCTACTGTTCCCTCATTTGTTATCTTGCTTTCTTCCAGTGTACAGTCATCAGGTTTAAAATCTTGAGCATACATTAAAAAAATCTGGCTTAATGATTTAAGGGCTTTCTTTCTACTTATCCATTCATTCACCCCATGTTCATTGTACTACAGGCACTGTCTTTTACACTGAATGGATAAAGTAGGCTTTTGTGGGGTTTATTTCTCATTGACATAGAAATGAAATTCATTGCTTACAAGACAAGAAGGTGATAGGCAATTGCTTCAACAAGGGTATCCATGGATAAGTTATAAAGAGTTTAATAAGGACTAGAAAGCAACACTGACTAAAGAGAGGATGGAAGGAAATGAAGATAATGAATATGGACAAGAAGAGCTGAAAAATTGTGAAAGTAGTAGTGTTTTAACTGGTTAAGCTCTTAAATTATTTAAAATCTAAACAACATCTTTCTGTGATAACAGGCTTCAAAATGAGAACTCTTTAGAAGTTGTTTCTAGGATGTACAAAGGTGATTTTGACAATGTGTGAGGTTTGACTTATTCAGCAACCTTAGGGCCTAACTTGTGTAAAATGTAACTTGGCTTGTTTTTTTGTTTGTATGTTTGTTTTAATAATACTGGAGCCAATTGAACAGGCAATTTATAATGTAAGATTTAAAATATAGACTTGATTTATTTTTGGAACTCACTAGTATTTTGACATTGGATAAGTTAACTACCCTCTCTGTGGCTTATTTTCTTACTTATAAACTAAGATTAAAACAGCTATTTTTTGTTATCTATTATTATTTTTTGTGAAAATACTGTACAGAGGGGTTACAATTATGTGGGTAAGATAATGAGCACATTTCTTACCAAGTGTTGTAGCCTCCTGCTTTATTTCCCCTTCCTGTCCCTTCATATCCTCCCCCCCCCCCCGTCCCCCAAAGTTGTAAAGTTCAAAACAGCTATTAGGATCATTTTGAGGATTGTCAGTGGTAAATAAACCTAATAAGTGGTTGTCATCATCATTGTTACTATTCTACCCATTCAAGCCTAGATCAGAAGGAAAGTTACCAGTGATTCCTGAGGCAAGAGTCTGGTCCCTAGAGTATTCCCCTTTCTTTTTCCTTCCTTCCTTCCTTCCTCTTTCCCTCCTTCTCTCCCTCTTTCTGTCTCTTTCTCTTTCTTCTCTCTCTCTCTTCTCTTTCTTCCCTCCTTCCCTCCTTCCTTCCTTCCTTTCCCTTCCTTCTTTCCTTCCCTCCTTCCTTCCTTCCCTCCCTCCGTCCCTCCCTTCTTTCTTTTTTTCTTTTTCTCTTTCTTTCTTTCTTTCTTTCTTTCTTTCTTTCTTTCTTTCTTTCTTTCTTTCTCTCTCCCTCCCTCTCTCCCTCTCTCCCTCCCTCCCTCCTCTCTCTCCCTTGTCTCCCTCCCTCCCTCCCTCCCTCCTTCCCTCCCTCCCTCCCTCCCTTACTCCCTCCCTCCCCCCCTCTCTTTCTTTCTTTCTTTCTTTTTCTTTCTTTCCTTCTTTCTTTCTTGGGGCTTGATCAGGGCTTTGGGCACTATACCTGAGCTTTTTCTACTCAAGGTTACTGCTCTACCACTTCAGGGTCTTTAGTGGTGACTTGGAAATAAGATTCTCATGGATTTGCCTGCTCAGCCTGGCTTTGAACTATAATCCTTAGATCTCAGATTCCTAAGTAGCTAAGCTTACAAACATGAGCTACTAGCACCCAACTTGTTCCTTCTTATCTTGCTATTTCCAAGTCCTAGAATAAATATAATTCAGATTGGAAAATTTAACTTAGATCCATTGTTGTAAAGCTAGCATTGGCCACAATGATTGTAAATGTCCCAGTTGCTTGGGTGTATACACAAGCCTATTCTTAGGATGCATAACTATTTTGTGGCTGTTGGGCTGTTTAAATCTCTCATGCTGTGGACCACTCCTGCTGTACCCATCAGCAGAGACGTGCTTCTTCCAGAGTCTTCTGCATGGGTTTCAACACTGAGAAGTTGCTATATGAGGTTGATTTTTTTTTACTTTCTCCGAACTGGTAGGTGTTTTTAAAACCCTTTGTAATGATTTAGTCTTAGAAATAACTGTCCTTTACATTTACTGCTTGCCACTTTGTAGAGCTTGTCACTCAGATATGCTAAATGCCATCCATCATCCTTCAAATAATCTATGAATTTTGGGCCCTACTAAATATTCTGCAGTTTACAATTTTTTTTTCATTAACACTACCAGGTTGGCTTCACAATATTTCCTACATGTTGAGACTTATCAGGGCTGAGTTTTTCTGTGGTCAGAATTTTATACACATTAGTTTGTTGAATGATTCCTTTCAATAATTATTCTTTGCCATTGGTTCTGACTTAGTTTTCTTTTTCCTTTTTTCTTTTAGGGTTTCAGAGCAGTTGCTGGGGTGATTGACCTAGGCACAGTGGAGATGTTTCCCATCTTCAGAGCCATGCAAAAGGGCCTCATTGACCAAGATACAGGCCTTATGCTTCTGGAATCCCAGGTTATCATGTCTGGTCTCATTGCTCCTGAGACTAGTGAAGAACTCTCTTTGGAGGAGGGCCTTGCCAGAAACCTCATTAATCCTCCTATGTACCAGCGTCTCTGGGAGCTACAGGATACCCTGTCCTTAGTAAGCAGGCTTACTGCAAACAAAGGTCCCCTTTCTGTGGTAGAAGCAATTGAAAAGAGAATAATCAGTGAGAGATTTGGACTGAAAGTCTTAGAAGTTCACCTGGCAACTGGTGGTTTCAAAGTTTTCCCCAATGAGAACTGTATTAACCTGGAGGAAGCTTTTCATCAAGGCCTCATTTCTGCTGGGCTTCATTCAGCATTAGAGTCTCACCTGAGATCATCCAGGAATTTGATAGACCCCAACACAGCTGAGAAAATAGGTTTACTGGATCTGATGCAAAGATGTATTGTTCACCAGGAATCGGGATTGAAATTATTGCCTGTCAAGCAGTTGGCAGGAGGAATGGTGAGCTTGAAATCAGACCAGAAGGTTAACATTTTTCGTGCTGTTCAAGAAGGGCTAATAGATAGGCAAGTCACTATCCGGCTGCTTGAAGCTCAGCTTTTTGCAGGTGGCATTGTAGATCCAAGAACAGGACACAGACTTACAGTAGAAGAGGCTGTAAGACATAATTTGATTGACCAAGATATGGCCTGTGCTATTCTCATAAGGCAGCTTCAGACTGGAGGCATCATTGACACTGTCACAGGGCGTAGGATAACAATAGATGAAGCAGTAAGCAATGATGTAGTAACTGCTAAGATTGCCCTTGTGATATTGGAATCCCTCTGGTCATTCATGGGGTTCCTATGGCCTGAATCTGGAGAGATTCTTGCAATTACAGATGCTCTAGAACAAGGTATTGTGTCTACTGAACTAGCATGCAAAATCCTTAGAAACCGAGAGCATATTGAAGCTCTTTTTTTACCAGAAACCACAGAGATTTGCTCCTGGAACAAAGCAATAGAAACTAGTATTTTGGACAAAGATCTTGCCAACAGCTTAAAATTAATTTGTATCCCTGATGTGATGCCCCACATGCAATTAGCAGACTTTTCAGAGAGAAAAACATCAGGTACTACTTCTGGAACAGCAGCACTTCTGTGCAACAAGGGCCAAACTGAGGACATATCAAACCATGGAGATAAGTTGTTATTTCAACTGATGACTCATAGCTATATTAATGTGCACAATGGACAGAGGGTGCTTCTGTTAGATCAAGAACTGATGGAGATCCTTACATCCAGAGATGAATATCAAGCAAGTCCTTCAGAAGTGCTTGAAATTGGACATTATAGACTAGACAATCCTAAGAAATTTCAAGAATCAGCTAGTGAGAACATCACAGAAACTTTCAATGATAAGCTCACTGTGAGATTCCAGTTTTCTTCTCAGAACAAAGAATATCCCCATCAAGAAGATTGCGCTGAAGCAAAAGACAAAAAGACTGTTGTAGGAATAAAATATTCTTCTTTAGAGAACCCTGAAAAGGATCTGTCTATAGGAGAACAAAAAGTGGTTACTGGAAATGTTGACTCTTTGAAGGTCATAAATAAAGTCAACTCAGAGTTACAAAGGCAGTTGTTAAATACTAAAAATGAAGACCAAACAGAAACTTCTACTAGAGAAAATGCCAGCAGAGAACTCCTGGTGATACCTCCTAAGGAAACTGAAGGTGGGCCGTTGGTGGTTGACAAAGATGTTTTTTCTGTTGAAACAACAAAGGGAAAATGGCAAGCTCCCAGAAAGACTTCCTTTACAAGTCAGAAAGAACAAGCAAAGTCTCATAAGACTGAACATATTCCAAGTGAAACTAAAAGGCCTCTCATTAAATCCCAAAGGAAAAAGTCACAAGTTCAGGCAGAGAAGTCACTTGGTTTAAAATTAGGATTTAAGTCAGAAAGTGATGTGAATATTCATTCTTTGGACAAAGAAAAGGTGTTAAGTGAAATGCTTTTAGCTAAGGATGGCTGTAAACAAAGCCAAGAAGGCCAAAGAGTTGCAGATGGTGATATGGTGATAATACAAAAGACTGACACAGAAGATCATGATATTGAGACTTCCTTTTCATGGAATCATCCTGAGTTGCTTAAAGAAGCTCCCTTAAATGTATTGTCTGCACAGCTTCTAGATGGTGGTATACTTCATGAAGGAACAGGTCAGAAACTTTTACTAAGTGAAGCAATAGCGCAAGGTATTGTGCCTAGCCACACTGCTGTGAAACTTATGGAAAAACTGAACATGTTTCGGGGGTTCTTTGACTCTCAGACCTCTGAGTCTTTGACAACTGAAGAAGTTATTGATGAAGGTCTGATGGACGAGACATTATTACATAATGTTCTCAATGCAGATAAAGCTATAAGTGGTGTCTTAGACCCCCGTACTCACACACTATGCTCTGTTAATGATGCAGTGGCAGTTGGACTTCTTCACAAGGAAACAGCCACCAGAATTTTAGAGGGACAGGTGTTAACTGGTGGAATTGTTGACCTGAAACGAGGCAAAAAACTTTCAGTTACTTTGGCCTCAAATCTTGGTTTGGTGGACAATGCTGAGCAGACAGACCTTATAAATCTGGAGAAGGCTTCCAAAGGCAGAGATGCTGACAAAACAGTTAGAGAGAGATTGATTGGTCTACAAATGGAAACAACAGGACTTGTGGACCCTGAGAATAAAGCCCTTTTAACAGTTGTACAAGCCATTGACAGAGGTCTTTTGGAGAGAGAGGAAGCCATTTGTTTCTTGACTAAACAGCTAGTTGATGGAGGTATCATTCACCATATATCTGGAATGAGACTTTCTGTTGATAATGCTTTTAAACACAACTTGATTGATGAAGATCTAGCCAACCAACTCAAAAAAGTTGAGAACTTAAACCTCCAGCAGTTTTTTCATCCTGAAACAAAGGAAACACTTTCACTCCCTGAAGCTATAAAATTAGATCTTGTTACCCCAGAGATGAAAAGAGAAATCCAAGAAATTCAGGCCTTAAATGAGAATCTTGTGGATATCATTTCTGGCCAGCAATTGACCTGTGCAGAACCTAACAAAGAAGAACTGTTAACTAAAAAGGCAGTACTAGCTTCAGGAATGATGCATGGGGTTATAGATCCTGAAAATTGCAGAATTATTCCCTACTCAGATTTGGTAAAGAAATGTAAGATTGATATTGAATCTGGATTGAGATACCTAGAAGTAATTCCCTTCTCAGACATTAAAGATGGGATGAGCGACAGGGTACTTACATTGTCTGAAGCAATTCAGCTTGGAAAAGTAGACATTCCATCTACACTGAAGATTTTGGAAACTCAGGCAAACACTGGTGGAATCATAGATACAGCCACAGGCAAAAGACTTACATTAGCATCAGCTTTGGAACAGAAACTGATGGATGAAGACATGGCCAGAATTATTGCATCTCATCAGGTATTGAATGGAGGAATTGTTGACATATTTAATGATCAAAGAGTGACTATACAAGAAGCTGTTGAGAGAAGACTTCTCAGCCCTGAATTGGCAGCTGCTTTAAAGTCTCATGATGATGGAGCTCATATTGAAAAGCAAGATGGAATTCAAGTATGTGAGGTAAATAATGAATTTCTAAGGAAAGCAATGTTAACTGCATGTAATCAGACTCCTGAAGTGAGTTGTGATAAAGGAGACCATGACAGATTCTTAGAAATTGAAAGTCAGTCTACACAAGGAAAGGTTAAAGTAAGAGATTCAGTTGGGGAAATGGCAAAAAGAAGCAGGAAGAGTTCATTGAAGGAAGTGGACAGTAAAGATCAAGACAAGGGAAGAATTCGAGGTGCTAAAGGAGCAGTCAGCATCATTATTCATGGCAGTCTTAAAGGTAAATCCTCAGACCAAGTTTCAGTGATGCATCCTTACTCAGAACCTTCTGATTTGACACTCGATGAGCTTGCTAAAAATCATTTGGAAAAAAATACAGTTGTAGAGCAGGAAAAAGTAGTGTCACCAACAGAAATGATTATTCATATCAAGCAGTCTACCTCAGGCCTAGATGTTGAAGAAGCAAGAAAAAGTCTAAGGGAAATTGCTTCTGAGGTACAAGAATCAAATCATGAAACATCAGGCAATTTGCTGAGTGAGCAACCAGTGAATACTAGGGTGAAGAGTAAGAGAGAGAAGAGGGAGATGATTGTAAAAGAAAGTGCCCAAACATGTAAACCAGCAGTTCTTTCTGAAGCAGAGTTAAATCAGAAAACTACCATTGGTGATGTGTATGACTTCCAGTCTGTAGAAATGAATGGAAGTGAAACAGGGAAAGAAACTGGTAGAGAAATGGAGTTTTCTGTTACTTGTAAAACTGAAGACTCTTGCCAAATGACAACTAAAGAAATTTCTGCAAGAAATCAAGGTGTTCCAACATTCTTCAGCTCTACACAAGTCAGTCAAGGGGAAGGAAGAAATGTAAGCCTCTATTCTACTTTAAAACCAGGAGAAAATTTATCTCAAGAAACCACTAGTAGGACACATAGTGAGCCATTTTCTTCTGTGACTCCCAAACCTGAAGTATTATGCAAACAAAAATCAGTTTTAAAAGCTCAAGTTACAGATATATCCCAAACTTCCAAAACATACAGAACTGTCCAAGAAACCACCAGACAAGAAACCAATGATCATCAAGATTCCTATGTTATTATTAAGACTAAGGAAACCAAAGATCCAATTTCCATAGCTAAAAAGAGTAAAGAAAAGTCATACCAAGAAGTACGTTCTAATTCAACAAGAGCTCTTAAACTGGAAGAAATTACTGTTTCTAAAGTAGATGCAAAAGAGGCCAGTTGTCTAGAATCCTCAGACAGAAAAGACTTCTATCATCAGGAGAGCAAAGGTGATCCTGAACTTTGTGGAATGCTCAAATCTAAAGTAGTAACAACCAAAGAAACAAATGGAGATAGATTTCTAGAAATGGCAAGCCCTATAGTTATGGTATCCCTTCTCCCAGAAAAATTGCACAAAGATAGGTTGCAGAAAGAGAGTGCGGGGCTACAGGATACTATCATTAGTCCCGCTATTTCTGAGCTCAGTGAAGAAACAACAGTGTCACAGATGTCATATGCTACAAAGAAGATGGATCAGAAGACACCACAGAAAAGGGTCAGAGATAGCCCAAGCAATGAACAAGCTCCCTTCATGGCTGTACCTGGAGGAAAGGGAAGTGAAGGAGTAAATCCTGAGGCCTTCAGAACAACTCAGGTAAGTTTCCTTGTGTGTGTGTGTGTGTGTGTGTGTGTGTGTGTGTGTGTGTGTGTGTGTGATAACTGATTCATAGTTTAAATTCTTAATTGGATACATAGTTCACATATGTAAAACTAGGCATAATTACATTTTAGTGTACTAGAGAATCCTCTAAGGTATAACTTTTATCATCTATAATACATTAATATAGATTAGGCATGAAATCTGAATGCCTTTCTGGAATTTGCAAGTTTTATTTTGTCTTGCTGTTTTGTGGTGCTGGAGAAAGAACCCTGGGCTTGCTAGGCAAGCACTCTTTCACTGTTGTACATCTCCAGCCTAGGAGGTTTACATTAGAAACTAACATTGGAACTAATTTGAAATACTGAAATGATGCTACTTGAAATCAGAGTAACCTTTGGAAATGTTCCTAGAGTAATATTTATTCATTGATAATTACAACCTTCTGTTCTCTGAGGAAATAAAATCACTTTGGTCATATTGAAATGATCTAATAGAATAACGTTTTATTGTATTCTGTCCTATTTTAGGAAAAATTTCTCATTTCTGTTTATCCAACAAGAAACCTTGCCTGCTTTAAAAGCCTATCTAGGGGCTGGGAAGGTGGCTCAGTGGTAGAGGGCTTGCCTGGCATGCACGAGGCCCTGGGTTCGATTCCCCAGCACCGCATAAGCAAAAAGAAAAAAAGCCGGAAGTGGCGCTGTGGCTCAAGTGGTAGAGCGCTAGCCTTGAGCTGAAGAGCTGAGGGACAGCGCCCAGGCCCAGAGTTCAGGCCCCACGACTGGACCCCCCCCCAAAAAAAGGGGGGAGCTGGGAAGGTGGCTTAGTGGTAGAGCGTTTGCCTTGCATGTCTGAGGCCCTGGGTTTGATTCCTCAGCACCACATAAGCAAAAAGAAAAAAGCCGGAAGTGGCACTGTGGCTCAAGTGGTAGAGCGCTAGCTTTGAGCTGAAGAGCTGAGGGATAGCGCCCAGGCCCAGAGTTCAGGCCCCACAACCGGACCCCCCCCCCCCCAAAAAAAAAAGCCTATATAAAGAAAAATTACAGAAGCGAATGGTTTTCTTTTTTTTGCTCCACAGAATGTGTTTAACCGGCAACTCTGTTTAGAACATGATGAGAAACTGGTATCTTATCTGTCTCTGTTACGGGACATTGAAATGAGGACTAAACAGATTCAGCCTTTGGAATTTAATCTGACAGAACTACAGAATCTGCTGTGTCGGGCCAAGGTAGGTTCCCAGAGACTTCAGTGAGTTTGATGGCTTCAAGATAGCTAGCTTTATTTTCCCAGAAGATTTCAAGGCTTAAAAGAGTCTAGGCATTAATGGCTCATGCCTATAATCCTAGTATTTGGGAAGCTGAGATCTGGAGAATCATGATTATATCCAAAGCTAGCCTTTGCAGAAAACATCTTCTAGACTACATCTCCTTGTATGCACAAGGTAAGTTCAAGGTAGTGATTGGTTAGTAAGAAATACTGAATAAAGTTCATCTCTATTATTTTTCCCAAACTCCAGTAAGACATCAGGAAAACACACATAAACTCAGCCAGGCATAATGGCATATCTTGTAATCTCAGCCCCTAACAGGGTGCTGCAGGAGACTCTGAGTTGGACCTGGGTTAATATAATAAGAATGAATGTACATAAAAACATTTCTAAGCCCTATATCCTATCACATGAAGTGAGTGAAGATATGTATTTTCATAGCAGATTCCCTGATAGCAAGTTTGCTTGTCTTTAGTTTGGCATTACCACCAGTTTATTTTCCCAGGTGTTAGACAAGGAGTTAAAGGATCTGTCCAACTTGGTGAGTCAGGAATTGGAGTGTGTGGATCAGATTATCAACAGCCAGCCCCAAGAAGTTCCTGCTCAGTTGTTGAAGGCTCTGGAGAAAGATGCCAAGAATCTTCAAAAGTCTCTCAGCTCTGTAAGTGACCATTGGAATTCCAGACTATTCCACCTCCAGAATGCCATGGAAGTCAAAAAGGTAGCATCTTCTTTTAACTCATAAAGGCTCGCAAAGCTTGGGCAGGCCTCCAGAGTTTTATAATCTGACTTGCAGTTTATTTTTCAGACTACAGTGTTAAGTCAACATATGCAGCTAGAAGAAAAGCTTCAAGATCTAAGAACCTGGGTTGGCAATGCAAATCTTATTCTAAACAGCAAAGAATATGACAAGAAAATAGATGTCATCAGCTTAAATCACTCTCTCCAACACTATGAGGTAACCCACTCCATTCATACCAAGGATGTTTCACTTGTTTTTTTGTGTGTGTTTTTTGAGTTGAGAGTGTAGCTTAGTGGTATAGCAGTTGCCTCACATGTGCAAGACCCTGGGTCGCAATGCAACAACGACAACAAAAAGGGCCCAGTGCTGGTGGCTCATACCTATAATCCTAGCTACTCAGGAGGCTGAATGTGAGGATCACAGTTCAAAGCCAGCCCAGGCAGGAAAGTCCATGAGACTTTTTTTTTTGGTTTGTTTTTTGGGTCCAGTCGTGGGGCCTGAACTCTGGGCCTGGGCGCTGTCCCTCAAGGCTAGCACTCTACCTCTTGAGCCACAGCGCCTCTTCCAGCTTTTTTCTTTTTGCTTATGTGGTGCTGAGGAATCAAACCCAGGGCCTCATGCATGCAAGGCAAGTGCTCTACCACTGAGCCACCTTCCCAGCCCTCCATGAGACTTTTATCTCCAGTTAACTACTAAAAAAAAAAAGCTGGAAGCCGGGCACTGGTGGCTCACGCATGTAATCCTAGCTACTCAGGAGGCTGAGATCTGAGGATCGCGGTTCAAAGCCAGCCCGGGCAGGAGAGACCGTGAGACTCCTATCTCCAATAAACCACCAGAAAACTGGAAGTGGCGCTGTAGCTCAAGTGGTAGAGTGCTCGCCTTGAGCTGAAGAGCTGAGGGACAGCGCCCAGGCCCAGAGTTCAAGCCCCACGACCAACAAAAAAAAAAAAAAAGCTGCAAGTGGAGTTATGGTTCAAGTGGTAGAGCTAGCCTTGAGTGAAAAAGCTAAGGGAGAGTGCCTGGGCCCTGAGTTCAAGCCTCACAGTTGAAGGGGGGAAAAAAAAGGAAAGAAGGAAAGAACATTAACCTCTCCTCGATTCTAACCAATAAATTGTTAATGGATAGAGAAATAGAAGATTTATTTCTCTTTTTGTTTTTGTCTCTTTTTCCCTACTTATTTCAGGATATGAAGCAGTCTGTGGCAGAAAAGAAATCTCAGTTGGATACTCTTGCTTTTGATATCCAATTCTTTATCTCTGAGCATGCACAGGACTTGTCCCCTCAGCAGAATCGACAAATACTGAGGCTCCTGAATGAACTGCAGAGGTCCTTCCAGGACCTCGTGGAACGGATAGCAGCTCAGATGGATGCATTACAGGCTCATCTTCAACAAACGAAGCAGGAAGCCCAGGTTAAGGTCAGACTGAACCAGCAACTGGGCTCAGTTTGTCTTTTGAAATGTCCTCTATTTTGGGGGGTTTCTGGCCACCATCCATTCATGTATCCAGGAATCTGGATCCAATTTTGAAATTTCATGTCACTTGGGCCATTGTGGTTTTGGCAGCTGTTCTGTTTTTCTTGCCATCTTTTTGTTTTGTGTGCATGTGAGGGAATATATATGTGTTAATGTGATTGCATGTGCAAGTGTATTCAGCTTAGTGAAATGCTACTGTTCACTGTCTCATTGCCCTTTCTTCATATTATTTTCTTCCTCAGTATTCTTTTTGAGAGCTGAGAAAACATCTATATACTATGAGCTTCAGAAGAATGATTCTAGAAATCAGTTTTATGCTGAGACTTTTCAAATAATTTGTAATAAGATCCCTTGACAATCTTTAGACTACTTTTAAATTTAAAATTATTTTAATTTTCTAGTTCTTCTTTTCACACAGTAGTGCCCGGCACTAAAATCAGTTTCTGAAAGCAGATATGATTTTTTTTTTTTAATCTAGAAATTGGATCTGTGGCTCAAAGCAGATATGATCTTTTTTTTTTTTTTAATCTAGAAATTGGATCTGTGGCTCAAAGCAGATATGATCTTTTTTTTTTTTTAATCTAGAAATTGGATCTGTGGCTCAAAGTGGTAGAGTATTGGCCTTGAGCAAAAGAGCTCAGGGACAATGCCCAGGCCCTGAGTTCAAGCCCCACCACCGACAAAAAAAAAAAAATACTAAAAGAATTTATTAGCCAGGTGCCAGTGGCTCATGCCTGTAATTCTAGCTACTCAGAAGGTTGAAATCTGAGGATTTTGGTTCAAAGCCACCCGAGGCAGAAAACCCACGAGACTCTTATCTCCAATTAATCACAGAAAAAGCCAGAAGTGACGCTGTGGCTCAACTGGTAGAGTAGTAGTCTTGAGCAAAAGAGCTCAAGGACAGTGCCCAGGCCCAGAGTTCAAGCCTCAGGACTAGCAAAAATAATAATAATAATAATAATAAATAAATAATAATAAATTAAATTAAATTAAATTAAAAAATAAATAAAAATCTAGCCATCACTCATCACAAGTCTGTTCTTAAAAAATTCAAAGGCAATATCATTGTATTAATAGTAACAACATAGCCTTTAAATATCTTGAATGATGTTTATCTTATTTCTGCTGTTTGAATAGTAAGTTGACATACAGCAAGATGATAATAGAATTTGCTAGTTGTCACCAGAAAATATCAGGAGCTCCTTTTATTAAACATTATACAAAGTATAATTGAGCTTTGGGGTCAGACTTAAAAGAAATTAGAAGCCAGGTGCTGGTAATCCTAGGTACTCAGGAGGCTGAAATCTGAGAATCTCGGTTCTAAGCCAGCTTGGGCAGAAAAGTCTGTGAGATTCTTACCCCCAGTTAACACAAAAAGCTGCAAGTGGAGCTGTGGTTTAGTGGTAGAGTGCTAGCCTTGAGCTCAGAAGCTAAGAGACAGTGCTCAGGTCTAGAGTTCAAGCCCCAGGATGGGGGGTGGGGGGCGGGGAGGACCTTAGGAAAAAGGAAACAAAGATTACTCAGGGCCATAAGTCCCATTACTGCTCATTTATAGTTTCAAATGTGTTATAAGCAAAATCAAATCTTTTCTTTTTTCTTTTTTTTCTTTTTTTTTTCCGGTCTTGGGGCCTCAACTCTGGGCCTGGGCAGTGTCCCTCAGCTCTTCAGCTCAAGGCTAGCACTCTACCACTCCAGCCACAGAGCCACTTCCGGCTTTTTCTGCTTATGTGGTGCTAAGGAATCGAACCCAGGGCCTCATGCATACAAGGCAAGCACTCTACCACTGAGCCACCTTCCCAGCCCACAAAGTCAAATCTTAATGAAATGGTTTAGATTACCTTTTAATTGCACCATTGAACATGTGCAATATCCTCACTTAGTAATTTTCTACTTGAGACAATATCTTGCTATGTAGCCAAACCTAGCCTCAAACTCACTAATCCCCTTCCAAGTGCTAAGATTATAAGCAGGCATCACTGAGCCCAGCTTCCCTTACTTAGTAATTTAAATAGCATGGGATAGCCTGTGGGTAATGAATGAAGTAGATTGGTCTGAACCACCTTAGTAGTCCCATCCAGGGACCTACCCTGGATCTAGGCTGGGTCCCTGAGTTTTCAGCAGATGATAGAACTGTATGTTACCATTTTCCATGAGTACAATAGTAATTCCACAAATGTTTATTAACCTTGTTGTCAGAAATACTCTGTTTCTCTCTATTTGCTCTGAATGTGTGTGTATGTCTATGTGATAACTTGTTTGCTTTGCTTTTTTCAGATTCAGTCTGCACCTATCCTAACCCATGAAGATCCTGTTTTACAGCTGAAGAACTCTTAGGAGTTCTCTTCAAGTGCCCTTCTATTTGTCCTAAAAAGGGGGAGAGAGGGCCAATGTGAGCACCTGTTTGTAAGTGCAGGTGACTAAAATGCCATCAGAAAGCACTAACTGGTAGAAAGTGGTTTTAGAAGGATGGTCAGGAGAACACATCATGCTTAATTGCTCAATTAGGTGCTTCAGCCGTATGAGATCTGGGGAAAGGATCAGGCACAGAAACATATTCCCTCTCTCTCCATGAGCCTAACTTTTCCTATGATAACAGTGTAGATATTCAAGAAGCTAAACCAATTTTCTATTCTTGGGCAGTTTCTCCAAATAGCCAAACCAAGCTATGTGTCTGGTGTGTAATCATGCTAATACCTCTCATTTGGTACATAAAAATCGGTTCAAATTATAGATAAACTTAGCTTGTAAATTATCCAAGGCCTTGATTTTTTTTTTCTCCTACTACCTTTTCATGTTTTGGCTTAGTATTTAGCAAATTCTTTAGTTCTAGAGAAATTTGTCAGAATGGCTGATTCTGATGTTTATCACCATGATCAAAGATAGTAATAGATTCCAAAGGTAGTAATGGACATCCGACAAAAGAGCTCCCAAATTCAAATCTAGCCAGGGGTACTCCCTCCCCAAAAGTTACCCTGATATCATCCCAACCACAGAGCTAAATGACCAGACTGCCCAAATAAGGGGAGCTTCCTGAATATGATTTCTGTGCCTTTTCCTCTTCTAGTTTTCCATTGCTTTTCTCTCTTTGACACAAAATCCTGTTTTACATTTCAGGGAATTATACATATTTGTAAAATGAGAGTTATTAATTGTCTTTTGATTCCTTTGCATTTTAATTAGACTCTGCAGAAACAACAAAATACCTGTCATCAGAAACTGGAGGACCTTTGCAGCTGGGTAGGACAGGCAGAAAAAGCACTGGTGAGCCACCAGGGCAGAGCCTCCCCACAGGATCTCTCTGCTTTGCAGAAGAACCAAAGTGACTTGAAGGTCAGTGTGAGTTAAACTAGTTCTTCATTCTTCAAAACATGTTTATAAAGGCTTTCTGTATACCAGTGCTTAATGTCCAAATCATGAAAAACAGTTATTACCCCTTCCCTCATGAAGTTTAGTTTGGTAGGGGAGACAGATAGATTAGCTCTAGAACAAGCATCTAATTATTAGCCATTACATCTTTAAATGTAAAGTCATATGAAAACATAGACCAGAGACACAGTCTAGTCTAGGGTATCAGAAAAGGTTACTTGAAGTATCACTTAAGCCAGGCACCATTGGCTCACACCTGTAATCCTAGCTGCTCAGGAAGCTGAGATCTGAGGATCATGGTTCAAAGCCAGCTTGGGCAGGAAAGTCTGTGAGACTCTTATCTCCAATAAACCAGACGTGGTGCTGTGGCTCAAGTGGTAGAGCACTTGCCTTGAGCTGAAGAGCTCAGGGACAGTGCCCAAGCCCAGAATTCAAGCCCCATGACCAACCAAAAAAAAAAAAAGAATCACTTAAATTGAGAAGTGAACGATATGCTTTTATAGGGGTTAGTGCATGATGTGGTAAGAGGAAAAAAACATACTAGGCAGAGGTTTATGCATGAGTTTGGAGGCTGGAATGGGATTGAGCATAATATATTCAAGAACTGAGCTAATTCAGTTGGACCACAAAGATTAAGAGAAAGATTAACAAAAAAGTGAAGCTGGAGAGATGGGGAAAAGCTTTTCTCATACTGCTTGTTGTAGGCCACGTTAAGGAGAAGTATAACCAAAAGAGTACAGAGGAAAGGGTAGATAGATGCCTGGAGCATATAGTAGCAAACCCTATATACTATGTTTTCCCAGTACATATACACCTATGATAAAGTTTAGTTTATAAATTGGACATAGTAAGAGATAGATAACCATAACTATTAATAAAATACAACATAATAACTAGAATAATAAAGAGTATCAATATGCTTGTGCTTTAGGGACATTATGTGAAATAAGGATTCCTGGAGTACAAGCACTATGATACAATAGATGATATGATAATTTGGGCATCCAGGAAGTGACTGATTGGTAGTATATACAGCATGGATTTTGTGAACAAACTAATGACTCAGGGTCCCAGCTGAACAATGTTTTTTGGAATCATGCATAATTTTAAACTTTAGGAATTGTTTATCTCTGGAATTTTCTATTTAATGTTTTTGGACTACGATTGATGATGACAAACCTCAAAAAACAAAACCATGGGGCTAGGAAGGTGACTCAGTGGTAGAGTGCTTACCTTGCATGCATGAAGCCCTGGGTTTGATTCTCTCAGCAACACATAAGCAGAAAAAGCCGCAAGTGGCACTGTGGCTCAAGTAGTAGAGTACTAGCCTTGAGCTGAAGAGCTGAGGAACAGCATGTAGGCCCAGAGTTCAGGCCTCACAACCAACCAAAAAAAAAAAAAAAAAAAAAATGGGGCTAGGCACTGGTGGCTCATGCCTGTAATCCTCCGAGCTTCTCTTGAGGGTGAGATCTGATGATCGCAGTTTGAAGCCAGCCTGGGTAAACAGAAGTCCTTGGGATTCTTATTTCTGATTAACTACCCAAAAATGGGAAGTGGCCTGTGGCTCAAAGTGGTAGAACAGTAGCCTTGAGCACAAAAGCTAAGAAACCTGTGGACTACTATATAAAAGACCATTGGGCTTTGACTTTGCTAGAACGTGCTGTCAATTCCTCTTTATGGAAAGAATAATCTCTTAGCAGGTAACTTGCTACTGAATAAAAAATCTCCACTATTCAGTATATCAATATATATTCCTCACTCTGGTTCAACTTATTTCACATAGGTGATACGCCACCACTGGAGTCATGCCTCCACTTCCAGCTTTTTTCTGATTTAATTGGAAATAAGAGCCTTTTATAATCTGATTGTCTGAGCTGACTTTGAACCATGATCCTTAGATATCAGCCTCCTGAGTAGCTAGATTATGGGAAGTTTCCTTTTTTTCCCACCAAGTATTTGCTGAGAAAGTAAAATATTTTAAATTTTTCATTGCACTAGTTTAGAGATAAAACTTAGGTAAATTATAAGTCAAGAACTAAATACAGAAATGTCATCCTAGCCATTCCATCCTATAGTATTTGACAATGTGGAAATACTAAGAACTGTTAAACTTGTTTTCTTATGTTCAGGATTTACAGGACAACATTCAGAACCATGCCACCTCATTTACTACTGTTGTCAAAGATATTGAAGGGTTCCTAGAAGAAAACCAAACCAAACTGAGTCCCTCGGAGCTGACAGCTCTTCAAGAAAAACTTCATCAGGCTAAGGAGCAATATAAAGCTCTCCAGGAACGAACCCAAATGGCTCAAAAGGAAGTGCAGGAAGCAGTGAGCTCAGCTTTACAGCAGGAGACTGAAAAGGTAACCAAATGGCTATGATACTTGGTGGTTTACTAAATGAAAGCTTCAGTTACACAAAAATAAGGGGAAACTTCCTTATAGAAAGCATAGAATGAGAAAAAAAAATAACTGATTCAAGAGCAACCTTTGCTTTTATATTACAAGGCTGAGGGTTGGCAAAAAAAAAATTAAAAATACAATAAAATAAAAGCTATCTGTACACTCAGAACTTAACTACTTGAAAGAACTTAAGTAGGGTATTACCCTAGGAGGAAAAAGAAATGATATACTTCTCTCTTGAATCCAGACTAGTGATAGGTCACAGACTATTTCCAGGCAGCCTTGATATAGTTAATGAAGTAAATCATGGCACCTAGAGAAACCAAAGAGAAAGTCAAATCTTGAATGATTTTCTGCCCCCATTTAGCACTAGCAGATTGAATCAAATCCTTTGTTCAATCTTGGGGTCTGATGGTAATGAGAGTGTCAGAGAAGATGAAAGAGAGAACTAAGTTGCCTAAAGATGAGTTCTGCAACATAAGATGATGTATAATTTGATATATTCTATTCAATTAATTAACATACTTGGAACTTTAAGAACTGTTCTGTTTGGCTGAGATAAGAACTAGAGGTCTGCTTTTCCAAATAGTAGCCAGATAATTGAATGTGACCGTGTTCTGAGTCTACCAAACCAATGTGTCACTTTTCTACAGCTAGAAAGAATTCTGTGAAATCTTGTTGGGCAGCAGGACCATTGATTGCTTTAAAAACTGAGATTTGTCTTTTTTTCTCCTTGTAAACAGTGAAATATAAGTAAACTCTAGAGATTGTTCAAAGAAATTAATAATAGATAATAGTTCTTTTAAAAAATTATTTTTGTTATTTGGAAAGACTGTTTATAACTAAAATTAGAGCATCACTTTTTCTTTAGTATGACCCAATGCTTTGCTTAACCTGTGGTTTGTATTTATTTCATATATATATATAGATGTATGTATGTATGTTTATATTTGTGTGTGTGCTAGTGCACACACCAGGCCCTTCTCTGGTCCAACTCTTTTCACATAGCTGATACTCCACCATTTGAGTCGTACCTCTACTTCCAGCTTTTTTCTGATTTAATTGGAAATGAGAATCTTTTATAATCTGATTGTCTGGGCTGGCTTTGAACCATGATCCTTAGATATCAGCCTCCTGAGTAGCTAGATTATATATTTTGCTGGTGCTCAGCAAAAATGTTTAGAAAGTAATTTTTAGTATAAATTTGGAGAAAAAAAATCTTTTTTGGTGGCCCTAGGTGTTGAATTCAGAACTTCCTGCTTGCTTGGTAAGCACTCTACCATTTGAGCCACACTGCCAGCATTTTTTTTCCATAAAAAAAAATCTTTATTTAGTTTTCTTTGAAGGACCCTGCAGAAATTGTAACCTGTGGTTTTATATTTGAGTATCTAAGGCTTTCTCACTGGACTACTTCTTGCTTTCAGAGTAAAGCTGCAAAGGAGCTGGCAGAGAACAAGAGTAAGATTGATGCTCTCTTGGATTGGGTGACTTCCATGGAATCATCTGGTAAACAGCTACAGACCAGACTTCCAGGAATAGAGCAGCTCTCTGGAGCTAAACTGGAGAAAAGAGCCTTGGATAACACTGATAGTTACATGGGGATGAACCAAGCCCCAGAGAAACTGGATAAACAATGTGAGACAATGAAGGTGAGGATTCTAGCTTGTCCTCACTGAGCTGGAGGAATCTCTTCTGCCCAGGGCAAGTTACCACAGCTTCTTGCCCCCAGTTCAGTGAGCAATTCTCAGTTTGTATTGTCTTTGATATGCCTTAGTAGCTTTGATACTGTAGACCATTCCTTTTAAACTACTTTCTTCCTTGGTTTCTACAGCACTACTTTATCTTCCTTCTTTCTTCTGACAACTTTAAATACTATTACACTTCCAAGTATACCTTAAGCCTTCCTCTTTTTTTTTTTTTTTTTTTTTTTTGTCGGTCATGGGGCTTGAACTCTGGGCCTGGGTGCTGTCCCTCAGCTCTTCAGCTCAAGGCGAGCGCTCTACCACTTGAGCTACAGCGCCACTTCCGGTTTTCTGGTGGTTTATTGGAGATAGGAGTCTCACGGTCTCTCCTGCCCGGGCTGGCTTTGAACCGCGATCCTCAGATCTCAGCCTCCTGTGTAGCTAGGATTACAGGCGTGAGCCACCAGCGCCCGGCTAAGCCTTCCTCTTATCTTTCAGAATATTCTTTCTTTGGGTTGCTTCATCCACCTAAAACATTTTAATTGCTAGTTGTACTAACATATTCCTTCTATTTATTTTTCTTAAAAGTGGCTCTATTGTCACTTCTAAGCTTCAAACCAGTATATAAGTCAATCTGATCATTTCCAACCTAGAACCACAAGTACATCCACCTTAACACAGAACTCCCATAATATACACCAATACATCCTATCCCTGCTCTGAAAGATGTTCTGCTTCCTTTATATCTACTTAGTTGTCTGAATTTGATAATATCCTAAACTAAAACTATTCTCTCTCTTCTCTCTCTCTCTCTCTCTCTCTCTCTCTCTCTCTCTCTCTCTCTCTCTCCCTCTCTCTCCCTCTCTCTCTCCCTCTCTCTCCCTCTCTCTCCCTCTCTCTCCCTCTCTCTCCCTCTCTCTCCCTCTCTCTCCCTCTCTCTCCCTCTCTCTCTCCCTCTCTCTCCCTCTCTCTCTCTCCCTCTCTCTCTCCCTCTCTCTCCCTCTCTCTCTCCCTCTCTCTCTTTCTCTCTCTCTCTCTTTCTCTCTTTCTCTGTCATGGAGCTTGAACTCTGGGCCTGGGCATTACCTCTGAGCTCTTCAGCTCAAGGTGAGCACTCTACCACTTGAGCCACAGCGCCACTTCTGGCTTTTTCTGTGTATGTGGTGCTGAGGAATTGAACCCAGGGCCTCATGATGCAAGGCAAGCACTCTACCACTGAGCCACCTTCCCAGCCCTCTCTCTTACTCTCATGTGAGGGATTTGAAAGTTTAGTCATCAAGTCCAGTGTTTTTTATATCTCTTTCAAAATCATACCCACTGCTTCATCTCCATAGAGATATTATAGTTCAGACCATTACTTCTATCACCAATATCAGTCCAAAGTCTTTAGTATGGTTTACCATCCCTACAACTACCCGTCCACAGGATTTACTCTTCCTTATTTGGCCTCATTGCTTCACCCAAGTCTAGCTATTAATCCCTTTCAGTTCACTGATTGTACTGTGTGCCCTCATTCTACTGGGCTTGTGCATGCTCTTGGAATTTTCTTGCCTCTCCAGTGTAAGAAATGAAAAAGAGCCCAGATCTTGGTTAATTTTTACTTATTCTTCAGATCTCAGTTTAGATTTTATTTCTTCTAGGAAGGAATTCTTTACTCCCCCAAAGTTAACATATCCCTCTGTGATATGTAGTGGTTCTTATTTTGTATTGTATTTTTGTCCACTTGGCTTTTAGACAGTGGACTCAAAAGCAGAAGCCATTCTTTTTTTTTTTTTTTTGTCATGGGGCCTGAACTCTGGGCCTGAGTGCTGTCCCTAAGCTCTTCAGCTCAAGGCTAGCACTGTACCATTTGAGCCACAGCACCACTTCCAGCTTTTTCTGCTTATGTGGTACTGAGGAATCGAACCCAGGGCTTCATGTTCGCGAGGCAAGCACTCTACCACTGAGCCACAGAAGCCATTCCTGCTCACCAGTTATCTCTACTTATTCATTCAGCAAATACTGAGTATCTACTATATGTCAGACATTGGAAATAAACCAGAGAACCAATAAAACAAATCATCTAGGACATTAACTTGCACAAGCACTTTATATTGAATAATCAAAAAATATATTTCGAACACCTGTAAAACACATGGATCACATATTTTTGTAACAAAGATGATTTAGCTTATCAGAAATAGTGTTGAACAACCTATTCGGGCATTGCTTTATTTTGTACTAATAGGATTTCAGCCCCTTGCATGCCACTTTTCTCCTTACAAGATCCACTATTAGGTCTAGAGGCCTAATAGTCTTGAAACAGTCAGTGCAGAGAGTTTCCTGATTCTTCTTGCTGGCTGCACTCACCCTAAGCAAGCAGCATTTTATCTCAGGAAGGGTACTGCCTTAATGTCAGTGGGTAGGTTGGAGGATGAGATTGGGGACACCTGATCACCTACAGGCAAAGATGTGGTACTGCTCCCTACTGGCTATTTGAGCAGGATCTGTTAGTTACTGTAGCTTTCCTAAGATGACATATAAAGCTTAGACTAGGCTATTGGTACATGCTGAAACTAACTGAAGGAAAGTAGATTTGTAGTTCTTCTCTGGTAGTTGCATAAAAGTATAGATAAGACCATTGAATGAACTTCCACTGTCTTTTATTAGACTTAGGAAGAACGTATTTAAGAAGAAAACAATCACATGACTATCCTTTGCAACTGAGAAAAGGTCTATATATGTCTTATAGCTAAACATACAAAGTGCAAATTGCCTATATTATCCAGAATATTTGTTCTGTTTGCATTGTCATATAGACAACTTACCGGTTACTCTATTATTGTAGAAGATTTTAGTTGGCTATTATAGATTCTTATAGATGTATGTAGACATAGTTACTAGTTGGTTTAAATCACATTTCTGAACCTTAACTATCTTCATGACTTTAGTTAGAACATATAACCTCATTTTCATATTCATGTATGCCATTTTTAATATGGGTATTGTCTGCCTGCAGTAGCATAGAGATAGAGGTTATGAGGGTATCTGGCTGTGTGTGATATGTATTACCCCATGACAATAAGGGTTGAAGTAGAGATAGAGACCACTCCACCTGGAGACATAAGCAAATATTTGTTTTCTTATTGGTTGTCCCTTTTTTGTGGGGGGGTTACTCACCAGGCTCGTCACCAAGAATTGCTGTCCCAGCAACAAAATTTCATTGTGGCCACCCAGTCAGCTCAGGCCTTCCTAGACCAGCAGGGCCACAATCTCACTCCTGAGGAGCGGCAAATGCTGCAAAAGAAGCTAGGCGAGCTTAAGGAACAATATGCATCTTCCCTGACCCAGTCTGAGGTGGAATTAAAGCAGGTACAGACTCTCCGAGATGAGCTGCAGAAGTTCCTACAGGACTACACTGAATTTGAAAGCTGGCTGGAACGGTCTGAGAAAGAGCTAGAAAATATGCATAAAGGAGTCAATGGCCCTGAAGCCCTACCCTCTCTGCTAAAGCGTCAGGGAAGCTTCTCAGAAGATGTCATTTCTCACAAAGGGGACTTGAGATTTGTGACTATCTCAGGACAGAAAGTCCTGGACACAGAAAACAACTTTGAAGAAAGCAAAGAACCATCCACAACCAGAAACTTAGTAAAAGAGAAGTTGAAGGATGCAACAGAAAGATACACTGCTCTCCACTCAAAGGTAAGGGTAGATCCTAGAAGCCACTGGGAAAGTGATCATGGCAGCCCTCATACAACTGTGGTGAGACCCAGAAAATTAACCCCAGACAGGACAAAGTGTATGAGCTATATGTTGACCACAGGTAGAAGGTTTTTGAAGAACTATGCAAAAAAAATTATCTTATGTCTGATCACAGATGTATAAGCTGCTCACCTTCCTGTATCTTAACCAGCATCCAAGAGATGCAACACAAGTAAATCTAAGCTAACTGCAGTCCTTAGTTCTTGACAGAAACTCTAGAAGGAACCCTTATTTTCTCCCAATCCAAGCAGTTTAGGAATCTAGCCGCTTTCCCAACATCTGTAATCCTTTCAAAGAGATCCCTCAATCTTTACCTTTGCCTACAACCTGATGTATACTTCTTTGGCAGCATATCATGCAACTCTTTTAAGTATTTCTGGGTATTTACCAAGGAAAGATGAATAATAAGGAACAAAAGAGGGACCTTTTTGTAGGTGATTGCCACCTATCTGTCCAGGGTCCCAAGCACAGTACCTTTATGTAATGTTACAGTGAGTTCTCTGTAACAGAACACTACTCTTTGGCCTGACCTTACCAGATGTGTTTCCCTTTCTCTATTTGCATAGTGTACACGATTGGGCTCTCACCTGAACATGCTATTAGGTCAGTATCAGCAATTCCAGAGCAGTGCTGACATACTGCAAGCCTGGATACAGACTTGTAAGGCCAAAGTAGATCAGCTTCTTTCAGATACCATTGCCTCTGACCCTGGAATTCTGCAGCAGCAACTTACAACAACAAAGGTAAATCTGAACATGGGCAGTGTTTGGGCTTGTATTACATGGCTTAGAATACAGTCCCCCGCCCTCACCCCCAGCCAAATCAAATACTTGCAAAATTAAAGGCAGTTTGGGGATGTTTGGGGCAAGATCTGATTCCTAAACACTGTTCTAATGTCTCTGGCCCTGGGTAAACTGAGAATTATATTCTAGATTCCTGCAATTACCTTTGGTTATTTTTTCTTTGTGTGTGTGTGTGTGTGTGTGTGTGTGTGTGTGTGTGTGTGTGTGTGTGTGTGTGTGTGTGTGTGTGTGTGTGTGTGTGTGTGTGTGTGTGTGTGTGTGTGTGTGTATGTGTGTGTGTACACGTACTGTGTGTGTGTGTGTGTGTGTGTGTGTGTGTGTGTGTGTGTGTGTGTGTACAAGCAGCAGTTACAGGAGGAACTGGCTGAGCACCAAGTACCTGTAGAAAAGCTCCAAAAAGTTGCTTGTGACCTCATGAAAATTGAAGGGGAGCCAGCCTTGAACCCTCAATGTGTTCAAGAAACTACAGGTATGAAACAGCAACAGTAGTCTTGCTCTTTTAATTCCTAGTATGAACCCTTCTTTCTAGGTCTCTATACCTCTGACTATCCTGTTTGAAGTGTTGTTTGTTAAGAGCTACTTTAACTTAGTTTTGTGGAGTTCTTTTTGTTTGGGTTTGTTTTGTGTGTGTGTGTATACCAGTATGAGACTTGAATTCCAGGCCTTTTGCTCTCTCTCAGATTTTTTTTTTTTTTTTGGTCCAGGGGCTTGAACTCAGGGCCTGGGCACTGTTCCTGAGCCTCTTTGTGTTCACGGCTAGTGCTCTACCATTGAGCCACAGCATCACTTCTGACATTTTCTGAGTAGTTTATTGGAGATAAGAGTTTCATGGAATTTCCTACCCAGGCTGGCTTTGAACTGAGATACTCAGATCTCAGCCTCCTGAGTAGCTTCTCTCAGCATTTTTTCCTTCTTTCCTTCCTTCCTTCCTTCCTTCCTTCCTTCCTTCCTTCCTTCCTTCCTTCCTTTCTTTCTTTCTTCCTTTCTTTCTTTCTTTCTTTCTTTCTTTCTTTCTTTCTTTCTTTCTTTCTTTCTTTCTTTCTTTCTTTCTTTCTGGTTTTTTTTGCTCATAGCTGGTGCTCTACCATTTGACCCACACTTCAACTTTTGGCTCTTTGCTGGATAATTGGAGATATGAATCTCATCTATCAGTCTATCCTGGCTGGCTGGCTGGCTTCAAACTGCAATTCTTAGATCTTATTTTCCTGAGTAGTTAGGCATGAGCCATCAGCACCCAGCAAGACTTTATCTTAGTTATCTTTAGACCTCAGCATCTTACACAATCTTATATCTTAGATATCTTTAGCCCTTAGTATCTCACCTAATCTTGGTAAATAATGCTTATTGTATTTGCTCTGATACTAATGCATTTCAAGCATATTCCTTTTATTTTTCTTATTGCCAGGAATTTAAATTAATATATTCAATTTAAATACATTAAATTTTAAAACATAATACCAAAATAGTACCTACTTTTTGTTTTCATGGCTTTGATCTTCCAGATTCCATACTCAGTTGCTTCCAAAGCCTTTCCTGTAGTTTGGCAGAGCGCTCTGCACTTCTGCAGAAGGCAATTGCCCAGTCTCAGAGTGTCCAGGAAAGTCTAGAGAGCTTGTTGCAGTCCATCAAGGAAGTTGAACAAAACCTCCAGGGGGAACAGGTGGCATCACTCTCATCAGGAGTCATTCAAGAAGCCCTTGCCAATAATATGGTAAGACCAAGAGTTACCAAAGAGGTTGTATTTGCCATTTACCATAATTATATAACTTAGAAAAGGTAACTGGACTTGAATTCATGTTCATGATTCTTGTAATAAAGTTTAGCAATAATGTCTAATCATTATCATAAGATCTTAGTTTCATTCCCAACACCAGACACATACACACACACACAAAAGATATGCATCTCCAATTTTCAAACTACTGTTGAGACTAAGGAAAAGTGGTTTTGTAGAATGAGATTTTGTAGAATGTGAGTGATTTTGTAGAATGAGAGAAACCTAAAGGGATAAGATATGTAGCATTCTATTGAGCTATTGCAGTCTTCCATCCCCTACACCTTGAGCTGAACATAGTTACTAGAAGGTTTTTGATAGGTGGCTTAGTTTTCATGATATAAGTGAACCAAAGATGACATATTTGTTCTTGACAACAGAAACTGAAGCAGGACATCGCTCGGCAGAAAAGCAGTTTGGAAGCCACCCATGAAATGGTGACCCAGTTCATGGAGAAAGCAGACAATACCACAGCAGCAGTACTACAGGGCAAACTGGCAGAAGTGAGCCAGAGCTTTGAGCAGCTTCGGTTACAGCAACAGGAAAAAGAAAGCACCCTAAAGAAGCTCCTGCCCCAGGCAGAGATGTTTGAGCAGCTTTCTGATAAATTACAGCAGTTCATGGAAAACAAAAGCCGAATGCTGGCTTCTGGAAATCAGCCAGATCAAGACATTGCACATTTCTCTCAGCAGATCCAGGTGAGACTGTACTTGCAATGTTGACAGAATAAAAAGATAAGAACAGCAAGGAGCAAACCAGCATTTACTTAGTGAACACTATCTGTCACTTTTTTTTTGGGGGGGGGGTTCGGTCGTGGGGCCTGAACTCTGGGCCTAGGCACTGTCCCTCAACTCTTCAGTTCAAGGCTAGCACTTTACCACTTGAGCCACAGTGCCACTTCCGGTTTTTTTCTTTTTGCTTATGTGGTGCTAAGGAATCAAACCCAGGGCCTCGTGCATGCAAGGCAAGCGCTCTACCACTGAGCCACCTTCCCAGCCCCCTATCTGTCACTTTATTAGAAGCTTTGCCTGCAACATCTTAGAAAATGATCAACAACCATCTTTTGATTTACTTTTTTCTCACGCTACATGTTCACTCCAGATTAGCAGACATACTTGGCTCAGTAGCCATTCAGGGATGCAGGTTGAGTCTTCAACATGACAGAAGCTTTCATGATTTCTGTTACAAGGGAAAGAGAACATAGTATAGCCATTTACATTTCATTAGTCAAAGTTACATTTGCCCACATCCAATTTTCAGAGTGGTTGGAAAATGTCATCTTACTATACCTAGAAGGTGCAGATCTAAAACACTCAATGAAAAGTGTTAATAGCTATCACAGACACATAGCCAGGAGTAGGATTGCTACATCACACTATACTTAATTTGACTATATAACAGCCAGTTTAAACTTCATAATAACTATACCAGCACACATTGCCCCCTGCGGTACCTTAACATCTCTCTATTATTATTTCAGGTTTATCCAACTTTTCTTTTCTCAATTTTCAAGTGGGATCTTATAGTCTGTTTCCTAAATTTTTCAGTTTTGCTTTGAATAATTTCAAACTTTGTAGAGAAAAAGGAAGAATCCAGTAAATAACTGCACACACTTCACCTTGATTCACCAACTGCCAATTACTTTATCTCTCTTTATAAGAATACAAAAGAGTTTCACTATGAGCTTCTGTATTCATTATTCTTTATAACATGTGTAAGTTTCCTGGAATTTGGTCAAAAGATAACAGTCTTCTACAAATTAGTCCCTCAGTTTTTTTTGTTTGTTTTTGTTTTTGCCAGTCATGGGGCCTGAACTCTGGGGCCAGGTACTGCCCCTTAGCTCTTCAGCTCAAGGCTAGCGCTCTACCACTTGAGCCACAGCCCCACTTCCAGCTTTTTCTGCTTATGTGGTGCTGAGGAATTGAACCCAGGGCCTCATGCATGCAAGGCAAGCACTCTACCACTGAGCCATCTTCCCAGCCTAGTCCCTCAGTTTTTGCTCCTTTTAGTTTATCTCACCTTCATTATATACTCAGGAACAAACACTCAATGTGTTTTATAACATGTTACGAAGAAATATACTTTAGCTTACAGAAGAAGGTAAGAATTTAATGAGATTTCCTTTTTTTTTTTTCCCTTTTGGGGATTTAAAGATGTTGGCAGAAAGTATAATTGCATTGGTTAATATCTGTAACTACAATGTTTAAATAATGGTAGGGATAGTAGTTTTGCCTCATTTTACAGATGAGACTGGAAGCTTTGAGAAATTTAGTGGCTTAAGATTACAAGCTAGGGCTTGGAAGGTGGCTCAGTGGTAGAGCGCTTGCCTTGCATGCTTGAGGCCCTGAGTTCGATTCCTCAGCACCACATAAGCAAAAAGAAAAAAGCCGGAAGTGGCGCTGTGGCTCAAGTGGTAGAGTGCTAGCCTTGAGCTGAAGAGCTGAGGGACAGTGCCCAGGCCCAGAGTTCAGGCCCCACGACCGGACCCAAAAAAAAAAAAAAGATTACAAGCTAGTGAGCAGCAGAGCCATGACTGCATTGATTATCTTTTTGATCCTCGAAACTTTTCAATTCTGCCATTCTGTTATGTTGTCTTCTTCCAAAGCTTCAAATATTTTTGTAAAGGAGACAAAATTTCTTTATGATTCCTAGCCACTCTCCATATATTAGAGAAAATACACATTTTTATTATTTTGATCTAACAAAGTATTTTTTTTAGTTCTCCTTCTTCTCGCAAATTAAGGAGAATTTTCCCTGGAGGTATAGATAGCTCTCATATTTCTGAGTATATTCATAAACTTCAGCGTTTTAATATGTTTCCTTTGCTGTACAGGAGCTCACTTTGGAAATGGAAGACCAACAGGAGAGCCTAAATGCCCTTGAGGACCTAGTCACTGCACTGAACTCTTGTGGCCTTGCACTGGACCTGTCCCAACACCAGGACAGGGTACAGAACCTCAGAAAGGACTTCACATTGCTACAGAAGACAGTTCAAGAAAGGTGAGTTTTCTCTTGGATTGGTTCATGTTAGAGACCTGTTTTTTCTTGCTCCATTACCAGAAAAAATAACATCCCTAGTGCTTTTGTGGAGCCACAGGAGTATCAGAAGTGCCTCTTTGAGGCAAAACTATTGAACCACTTGATACTCTGGGGATTTTCTCTTACCAATTAGGAGTTCCTTCTCATATTGAGACAACCTTCTTTGCTATATGACTGGAAGCCCAGATCACCTGGACAAATAAAACGAACTTAGGGCAATAAGTAGGATTATGGCAGAACTTAAAGTATAGAGAGATTGGAGTTGACTTCCCAGAACTGGTTGAGGATTATATTTATAATCTTTGTGTTTGTTTGGACCACACTGAGTTGCTGTTTTGGAGGAGTGTTGAGATTCTTCTTTGGGGGCCAAATAAAGAAATATATGACAGAGGCTGACTGATTTTAGCTTACTACTATTAAAAATCCACAATTCCCCATGAGAAGTCACATAAGGTTTTAAGAATGTGAGCAGGACTTCTTGTCTTGATTTAGACATAAAAGCAATCTTGATTTAGCAGACATATGCCTCAATGACTAAAGAAAAATAGTTGTCAACACTTAGCACAATTGGTTAGACAAAGGTTTCTCTGATGCTTGGTATCTTGTAGCTGTTTGAGGCAGACTCTGGGTTGACATCTGATTGATTGATAGATATGGTCATTTCCAAAACTTTTTTTTTCAGTGGTGGTACTAGGGTTTGAACTCTTGTGTTTTCTAGCCCTTTTTTGCTTTAACTGTTGTTTGGATAGAGTCTCACATAATTGCCCAAGCATAGCCTACATAGAAAGAGGCCTAGGTAGGAAGATTGAGGTTGGTACATGCCTGGGATAACAGACATGCTCTACTATGCTAAGTCTATTTTTTTTGTGTGTGTTTTTTTGGGGTCCAGTCGTGGGGCCTGAACTCTGAGCCTGGGCACTCTCCCTCAGCTCTTCAGCTCAAGGCTAGCACTCTACCACTTGAGCCACAGCGCCACTTCCAGCTTTTTTCTTTTTGCTTATGTGGTGCTGAGGAATCAAACCCAGGTCCTCATGCATGCAAGGCAAGCACTCTACCACTGAGCCACCTTCCCAGCCCTGCTAAGTCTATTTTTATGAGATGAGGTCTTGCTAACTTTTTGCCTGTGCTGGCCTTGAACTGCAGTCCTCCCAGTCTCTGCTTCCCAAATAGCTGAGATTGCCCTGCTACGCTCAGCTAAAACTATTTCCTTGATTTATGTCTGGCTTACTAACCTTAGGACTACTTTGCTAACTTAACTGGACCTCCAATTCAGCATAGAGTTGGGCCTTGAAAGAGGCAAATACTTAAAATTTAACAGGGCTAGACTAGAGAACCAGAACCTGCATTCTTTCCATTGTATCATAGTACCTAAATAGCAGGCTCCTTTTAGCTTTCTCACTTTCACTCTAGCTTACACTAACCACTTCTTTCCACAGAAATTGAACACTTCTTTCCACAGAAATGTCCAAACATGGGCAGCAGATTCCTTAGTCTGATGCTTTCAAAACTACATTATATGTAGTTATTCAGCCAGATTTACTATGGAAAATATTATGGGAAAGAAAGGCCCTGTTAGAAAACTGATGCCTAGAGTCCACAGAATGAAACTAGTTTTGGTTCATTTTAGAAAACTTTGTCTGGCAAATAACAAAACATCTTTGTTGACAGAGAAAAAGATGCATCATCTTGCCAGGAGCAGTTGGATGAATTCCGGAAGCTGATTAGGACCTTCCAGAAGTGGCTGAAAGAAACTGAAGGGAATGTTCCATCCACAGAGAATTTCATTAGTGCTAAAGAGCTTGAAAAGCAGATTGAACACTTGAAGGTAGGTAAAGAAAAGTGTCTCCATGAATTCTGCTAGGATATAATTTGGAAGTTATATGAAGTGATCTCCAGTTATAATGGGAAATGGTATAAGAAATCCAGGTTGTTTGTTACATTAGAATATATATTCCTCCATTCTCTTAATTTGATTCCCATCTAATCCTACCTATTATTTCTTTCATGCTAAAAATGGTTGGTCAAAGTCCAGTCCTTGAAAAGCTTACACTCCTTAGTATGCTTGAGGATTAGACAGATACATGTGAAAAAGTGACTGGGTACAGATGTCAGAAAGCCATGGAGAAAATAACTAGTACTATTCAATCTAATAAAGAAAAAGTTAGAATCAAAAAGTTGAAAGATACCTTTGAAGGTAGGAACCAGTCTTTTCCCCCATTCTTGCAGAATCTCTTTTATACCATCTTTAATTTATAGTATTCCAGTCTTTGCTTATGCCTCTGACAAATCTCTTTTTTACTGCTGTTGAGATAGCCACATGTATTAGTCCATACTTTCTCATAAAAGCAAACTGAATCTTAAGCAGATGAGAAGGAAGAACTTGGTTATTTAGAGTGGAAATTCTTAAGAAAAAGATTTCCCAGTTCCCTCAGTTCACAGTGCCTTTAATGTTTCAGTAATTTTTTAATAATACCTCACCATCACCACTAACACCAAAAACAAAGCAAAACAAAAAAAAGTCCACCAGTATTTCTACATGCTAAGTATTAAGGTTCTAAACAGCTTCACAGTAGTCATTCACATGGTGTACAAAAAATGTCACTGTATTTCCCAAAAAAACTTACAATATCCCACTTGTCAGTTTTGAGATTGTGGTCCTTAGAAGTCAAGAATGATTAATGAAAGATTTGAAAGGCAGTGACTATGAATCATTTGAAGGTAGTCTAAATGAGCTGGCTGGATGTTGTCTCTATGTCTTTCTGTACTTTAACAGCTCTATAGCTTAGATTCAATAAGTTACCAGGTATATTGGTTATGAAGCTAGGGATAGGGACTGAAAGCTAAGATAATGTCCCTGGTTTGGAACGAGTAAAATTCTATTGTGGCAAGTCACTTATTAGAGACTTAGCATGATTTGGCTACTTCTTTTATCTCAGAGCAGATGCTATTGTTTCACAATGGAGAAAATACTAGTACTAAAGGTTTTTAATGGTATATTCAGTTCTTTCTCAAATCTAACATAAGTTCCCTTGACAAATACAAAGTGTAGCCTTTAGATGTATTTCTCTACATGTTAATATATAGCTTTTCACTATCTTCTAGTTATCGTTTCCCCTTTTCTTTTCACATACACTGTCCCCTTTTTCCATGTGGCCACCAGATGTGTTTCTTCTTATGCTCTCTAAATTCATTGACTGTCCATATTTCTCTAGTAACCTATATTATATTATAATGCAGTTGGCCATCTGAGCTCTTAGTTTTAAGTATCATAACCCTATTTTGAATCTAGTTGTTCTGCATGGTGCCTCACTTAGAATAGATACTCAATATTTGATGAATATGAAGAAGCTTCTGAAAATTCCAGGATATTGTTCTCCCATAACTTGACTGGTTAAACCAGGATCATGAGATGCCCAAATATATGAGCATGAAATATCTGAATGTATAAGCATAATATGAGCATGAGTCTGTTAATACTTGTCAGAACTTTAGGGGAGTCCCTGTTGATGAATTAAAGGTCCCCAGATGTTACATTTAGCAACTTGTTATTTAACCAGGGTCTTCTAGATGACTGGAAAAGTAAAGGAACTTTGGTGGAAGAAATCAATTGCAAAGGCACTTCTTTAGAAAGTCTCATCATGGAGATAACAGCACCAGATTCCCAAGTCAAAACAGGTGAGTACAGGCTCTTGAAATGTGATAAATAAATGTCATTCTTTGTTTTTTGGCCTTTGGAGATATCTTTTTATTAAAGTCAAAAATCAAAGTTGAGCCTGAAAAGAAAGGGGGTCAACAAAACAATCTTCCTTCTCAGCCTGGTATGTTTCTCCCCTTTGCTGTAACATTGTTCCATGTTACAGAATTTCTTCTTATGATGGGTCAATGAACTAGTGGGTCCATGTACAACTTCAGATACCATGGAAGAATGAATTTTTATCTTGAGCTTTTCTCTTTTGAATGTGTCAAAGGGATAAGTATGAATTATTTTTTTTTTTTTTTTTTTTTTTTTTTTTTGGGTCCAGTCATGGGCCTGAACTCTGGGCCTGGGCGCTGTCCCTCAGCTCTTCAGCTCAAGGCTAGCACTCTACCATTTGAGCCACAGTGCCACTTCCGGCTTTTTTCTTTTTGCTTATGTGGTGCTGAGGAATCAAACCCAGGGCCTCATGCATGCAAGGCAAGCACTCTACCACTGAGCCACCTTCCCAGCCCTGAATTATTTTTTTTTAATCATTCCTGGGTGCTACAAGCTTGATATTCAGAAAGAAACTAAATACTTGGGAATCAACTAAATACACAGGAAAGGCCGTGAAACTCTTTTCTCCAATAAACCACCAGAAAAATCAGAAGTGACACTGTGGCTCAAGTGGTAGAGCGCTAGCCTTGAGCTGAAGAGCTGAGGGACAGTGCCCAGGCCCAGAGTTCAAGCCCCATGACCAAATAAAAAGCAAACGAAAAGAAACATCTATGGCTAGACAGCCATGGATGAAGCTTCACATGCTGAGTTAGGGCAATCTTGTTAGGACCCTCTCTTGTTTACTAATCTAATATGGGCTTTACATTGCAGTATTTTCCACATTTTAATGGAACAAGATTTTTTTCTGTTTGATCTATTTTTAGTTGAAAGCATAAGAACATTAATATTTTAAGGTTTTATAATTACATCCTAACAACTATTTTTGTTTCTCATATTTCTGTTTTATCTTTATAATTTCATATCCTAATTTGTACTTTGAAAACTCCTATGAAATAGAAAGAACCAACTTAAGAATATGTTTATGATCATTTAGAGAGAGAACTAAAGCCCCAAGCAGAATTTATTGGAAAGTTCATGAACCACATTTATCAACACTTAATATTTCTGTTTTGTGGGAAGTTTAAAAAAAAAACAGGGGGCTGGGAAGTTGGCTCAGTGGTAGAGCGCTTGCCTTGCATGCCTGAGGCCCTGGGTTCGATTCCTCAGCACCACATAAGCAAAAAGAAAAAAGCCGGAAGTGGCGCTGTGGCTCAAGTGGTAGAGCACTGGCCTTGAGCTGAAGAGCTGAGGGACAGTGCTCAGGCCCAGAGTTCAGGCCCCACAACCGGACCAAAAAAAAAAAAAAACAGAAGAGGTCATGAAAGGGAAAACTAGGAATTTCCACCTTTTAAAAAAATCAAGAAAGGCTTTTAATTAAACTAATATGCTTTTTGTGTACTTGTATTTATTGGATTCTTTTTTGTTTGTTTTGTGCTGGTCCTGATGCTTGAATTCAGGGGCTAGGCACTGTCCCTGAGGGGTTTTTTGCTCAAGGCTAGCACTCTATCCCTTGAGCCACAGCTTCATCTCCAGCTTTCTTTGGTGGTTAATTGGGCTTGCCTGCCCAGACTGGCCTTGAACCACAATTCTTAGATCTTAGTCTCCTGAGTAGCTAGGATTACAGCATCCACTCATTATTCATTTTTATTATAATGAAAGACATTGATATTAGAATTATTTGGTTTTCTGTGTGTTTGTGTGCTAGTATTGGATCTTCAACTCAGAGCCTCAAATCTCCCTTAGCTTGTTTGCTCAAGGCTGGTGCTCTACCACTTTAGTCACAATTCTACTTCTGTCTTTTTCTTGGCTAATTGGAAATAAGAGTTTCAGGAATTATTCTTCCCAGTCTGGCTTTCAATCTTGGTGCTCTGACTTCAGCCACCTTTGACTAGCAAAGATTATGGGCCTGAGCCATCGGTGCTCCATTCTTTTTGTCTTTATTATAAATCCTCATTCTAATCATTGGTGGTACTTGCTTCACATTGTTTAGAGCTTAAGTTGTAGAATGCTTGTTATAGGCCTGAGTTCAAACTCCAATACCATATCCCTCCCCCCACTACAAAAAAGGAGAAGAAAAGAGAGAGAGGAGAGAGAGAGAGAGAGAGAGAGAGAGAGAGAGAGAGAGAGAGAGAGAGAGAGAGAGAGAGAGAGAGAGAGAGAGAAGCTGGGTGCCGGTAGCTCACACCTGTAATCCTCGCTACTCAGGAGACTGAGATCTGAGGATCATGGTTCAAAGTCAGCCCAGGCAGGAAAGTCCATGAGACTCTTACCTTCAATTAACCACCAGAAAACTAGAAGTGGTGCTGTGGCTCAAGTGGTAGAATGCTAGCCTTGAATTGAAGAGCTGCGCAACAGTGCCCAGGTTCAAACCCCACTACTGACAAAAAGAGAGGGAGGGGTGGGGGAGGAAAGAAGGGAGGGAATTTTACTTTCCCCTAGAAAGAATAATCATTACTGCTAAGGAGCCAATATACCGTAAGTTACACTTAAGGCAGCTAATATGATCTGTCTCTTTCCATAAGTATGTTGTCTTGTGCTGTGTTTAACTTCCTGATACCTAAGCTTAAAGTGAACACCAACAAGGAAATGTAGTGCATATATGTATTCCTAACACGTTGGTCTTGCCCTGTTTGTCTCCCTGTCCTTCTGCTCAGGTTCCATATTGCCCTCTGTAGGAAGCTCTATAGGCAGTGTAAACGGATACCACACCTGCAAAGGTGAGAATGCCATTTCAACAGTGCTTCTGTGTTGGGTGTGTTTATGTTTGCATCTGTTTCAATATATGTGGAAGAACAGCTGCCAAAAGTGGTGTGAGGAAGAATACCTAGGGAACAAGCAACTATGATGTCTCTTTGCTGGCTGTGGGCTAAGCAGAGAGATAATACAGTCTAGCTGTGGGACTTCTCTGTAGTTTAGAGAAGAGGGAAAAGAAGAGCTCCAAGTCCATTGAATCCAAGAATATGCTAAAGTTAACTTCTTACTTTTACTTCCCTCACTTTTGTTGTTTTCATGTTTATCAGGCATTTTAAAGTTTACAGCTGAGTATAATGCCAAAGCAAGAAAGCAGATTGAGAGCTCTTTTGCTCTGTGTGTTTACACAAGAACCTTTTTTTAAGTTTACATTGGTTATAGAGTGGAATTTCATTGCTATATTTCCAAGAATAAACAAGAACTTTTCTGTAATTTGGGAGAAAGATAATCATTCATTGACTACAAGGAGTAAGAGAGATGTATAAACTCTTGTCAAGTATTTTAAGAACAAAGAAGAGAGTTATTTCCAATCTGATTTCTCTTTCTATGATACTAGATCTGACGGAGATCCAATGTGACATGTCAGATGTAAACCTGAAGTATGAGAAACTTGGGAGAATGCTCCAGGAACGTCAGGAAAACCTCCAGACTGTCCTCAACAGAATGGGGGACATTCAGAAGGAGGCGAGCTCAGTGTTGCAGTGGCTGGAATCAAAAGAGGAAGTTCTGAAAGCCATGGATGCCTCTTTGTCTCCAAGCAAGACAGAAACAGTAAAAGCCCAAGCAGAATCTAACAAGGTACTGTGTTTACTCAAGTTACATCCCAATATTAAGGGGAAGGGACTATTGTACCAGTGTCCCTGCCTCAACCTAGGGAGTGAGACATGGCCAGTGCTCCAGGCTGAAATGAGTGAAATGAGCAGTATATTTGACTTCCAAATGTTTAATCTGATTTCTGGAGAATTGTCCTATCTGTAAAATTAGAAATTGTAATGAATCACATTCAGAAACAGAACCAGGTATATTTGCAAGAAGTGACTAGCCCAGCCCAGAAGCATGAGCTCATTGAGAATAGGGTCTAATTTTCCTTGTAATGCTACAGGACAGCCAAGCATCTTTCCGAACTCTTGGGAAACTAAACTTTTCAACTCTGAGGGACCTAAAACACTACTATTATGAATTCATTATTAAGATTGACGTGGAACTTTTTAAAATGTCAGAAGATAGAAAATAATAGATCCTATGAGAAATTTTCTCCTTTTTATTTATTTATTTTTTTAACTATTTTAGTTGAGCATAGGACATCATCTTCTGGAACTACCAAAACAGCGCTATTATCATATCTTGGCAGTTTTGAATTTTAGGTGACAATTGTGATTCCACTGATGTGTTGTACTTAAAACTTACATGATGCATGTAGATTTTCATTTCAAAGTAAATACTGAAGTAAAAGGTTAAAAAAAATTGGTATGGCACTGGGAATTGAACTTAGGTCTTGGTCTTGCAGGTACTCTTACTACTTGAAGCCTGTACGGTTACATCTTTTAAAATTTAAAAAAAGTCATTCATAGATCCAGACTTGAGCCTGTAATTGGCTCACCCAGTCTTCCAGGGTCCCCCTCCCCCCCATACACAGCTTTCTTTCCTATCTACAAGTTCATGATGTGCTTGATATTCTTTTTTCTAGGCTTTCCTGACTGAATTGGAACAGAATTCTCCAAAAATCCAAAAAGTTAAAGAAGCCCTAGCTGAATTACTGGTGACATATCCCAACTCACAAGAAGCAGAAAACTGGAAGAAAATGCAAGAGGAACTCAGTAAGTTGTCACAGGGGTGTCACATCTTCCCTAAATTGTTTTGTCTCCAAAGCAAATAGAAAATCTCTGCACATCCTAGAATCTGAAGGTTGAACCCCTGGCCTTACTCATTCTGGCCATGTCATTGGACTATGCCCCTAGACATTTAGTTTTCATTTTATTTTTAAGAATAGCTTTTTACAATAACTAGCTCTGAGCTCATAATCCTTCCCACCTCTGCCTCCCAAGAAACTGGGATCAGCTAATTTTTTTTCCACCAATACTGAGATTTAAACTCAGGGTCTTGCACTCTCCCTTATGTTGTTTTTTGTTGTTGTTGTTGTTGTTGTTGTTCTTTTTTGGTGTGGTTTTTTTATTTTGCTCACAGCTGTCATTCCAACATTTGAACCACACCTCTACTTTCAGCTTTTTGCTGGTTAATTGAAGACAAGAATGTCTCAGGTTTGTCTGCCTTGGCTGACTTTGAATCTCAATCTTCATATCTCAGTCTCCTGAGTAGCCAAGATTACAGGTGTAAGCTACTGACACCCAACTTAGTTTTTATAAACAAGATGCCCATTCTTAAAGGATCAGAAAATGAACCTGAATAAGAAGGCATTTTAGAAATTCCACTCAGAGTTAGTCAATTTTGCTTTCTAGTTCAAGTCAAGCTGACAAATTACTTTGATCAAAAACTAAAGAAAGGGGCTGGGAAGGTGGCTTAGTGGTAGAGTGCTTCGCTTTGCACGCATGATGCCCTGGGTTCAATTCCTCAGCACCACGTAAGCAGAAAAAGCTAGAAGTGGCACTATGGCTCAAGTGGCAGAGTGCTAGCCTTGAGCTGAAGAGTTCAGGGACAGCACCCAGGCCCAGAGTTCAAGCCCCATGACCAACAAAAAAAAGAAAAAAAAACTAAAGAAAGGCCAGGCACCGGTAGCTCACACCTATAATCATAGCTACTCAGGAGGCTGAAGCCAGCCCTGGCAGGAAAGTCCATTAGACTCTTTATCTCCAATTAACCACCAGAAAATTGCAAGTGGCACTGTGGCTCAAATGGTAGAGTGCTCGCATTGAGCTGAAGAGCTAGGGACAGTACCCAGGCCCAGAGTTCAAGCCCTACGACTGACAAAAAAAGAAAGAAAAAGAAAAGTTGGAGTGGCTCACACCTGTAATCCTAACTACTCAGGAGACTGAATAAGGATCATGGTTCAAAGTGGCCTGGGCAGGTAACTACATGAGAACATGAGATTCTTACCTCCAAACTATTCAGAAAAACGCCAGAAGTGGTGCTATGGCTCAAGTGGTAGACCACTAGCCTTGAGCACAAAGAAGCTCAGGGACAGCATCCAGACCCTGAGTTCAAGCCCTAGGACTAGGAAAAAAAAAAAAAAACTAAAGAAAGGATAGTGATGAAAATTGGAAATAATCTAATTCAAGAATAGGCTTAGCTAGGTGCCAGTGGCTCATGCCTGTATCCTAGCTACTAAGGAGGCTGAGATCTGAGGATCATAGTTCAAAGCCAGCCCAGGCAGGAAAGTCCATGATTCT
Source organism: Dipodomys merriami (assembly GCF_024711535.1). Taxonomy (NCBI): domain Eukaryota; kingdom Metazoa; phylum Chordata; class Mammalia; order Rodentia; family Heteromyidae; genus Dipodomys; species Dipodomys merriami. The sequence goes on along the minus strand of NW_027204937.1, from coordinate 17,833,132 downwards.
TATCTCCAATTAACCACCAGAAAACTGGAAGTGGCATTGTAACTTAAGTGGTAGAGTGCTCTCCTTGAACTGAAGAGCTCAGGGACAGTGCCCAGGCCCAGAGTTCAAGCCCCATGATCAAAAAAAAAAAAAAAAAAAGAATAGGTTTAGATAAATTACCTGTTCATTATATTGAACTCTGTGTAAAGTAACTAGATATTCATTAGCATGAAAATGTTTTTCAGATCACAAAATATATAGTACTTTTATATGCACTCTGCGTGTGTGATTGTCTATAGTTGTTTCATACTTGTAGTTTCATGTAACCACCATGCCAAAAAAGATGACAAACTGTTTTTGTTACTTAAGTTAAAATTTTTTAAAGGTTATTTTTAATTTTTACAAATGTTAAATCATGGCCCTTGGGTCATTTCCTATAATATATTAACAATCAGGCCAGTTGCTGATGAGAGTCAAGAACTGAATCCTATTATTTCCTCTCTACAGATTCCCGATGGGAAAGGGCTACTGAGGTGACAGTAGCTCGGCAAAAGCAGCTAGAAGAATCTGCAAACCATCTGGCCTGCTTCCAGGCTGCAGAATCTCAGCTCCGGCCCTGGCTAATGGAGAAGGAGCTGATGATGGGAGTTCTGGGGCCCCTGTCAATTGACCCCAACATGTTGAATGCACAGAAGCAACAGGTCCAGGTGAGCCATAAACCTTAATGCTTTAGAGTAAAGAAATGAGAGTGATGTGAATCTGGGATTGAATATTATTCTCAGCCAGCAGATTTCATATCACTAAACATAGCTCACTTTCCTCAGCTGTTTTCGTTTTTGCTTTTTGGGTTTTTGGGGCTTGGGGGGTTCTGTCAATCATGGGGCTTGAATTCAGGGCCTGGGCATAGTCCCTGAGGACTTTTGCTCAAGGCTAGTGTTCCACCACTTTGAGCCACAGCTCCACTTCCAGTTTTTGAATGGTTAATTGGAGACAGAGTCTTACGGGGACTTTTCTGCCTAGGCTGGCCACGATCCTCAGATCTCAACCTCCTGAGTAGCTCAGATTACAGGCTTGAGCCACTGATGCCTAGTCATTTTCTTCATTTGTTTTGTTCTTGGTTTTGTTTTTTGCCAGACCTGGGGCTTGAACTTAGGGCCTGAGCTCTGTCCCTGATTCTCTCTGTGTTCAAGGTTAGTGCTCTACCACTTGAGCTATAGTGCCAGCTTTTTCTGAATAGTTTATTGGCGATAAGAGTCTCATGGACTTTCCTGCCTGTTTGGTTTTGAACTGCTATCCTTCATTCTCAGCCTCCTGAGTAGTTAGGATTACAGGCATGATCCACTGTTGCCAGCCTCTAATATCATAGAAATTTATGATGTCAAAATTGTATAATTTCGCATAAAATCCTGCTTAAAACATTTTCCTCATTCTACCCTTCCCCCAACCTATTCATTTTTTCATCCTCTCACAGAGTTCCCTATGATCTAAGAGTGATTTTTGAAAGAAACTTTTCTTTTGACTCCTGCCTCCAGAGAATTTTTGAGCTCTAGTTAGTCTACTTACAAATATTTTTCAGGAGTTTTCAAAGTTTTTTTGTCTCAAACACCCCCTTTTATACTCTTGAAAATCATTGAGATTTTTAAAGAGCTTATGTTTATTAATTGCTATCGATACTTACAGTATGTGTGTGTATATATATATATATATATATATATATATAATATTACTTTTAAAATAGCAATAATAAAACCATCACAAAAGTATGAGTAACATGTTCGAGCCTTTTGAAACATTTGATGTTAGGTCACCTCTGGTAAATTTGAACATTTATGAGAGAAGAAGTAGTAGAGCGCTCGCCTTGAGCTGAAGAGTGCAAGGACAACACCCAAGCCCAGAGTTCAAGCCCCAAGACTAACAACAACAACAAAAACATGAGTGTAGGGCTGGGAAGGTGGCTCAGTGGTAGAGCGCTTGCCTTTCATGCATGAGGCCCTGGGTTCAATTCCTCAGCACCACATAAGCAAAAAGAAAAAAAAAGCTGGAAGTGGCGCTGTGGCTCAAGTGGTAGAGTGCTAGCCTTGAGCTGAAGAGCTGAGGGACAGCACCCAGGCCGAGTTCAGGCCCCACGACCGGACTCAAAAAAAAAAAAAAAAAAAAAAAAAGAGTGTATTAAAACTTAGTGGCTCTTAGTTGCCTATTGAAGAAAGTCAGCTAAAGACCGTATTTAAGGCCTTTCACCCTCTTGTTTCAGCTTGTCTCACCAGCTTCATTTCTAGTCCTACCCCCATATGCCTGTATTTCTACCTGTATCAGGTAGTTTGTTCTTTTCTAACATGTCACTTTCCTACAGCTCTGTACCTTTGCCTAATCTTAGGCCCTCTTGAGTTGCTAGGACTATAGATATGAGCTACCAGTACTCAGTTATTTATTCTTTTGTGTGTGGTGGGGGGGGGGGGTTCGTGGAGGTTGAACTCTGGGCCTAGCGCTGTCCCTCAGCTCTTCAGCTCAAGGCTAGCACCCTACCACTTGAGCCACAGCACCACTTCCGGCTTTTTTCTGCTTATGTGGTGCTGAGGAATCGAACCCAGGCCTCATGCCTGTGAGGCAAGCACCCTACCAGTGAGCCAACTTCCCAGCCCCCAGTTATTTATTCTTTACTGTCATCTCTGGGGTAGCTTTTCTGATTTTCCTCTTCTACCTTTTGTTATGTCCAATAAATTAAATCACTCTTACTCCATGCTTTCACAGCATTCTGATAGTTTATTGATTACACATCTGTTATTTCTTGAGGTTATGTCCTATTTATATTTGGATAGTGCAAATGCTCAATACTTTTCCTAAATTGGCTCAGTTAATCTTTTTTCTTTTTTGGATGGTACTGGAATTTTAACTCAGGATTTTATACTGGCTAGATAGGCATTCTACTACTGGCTATTCCATCTGCCCTTTTGCATTGGTATATGGCAGGGAGCAGCATTGGGTTGTTATTTTTGTTTGTTTGCTTAAGATTTTTTGAGATAGGGGCTTGCTTTATGCCTAGGTCATTTCTCCTATTTGTGCTTCCCTGTGTATCTGAGATATTCCTTTGTACTTCTCACAACTGAGGTGACAGACATCATTTATCCAACAGCCAAGATAAATATTTTGCTATCATAATTGTAAAGATGAGGAACTGAGGTTGGAAAAACTTTTGAAATTTACCTAGTGCCATGCAACTAGTGACAGACAGAGCCAGAATTTAAATGCAGGCACTGTGGTACAAGAGTCCATAATCCTAACTTTTGATGAGAGCAATAAAAGATGGAAAGTAAATTAATTGAAAGCTTTAAAGAAGCTCTTTCTCTAAATGTAATATATTATAATGTAAAGATTTTATGCACTACTGGAATTTCGGTAAAGAAACTAAGAAAAAAACTGTGGCTCACATCTATAATCCTGGCTATTCAGGAGGCTGAAATACGAAAGTTGTCGTTGGAAACTCATTTGGGCAGAAAAGTCTATAAGAGACCTATAACCAATTAACCACCAAAAAGCCTGAAGTGGAGCTGTGGCTCAGTGGTAGAGTACCAGCTTTGAGCAGAAAACAGAGAGAGAAAAAGAGAGACAAGGAAACTAAGAAGAAGCATTGAGAGTTGAAATGAGAAGCCCAACTGGTAATATAACTGACATTGAGACAAATCAGAGGCCTGGTGTTGCACGGCAAAGCTGATAAATGCTGAGATAGTTTCCTACCCTAGATTGACCTTAGTAACTGACACTAAAACAAAATGAGACAAAGGAAAAAAAATGTAAGATAGATACAACCAATACTTAAAAATAAATTTTTATTAAGGAATTGTCAAAGTAATACTTCCTTAGCCTAGTAGACTTATCCCTGGAGTTTCCTGGCTTATTTTTAAAAGAGGATTGGCACAATCCAAAATCAGTTTTTGTTTTGACACTGTTTTTAGATCTGTTTTCTCAGTCCAAACATCTTGGTGTCATTTTGGTTTCAGTTTATGCTGAAGGAATTTGAAGCACGCAGGCAACAGCATGAGCAGCTGAATGAGGCAGCTCAGGGCATCCTAACAGGCCCTGGAGATGTCTCTCCATCCACCAGCCAAGTACAGAAAGAGCTCCAGAGCATCAACCAGAAGTGGATTGAGCTGACGGACAAACTTAATTCCCGTTCCAGCCAAATTGACCAAGCTCTTGTCAAAAGCACCCAGTACCAAGAATTGCTACAGGACTTATCAGAGAAAGTGAAGGCAGTTGGACATCGACTAAACAGCCAGTCGGCCATCAGCACCCAACCTGAGGCAGTAAAGCAGCAACTGGAAGAAACTAGTGAGATTCGATCTGACTTGGAGCAATTAGATTGTGAGATGAAGGAAGCCCAAACACTGTGTGATGAACTTTCACTGCTCATTGGAGAGCCATATCTTAAGGATGAGCTGAAGAAGCGTTTGGACACAGTTGCCTTGCCACTCCAAGGTTTAGAAGACCTTGCAGGTAAGTTAGGGTGAAAGTGGCAGTAGTCCTGAAAATCTAAGATCAACTTTAGCTTGCTTTTGAGCTTATAATAATGTTAATCTAGCCCTTATTCCTGTGACTGAGAATTGCTGTGGTTATTACACACTGAGCTCCATATGCTGTATGGAGTTCTACATACCACGGTCCTAGATATTAAAGCTATAACACAAAGTCAGCAGGTAGACATGCCCATAGGTATACTAATACTAATAAGTGGACTTACATATGCCTTTTTATTATGGCCCTTAGTTTCTTTATTCTTTGGGTATACCCATGCATAAACCCTCTCCACGCATATATGCAAAATTAGAATATATTCTGGACTTCTTCTGATGATCTCATAAAAGAAAAAATAATGTCATTTCTTTATTGCTTATTTTTCTGGAATTATTTATGACTGTCAATTTTTACTAGCTTAGAACTCTCAGGTCACCTTACAAGGTTGGTACAAGATTTAAATAGGATATAATGTGTATACAAGTCTAGTTATATGCCTCTTTTATAGTATACTCTCAGTTAATATTTATTTCCTTCCCCTAAGATTCCTTCCACAACAAATATTTTATTTATTTTGGGGGGGGGGTCTGGTCATGGGGCCTGAACTCTAGGCTGTCCCTCAGCTCTTCAGCTCAAGGCTAGCATTCTTATCACTTGAGCCACCGCGCCACTTCTGGCTCTTTTCTTTTTGCTTATGTGGTGCTGAGGAATCGAACCCAGGACCTCAGGCATGCAAGGCAAGCGCTCTACCACTGAGCCACCTTCCCAGCCCCCCCAACAAATATTTTAAATGCCATGTTCAGGCTTGATTGATTTTGATTTCATTTTCTTATTTCAGCTGATCGCATGAACAGACTACAGGCAGCTCTTGCCAGCACCCAGCAGTTCCAGCAAATGTTTGATGAGCTGAGGACCTGGTTATATGACAAACAAAGCCAGCAAGCAAAAAACTGCCCAATTTCTGCAAAATTGGAACGACTGCAGTCTCAGCTTCAGGAGAACGAAGAGTTTCAAAAGAGCCTTAATCAACATAGTGGCTCCTATGAAGTGATTGTGGCTGAGGGAGAATCTCTGCTGCTTTCTGTGCCTCCTGGAGAAGAAAAGAGAACTTTACAAAACCAGTTGGTTGAACTCAAAAGCCACTGGGAAGAACTTAGTAAGAAAACTGCAGATAGACAGTCTAGGCTCAAGGACTGTATGCAGAAAGCTCAGAAATATCAGTGGCATGTGGAAGACCTTGTACCTTGGATAGAAGATTGTAAGAACAAGATGTCTGAACTGCAGGTTACTCTGGATCCAGTGCAGTTAGAGTCCGGTCTCCTGCGGTCAAAGGCCATGCTGAATGACGTAGAAAAACGCCGTTCCTTACTGGAAATACTAAATAGTGCTGCTGATATTCTAATTAATTCCTCAGAAACAGATGAGGATGGTATTCGGGATGAAAAGGCTGGTATCAACCAAAGCATGGATGCCATTACAGAGGAGCTACAGGCAAAAACAGGGTCACTAGAAGAAATGACTCAGAGGCTCAAGGAGTTTCAGGAAAGCTTTAAGAATATTGAAAAGAAAGTTGAAGGAGCCAAACACCAACTTGAAATCTTTGATGCTCTGGGCTCTCAAGCATGTAGCAATAAGAATCTGGAGAAGTTAAGAGCTCAACAAGAAGTACTGCAGGCCCTGGAGCCTCAGGTAGACTACCTAAGAAACTTTACTCAGGGGCTGGTAGAAGATGCACCCGATGGATCTGATGCTTCCCAACTTTTACATCAAGCTGAGGTCACCCAGCAAGAGTTCTTAGAAGTAAAGCAAAGAGTGAATAGTAGTTGCATGATGATGGAAAACAAACTGGAGGGGATTGGCCAGTTTCACTGCCGAGTCCGAGAGATGTTTTCCCAATTGGCAGACCTGGATGATGAGCTAGATGGCATGGGTGCTATTGGCAGAGACACAGATAGCCTGCAGTCACAAATCGAGGATGTAAGGCTGTTCCTTAACAAAATTCAAGTCCTCAGGTTAGACATAGAAGCCTCTGAAGCAGAGTGCCGACAGATGCTAGAAGAAGAGGGGACTCTGGACTTACTAGGTCTCAAAAGGGAACTAGAAGCCCTAAACAAACAGTGCAGCAAACTGACCGAGAGAGGAAAAGCTCGCCAGGAACAGCTGGAGCTGACCTTGAGTCGAGTAGAGGACTTCTATAGGAAATTGAAGGTTCTCAATGATGCAACTACAGCTGCAGAGGAAGGAGAGGCGCTCCAGTGGGTAGTGGCAACCGAAGTGGATGTCATTAACCAACAGCTAGCAGATTTTAAAGTAAGTGTTGCTCCTCTTTTTTCCTTTTCCTAATATTTATATATTTGCTTGGTACTAATTGAGTATCTAAATTTTCACTCCCAACTCTGGTTTTCATATTCTCACTCCCTTGCCACCACAGCACACTGTTAGGAAACGAAACAGTCTCTTGGATGTACAATAAGATGGTTTGAACTTTTTCCTACCATACTTTAATTTTCATTATTAAGGGTGTAGAAAAAAATGTCTAGCCTTCCTGAGATTTCAAATTAACTAATTTGCTAACTGCAGTGAAGACATCTTCAGGGCTCTGTTTTCAGATTTACCCACGAGATGCCCTAAGATAAATATGGTTCACCTCCTAAAGTGTTGATATCACACAGGGGAAATTTTTAAGTATGCTAATAGGGAATCAAATTCTGATGTTATTAAATGAAACATGATGCTTTTACAGCAAGCAGCTTAATAGTGCATCCCAGATTCCTAGAGTACATGTTCTTTGCCTATAGGAGAGTCCTAAGATTTTGTGAGCCTAAATTTAAACAATGCATGTTTAAATGCCTGGACCCTAAAATGTGGATTTGCTGGCCAGGGGTATTTCTTTTGGGTTTGACTCTCACTATACTCAAGGGTTTCCTTTGTGCTAAATGCTTCACTCCACCACTGTGACCTTCATGGTACATAGAATAGATTTAGAAAGGATACTACTGGCATTTCATTTTCATCAGTAATAGTAATTATTCCCACTTACACTTACATAGTTAAACAGTAAAAATTTGTTCTCTCAGAACCCCTGCCCATCAAAGATTAAAGCCAGCCAGGCATGGTGATACTTCCCTGTAATCCCAGCACTTGGGAGGCTGGGGCAAGATGAATAAGACTTTGAGGCCAGCCTGGGCTACATAGCAGATAATATAGTAAAACCCTGCCTCAAAAAATAAAAACAAAAAAGAGTAGGGAAGACATTGACACCATATCAAAGCCACATTGTCTTAGAAAGATGATAGCTTTGTGGGCCAAGATCCAAGTATACAGAGTGGCCATCACTGAAGAACCCCTTAAAAAAGGACCTAAGGGATATTCAGCATTGATGTGATATATTAGCTACAGGCTCTCTTACCATGCTTGGAAATAATGCCCGGATTAACAGTAGTCCTTATTTCTGAGTTTCTTGAGGTACCTGCTAGAGAAAGGGTAGATAGAGAAAATTCATACTCATGAGCCCATTTGTGTTCCTCTTCAAAACACACATGCTTCTGTTCTAGTGTCAATGTAGCCTTCCCTGTTTAGCCTGAACATTTTTCTTTTCTCTCCTGTTGGAAGTTCCTCAAGAAGATACACTTTCTATAAGTATATGTCTATTATCCAATTCACCTGGATCCATTTTTAGAAAACAAATTTATCCCTGTCAGCTGCAAAATGGTTTTAACTAACTAGATTCTAGCTAGCATAAGAATTACTTTAAATTTTATTTTCCTTGTTTTCTCAACATTATGCATAACTTTTTCTTAATGAGTGCAGGTTAACACTAAAAAGTATACTTTAGCCGGGCGCTGGTGGCTCACGCCTGTAATCCTAGCTACTCAGGAGGCTGAGATCTGAGGATCGCGGTTCAAAGCCAGCCCGGGCAGGAGAGACCGTGAGACTCCTATCTCCAATAAACCACCAGAAAACTGGAAGTGGCGCTGTAGCTCAAGTGGTAGAGCGCTCGCCTTGAGCTGAAGAGCTGAGGGACAGCACCCAGGCCCAGAGTTCAAGCCCCACGACCGACAAAAAAAAAAAAGTATACTTTATTCTACAGTAATATTCTCAAATATATTACAAAAATTTGGGGCTGTTCTGATGTACATGTTCCTAAATTATTATGCAGTTTGAGTATTGAAGTACTGGTTCAGGACCTCTGCCATGTTGTACTGGTTGAATCTGCTTGGTGTATATGAAGGAGATATTTTCTGTTATCTGTTGGCTCAACTGTCCACAGATTAAAAGCATTTCATAAGAAAACATAAATCAACAATAAAAATAATACAAAAGGAAAAAACAATATAGCATGATAAGTATTTATTTAACATTTACATTGTATTAGATATTATAAACAATCCAGAGAAGATTTAAGTTGTATGCAGATACTATGCCATTTTTTATGATTGGCCTGAGTATACATGGACTTTATTATCCATGGGGATTCTAGAACTAGTCCTGGAAGGATACCAAATATGTAACTATCACTTTTCATCATTAGAGTCTGCTGTAGCAGTCTACCCCTCCCTTCTAATCTTCACTGAGCTAGAAAAGGAAATAAACAAGTCTTTTAAAAATTGTATAAAAGCCAGGCAAAGTGAAACACGCTTATAATCCCAACATTCAGGAGTCAGACAGAATGACGAGTTCAAGGCCAGCCTGGACTATTTAGTGAGACTGTCTCAAAACAAAACAAGAGGGGCTCAAAACAGGAGGTGGCTTAGTGGTAGAGTGCTTGCCTTGCATGCCTGAGGCCCTGGGTTCGATTCCTCAGCATCACATAAGCAAAAAGAAAAAGCCGGAAGTGGCGCTGTGGCTCAAGTGGTAGAGTGCTAGCCTTGAGCTGAAGAGCTGAGGGACAGCACCCAGGCCCAGAGTTCAGGCCCCACGACTGGACCCCCCCCCCAAAAAAAAAAAAAAAAAAAACAACAACAACAAAAACAAGAAAACCTTAAATATGAGCTAGAATATAAGAAAGAGACTTTAGGCAGGTATAAATTGTGTTTGGATGTGATAACAAGTCATCTCCCCTCCTCCCCCCTTTCTAAAAACACTGAATTTTTATGTTGCTGGAAGACTTCAAGAAATTACTGAGTATTACTTACTGTATGTTACTTGTATCAAGTGTATTGCTTCTTAGTGCTTAGACTCCACTAGCTGCTTAGCTGTTTGCTATATATGAAGGCTGGGAGCATCCAGCTGTGGGCTCTTGTTGACAAGGCAAGCTTGAATGGGGGTTGGGGGGAGCTAGCAAGGGAGGGCAGGTTCTGGTGGCTCAAGCCTGTATGTAATACTAGAGACTCCATCTCTAAAATAACCAGCAAAATGCTGCTCTAGAGGCATGGCTTTAGTGAGAGAGTTCCAGCTATTAAAAAAATGAGTTCAAGCCTGAGTGTGTGGGGGAGAGAGGAGGAAGGGAGGTAAAATGCCCTGTTAAGACCCATTTTGTTATTGTTGTCTCCTGGGGCTTCAACTCAGGGCCTGGGCCCTGTCCCTGAACTCTTCTGCTCAGAGCTAGCACTGGAGCTGCTTTAGACTTTCTAGTGGTTAACTGGAGATAAGAATCTTAAAAGTAAATAGTGACTACAAAATAATCACTGTCCTCCATCAAGTTGGAGGTGCAGATCAGAAGCTCAGTTCCACTAATTTACCCAGTGTGGAAGTTAAAAGCATTGGGAAGTTTTTGCCTCCTTCTGGAGGGGAGGATGTCACTCCTGGCTTGGCTCATGCTGAGCTCATAGGAAGTGAAAACAATGAGAGGGGAAAACTCTGTGTCAGTTCCACAACCCCCTGGAGGCTGAGTGAAAAGATTTTGTTGGACTCATTCTGAGGACTGAGTCATTTTTCTGATAAGAGTACTGGGTTCCTGACTCACGTGCTTCAGTCAAAGTGAACTAATCTTCCCTAGTGAAACATAAACTAGACTCAGAAAATAATGACTTTGCTTTCAGATTTAATTATTCTTGAGTAAAACATAAAAATAAATATTTTATAAAAGGAAAAGCAACTTTAGCTTTAAGTTTTGTGCTCCTTTCTGTTTTAATGGACTCATATATTAGCCTAGAATGTGTGTTAGAGCCCGCTGCTGATGGCTAACACCTGTAATGCTACCTACCCAGGAAGCTGAGATCTTAGGATCACAGTTCAAAACCAACCTGGGCAGGAAAGGCCATGAGCCTCTTATCTCCAATTAAGTACCTAAGTACCTACAAACCAGCAATGGAGCTATGGCTCTAAGTGGTAGAGTGTGCTAGCCTTGAGCAAAAAGGCTCAAGGTCAGCACCTAGGCTCTGAGTTCATGCCCCACAATTAGGGCATGTGCTTGGGGGAGAAGGAGTTTTTGTATAAGAAGGGGATTTGAATCTGTGAGATAAAAGCACAGACTCTGCTTTGACCTGGCTAATACCACCGGGAATAGTTGCACTAGACAGATGAGTAGTAGTTAAATCTACAGAGAACCTCCAAGCTTACTTGGGACTGTGCAGTAGTGTTGATAAATCCATGAAGCTGCACTTACGGAAAATTATTATCATGAACATGGTAAAATTAGTTCTCAAGGCTTTCCATTGGTACCTTCTAAATAATTCATAGAATCTGGTCAGATAAGAATGGCAGAGAAAAGCCGGGCGCTGGTGGCTCACGCCTGTAATCCTAGCTACTCAGGAGGCTGAGATCTGAGGATCGCAGTTCAAAGCCAGCCCGGGCAGGAGAGACCATGAGACTCCTATCTCCAATAAACCACCAGAAAAACCGGAAGTGGCGCTGTAGCTCAAGTGGTAGAGCGCTCGCCTTGAGCTGAAGAGCTGAGGGACAGCGCCCAGGCCCAGAGTTCAAGTCCCATGGCCGACCCAAAAAAAAAATAAAAAAAGAATGGCAGAGAGTCCTTTTAAGCAGTCAGAGATCTCAGCCTTCCTGAGTAAGGACCTTTCCTGGGTTCCCTTCTATGTTGGAAGTAGGAAGGAAGAAACCCTTCCAGAAGTCATAATGAGAATATTGAGCATGATTTTAGAAAACTGGGAGGAATCTAATCTATAATGTCTAATCTCTTCAGGAAATTCCATTTTCCTGAATTAAAGAGTCTGCTGAGGAAAAGGAATTGTATGTGCCTAAGAAAAGCCCAACAAGAAAAGAAGGGTCTTTATAACCATGAAATAATGTTTAGCATTTTCCTTTTTTCTTTCTTTTTTTTGTCAGTCATGAGACTTGAACTCAGGGCCTGTGCTGTGTTTCTGAGCTCTTTTGCGCAAGGCTAGTGCCTTATCACTGAGAAGTTTAGGATCTTAACCTTTTACTTATGAAGAATGGAAACCATTCTGTGTCTTTTGTTGTTGTTGTTGTTGTTGTTCATGGGGCTTGAACTCTGGGCCTGAGTACTGTCCCTCAGCTCTTCAGCTCAAGGCTAGCACTCTACCACTTGAGCCACAGCGCCACTTCTGGCTTCTTTTTCCTGCTTATGTGGTGCTAAGGAATTGAACCCAGAGCCTCAGGCATGCAAGGCAAGCGCTCTATCACTGAGCCATCTTCCCAGCCCCAAGGTTTTCTACTTCTTAGTGACAAGAAAAATAGGAAATGGAAACCCCTTTAGGGTCTGTTTAGTTTCTCCAATTAGTTCACATCAACTAAGCCAATCAGTATTTTCCTTTCTTGTCTTGCATCTGGGCTGGTAAGATGTAATTGTAGCAGCAGGCTTATGGGGTTGTTCTTTCCTCTAATTCAGGTAATCAGAATTCAGAACCAAAAAACAGTACATTACAAAATCTGTCTGGAATAGCTAGATGGATAGCATTCTATTACATTAAAAAAAATCTTTTAGGCTCCTTCATTTGATTTTTCCCCCCTCTCACAGTAAACTTACACTGCCCTTAAGCATATATGAAACCCCTTAAAAGACAGGACCCAGTATGAGCATTGAAAGACTGCCAATTTGCACAGAGATACTTGCATCTTCCTTCTATATGGTATAAAGCTAGTATCAGCCCATCTAAGGTTTTGCCACTTAGTACACCTGCCTGAGAATGAGTCAGTAGAAGATAAAGCAAATGAGGTCAGCATTATCTACCCACCCTGGGAGAGAAGTGAAATCAAACCCTGGAAGATTTATCACTTGGAGGTTTAAATAACTCCAGCTTTACAGCAGCTAAGTAGCCCTCTCCAAACATATCCCTTGTGCTGACCTTTGGTCCATCTTGGCTCCCCCCCCCCCATTCCTCTCCTCTCTTCTCTCCTCTCTCCCACCTTTCTTTCCTTCTTCTTTCCTTCCTTCCTTCCTTCCTTCCTTCCTTCCTTCCTTCCTTCCTTCCTTCCTTCCTTCCTTCCTCCTTCCTTTCCTTCCTTCTTCCCTCCTTCCATCTTTTTTTTTTTTTTTGCCAGTGCTGGGGATTGAACTCAGGATCTGGGCACTGTCCCTGAGCTTCTTTTGCTTATAGCTACTTCCAGCTTTTCCTGTTTATGTGGTACTGACAAATTGAACCCAGGGCTTCATGCAAGATAAGCACTCTACCACTATGCCACATTCTCAGCCCCTACTTCTGTTTTTTTTTTTTAAACAAGGCTGCCACCATGAAACTAGAGTTCAAGAGATTGAATATGCTCTAGAACCCAATTTCTCAACTTAAGCACTATTGACATCTTGGATTGGGTAGTTTGGGGTTTTTGTTTTGTTTTGTGTTGTGTAGGAAGCTATCTAGTGTTATTGTAGGGTATTTAACAGCATCTCTGTCCTGTAACTACTAGCAATAAGAACTTCCCAGTTAAAACCACCAAAATTGTCTCCAGATATTTCCCAATGTCCCTTGAAAGACAGGATTTTACCTTTTTGAAAACCACTGCCCTAGAAGAAGTTGCCACCATTGGAATAGATACTAATTGAGTAAGTTAAATATTTGTATAGCAAATAGTCACCTGGTAATTTGATTATGACTCTCTGAGCAGCAACAACTGTCTCTAAGCCTTTCTTTAGGCCAGCTTAGATATCTTATTTTCACTAGTGATAATCTGTGTGATTTTAAATCCTCCTAGTCACATTCCTGGCATGAGAAATTTGTTTACAATTGTAGGGTGCAGGTGTTTGGTTGTTAATGTGTTTCCAAAGAAAATTTCTTTGTGGAAATACTTCAGTGTGCTTCCTTGTCCTGTGACTTTAAAAGGATACTACAATATGTCACTCATGTACTGCAGCCAACTCAGTTTGGCCACTGATATTTATAACCCTATGTGACCACCCCCACTCCAAAGAATTCCAATGCTCTATAATAATCCTCCCCACCCCCACAATACCAACTGGATAAGGAAACTGGGAAGGAACCTTTGAGGTATTAAAGCAATTATGCTAGTCCTTCTGTAGCCATACACAGCATTGCATGCCTGTTATCCCAGCTACTCAGAAGGCTGAAACAGGAAGATCACTTGAGGCCAGGAATTAGAGGCAGGCCTGGGCCACATAGCAAGACCCAGTCACAAAAAAAGAAGTATACTGGGTACTTTGAAGCTGACTTGCTAGTTCATGAGCTATAAACTGTGAGGCTCTGTATTTTTACATTTGGCTACTTTTCCAAGAAAAAAAACTGAGTTCCACAGATAATCCAATCATGTAACTACATCAAGACATTACTGATCCAAAGGGGTGTCTCCTGCCAAATGGATTCTTAGTTTCAGCTGTCTTAGTTAGAAAACTGTAGCTATGAGGAGAAAGTGCTTCCTCCCTACCTTCCTTGAGATTTTGCCAAAAACAAGTACTTTTCAAGTAAGAGGTTTTGGTATTGATTATGAAAGATGAATGGGATACACTTTTCCTGCCACTAGTTTCAAATGTGATCTTTTAGAACTTTGCGCTGACTGTGGTTGAGAATAAATGCTATGTGGTGTACTTGGGTAGGTGCTAGGATTTCAGATCATTTCTAGTTAACAATAGGGAAATCAGCACAAAGAATTGCAAGTATGTAGTCACTTAAGTGAACCAACAAGAGACTGAGTCTAAATGATCCCTAGAAACCCCAAAATCCCAGTTTGTAGAAAAGAAAACTGAGACTTAAAGAGGTTAAATCGTTGTTGTTGTTGTTGTTGTTATTGTTCAAGCCACATAGTAAGTAAACATTTAGGTTGGAATTAGAAAGGTCTGTTTGGCCCTAGAGCTCGTGCTATCCCTGTGGTCTCACCTGGAGCAGATTTGCCACTGGAGGGACATTCAGAAATTTTTTTATTGTCAGAAGTAGGGAGGCTATTTGTAGATAAAAAGGAAGGAAGGAAAGGAAGGTGGGAAAGGAAGAAAGGAAGGGAGGGAGGGAAAGAGGGAGGAAGGAAGGCAAACAGTAGATTTAATTTTTTGCTCCTTCAGATTCAATGACATGTAAATGTAAGAACTAACTGATGAAATAATCCTGGGATTCTGCCCGAAGAAGCTTCCATGGTTTTCCTCTCCCTTTTGAAAAATTAGTTAAGAAATAGTGCTGCTTCTGAGAGTAACTTTCACAGATTTGTTGAATGAAGTCAGAATCTTGGTGAACTAATTGGAGTTAGTGACTAAAGAATTCATCCATATTTGACCAGTCTCTGCCCCACCCTGCCACAAGACTCCTGCTGTGGAAGTCAGTCAGCTGTGTATCTCCAGCTACTTCCTGTAGGGTGTGTAGTGGAATGGCATCAGCCCTTGCACCAGCTGGGAATACTGATCTCTGATTTTATCAGACTTTGTCTCCTGAGTCTAGCTGTTTGGAACAAAAGACCCTTCTGTTAGAAAACTGGTCACCGAGTACAGACATATTTTACACACACACACACACACACACACACACACACACACACACACACACACACACACAGAGTCACCGAGTACAGACATATTTTACACACACACACACACACACACACACTATTTTGTAGCTTCTAAGCCATGCATCTCCATCATGGAGATGCTTTTGTCTGTATTCACCCTTTCTATGTGTATGTATCCTTCCCCCAAATTAGATGGAAGGAGCCATCAGATCTGATTAATAGTCTGTTAGAACCTGGTCTGTTTCTATACCTAGGGTTTTTCTTCTTCAATCTTGTATTACATAGTTGGTCCCCATCATCTTTCCCTTCCTGTTTCCTATATAGACTGTTCACTCTAGCCACCCCAGACAATCCTGTACATTTCACCTGTTTTGATTTCTACCCATACTTGAAGATATAGCTCAAGTCCCACCTCATTAAAAAGCTTTCCTGAACTTGCCAGCTTATTCCATCTTCTGACCACCCAAATCACTGAGTATATGTAAATAATTTGGTCCTTATTACATATTGCCTAATTCGGGCACTTGATGATTATATGAATTTGTCTATCCCTTTTCTCAATGAATCCTTATTTTTGCCCCTCAAAGTAAATAGCATATTGATATATAAATATTTGAAAACAAGTGAATATTAGACTGGTTGTATGAACGTCCTTTATTTTCCATAAGCCATGTGAGCCCCAGAATTCGTAGTGTCTGCCACACTTAAGGTAGATTCTTACATGTCTTGAAGACAGTGTAATCTTTGCCTGGTTTTCTCACCTTTTCATCATTTGTCTATATACTATTCTCTACTATAGCTTAGGTTAAGAGCATTGCTCTCATGTCAGTATTAGCCCAAACAGCAAAACTAAGACAGAAACTTGCTACTTCGTATGCACTTTAAGTTTGTTTTGTAATTACTCATCACATTACAGCTATTGTCATTTATACAATTAATAGGCAGTTAACAGAGTCTTCACACTTCAGCCTGGTAAAAGTGAAAAAAAAATAGAATCCACATTCAAGTTGGGAATACTTAAGTCTGACTACTAGCTCTGTCATTACAAGCTGAACCTAAGTTTTAATACTAGCTCTGTGATTACAAGCTAAATGACCACGGAGAAAATTACTTAAATTCTCAGTATCTTGATTATTTAAATATAAGAAATGAACAGTAGTAAATTATGCTTTTAGAGTTTGTATGACAATTAAATGAAGTTATATATACCAAAACACTGACTTATATTGGGTACTAGATAAATAGTAATCTCTTTAAAAAAAACTTACCTAGATATACAAATTAGAATATTGTGCAATATTTGTATTAAGATCAGCTATGCCTCTTTATGCCTAAGGATGATCTAAGTCTCATCCATCACTAGATTAGATCTTTACCTTTTTGAAAAAATGGAAATTACAAAGATGAAGTAAAATCAGTTTACAGTAGCAATGAAGCATATAGATGGTCGGACAGCCTTCATGAACAGATTTTGTAGGGCTTGTTTCTGACTCTAGAATAGCAATACATAGGCAGGTTTAAGTTATGACTCTTTAACACAACTTAAAAATACATTTTGTATACATACATAAATATACGTGCCTATTCATTAATTTATTCATTTATGCATTTCTGTCAGAATCCCACAGCCAGCAACTATTCTGAGATCATTTTGGCCTTGGCTTATATACTCTACAAATCAATGTTATTTTCAAATCATTAACCAGAATTAACCAGAAGGCATTACCAGCTCAGTGACTTCCCTAGTCATGCATTTACTCATCAGATTAGCTTTAATGATCTCAGAGTCCTTGGCCTAATTAACTATAGCTTTTATCATAGAACATATTCTTTCTTCCATTGCCAAACAATGGCAAGTACTAAATCAGCATCTTTAAGAGAGACATCTCTTCATATCAACTTAGTTTCCAAACACAAACTAAAATTAAATTAAAAACACAAATACATTTCATCTGTCAGTCACATACCAGATTGAGATATCTTACAGAAAGCCTTTAATATTTTACAATTTTAGCAAATATGAATGTCTTGTGTAAATAAGTCAAGGGAGATAATTTGAAGAAATTAAACTTAGGATTCTTCTGCTTGAATTTCTTGGTATCTACTCTAGTAAACCAAGCTATGTTTGATAAGATTCTTTTTAAAACCTAAATTATTTATATGTCTGTGAAAAATAGTAAGAATTGCTTTAGTGATCCTTGTTGGTTTAACCATAGTGACAACTAAAGCAGTGTTCTAGGCACCTATCCATCACTTTACAGCCATTGGCATTTAATAGTGTACAGTCAGCAAGAGTCTTCATACTTCATTCAGCCTGGTGCAATGAGAAAAATAAAAAAATGTATCTTCAGAACAGTGGTAGCTTCTCAAGCCCTCAGGAAGTTGCTTGGTTCTTTCATCTCTTCCATTAATACTATGACACTTTTATCAAGGAAAGCTGAAAATAAATATGCAGGAGAGAATCCAGTTTGTATATGCCCAACTGCTAGGTGTCATAAAGGAATTGGAGAATTCTTCAGACTGGCCCCTGAAGATTCTGGAAAAGAGAGTCACGGTCCCAGGGAAACAATGATAGGAAAAGCAGAAAGAAAAGTAACCTAATGACATAAATGTTGAACAAAGAACAGGATTTTTTATTAATCTTTGAATAATGCCTCTTTTTTATTCTGGTGTTACGGGATATAAATTTTGTAAGTAAGCATTTAATTTTACAAATTCTACAAATACACTGAAATTTAGCTATTCAAAAGTAAATAGTTAAGAAATTAGAGAAATTGTAAAGTTATGATTACTTATTTAGTTCAATATTTATGGCCACGTGATTGTTGGAATAGGGCCATATTTTTATTCCTCTTGTTTACTTTAAAAAGTACAGTTAGCACAGTTAGGCTTTTGCATGTTAAAAAAGAGATATGCTCATTACCTGACTTTGAAATGATAGCCCCTCTATATAATGATAACAATAGTTATATTTCTATAAAAGCACAATTAGACTTTTGTACACTAAAAACTTGGGAGGAATTAAATATGAGTTAAAACTGTCACTTTTTTTTCAGAAAGAGAGCCCCATACGTAGTATTGAAAAAAGTAAGATGGATATCTTTTCTTTTTAGAAAAAGTTAAAGATAATTTCATCTTAAGGATATAAATGGATGCTAATCAAACTTCTTTTTTTTTTTTTTTGGGGTCCGGTCGTGGGGCCTGAACTCTGGGCCTGGGCACTGTCCCTCAGCTCTTCAGCTCAAGGCTAGTGCTCTACCACTTGAGCCACAGCGCCACTTCCGGCTTTTTTTTTCTTTTTTTTTTGCTTATGTGGTGCTGAGGAATCGAACCCAGGGCCTTGAGCATGCAAGGCAAGCGCTCTACCACTGAGCCACCTTCCCAGCCCCGCTAATCAAACTTCTAAAACAACAACAAATAGATAAAATACTAAGTCGAGATTCCATAAAATACATTAAAAGACTTGGGTTTGCTGGATAGTGGTGGCGCATGCCTGTAATCCTAGCTACTTAGGAGGTTGAGATCTAAGGATTCAATCTGAAGCCAGCCGAGGCAGGAAAGTCTGTGAGACTCTTAACCTCAATTAATCACAGAAAAAGCCAGAAGTAGCAGCCTAGCTCAAGTGGTAGAGCACTAGCTTTGAACAACAAGTAGCTCAGGGACAGCACCAAGGCCCAGAGTTTGAGCCCCAGGACCAGGAAGGAAAAAAACAAACACCCCTGAGCACCAGTGGCTCACACCTATAATCAAGATGCAGAGATATGAGGATTGAGCTTTAAAGCCAGCCCAAGCAGGAAAGTCTGTGAGACTGTTATCTCCAATTAACTACCGAAAAAAAGCCAGAAGTGGAGCTGTGGCTCAACAAGTGATAGAGCACTACCTACTAGCCTTGAGCACAAAAGCTCAGGGACAACATCCATGCCCTGAGTTCAAGCTTTACTAGACACACACACGAATTTTGATTTTTTTTCTTGAATATATATTTGATTTAGCATCATAAAATTACCCTTTGGGCTTGTACTTTTATAGTTGTATATCAGTAAAACATAATAGATAAATCAAACCATAAGCCCAGCACTATGACTAAGGTCCTTAGAGTTTCTATTTCATTTTTCAAGATATCCAGTGGTATAAATAAAGAGGTAGGAATAATACTATTATTATTTTTTTTTTGGGGGGTCCGGTCATGGGGCCTGAACTCTGGGCCTGGGCACTGTCCCTCAGCTCTTCAGCTCAAGGCTAGCACTCTACCACTTGAGCCACAGCGCCACTTCCGGCTTTTTTCTTATGTGGTGCTGAGGAATCGAACCCAGGGCCTCGAGCATGCAAGGCAAGTGCTCTACCACTGAGCCACCTTCCCAGCCCCAATAATATTATTTGTTAAATGATATTCTTGCTTCCTTATACCACTTTTGCTCACTGACAGCCTCTCAGTTTTCAAAATTATCCATGTTTTGTGAAATTGATTTGAAACAAATGCTTATTTTTACACAAAAAAGAGTTGTTTGATTAACAAAATACAAGAGACAGGTTTCAAATACTTCTGTATTATTTATTCTATCTCCATTTTTAAGTTTTTGTTTTGTTTTGTTGGTCATGAGGCTTAAAGGTGGGGCCCGGTGCTGTCCCTGAGCTCTTCTTCTCAAGGCTAGTGCTCTACCACTTTGATCCACTGTTGCACTTCCAGTGTTCTGGGGGTTAATTGAAGATATGAGTTTTATGGACTTTGCTGCCTGGGCTGGCTTTGAACCATGATCTTCAGATTTCAGCCTCCTGAAATAGCTAGGATTACAGGCACAAGCTACCAGTGCTTGATTTCCTTTTCTAAATGCAGCCAAGATTTCTTGGAGATTAAACACAAGGAAGTGTCTCATAGAAATAGATAACTTTGTGACAGTCATGCCACCCTGAACTGAATTCGGTTTCAGTGGAATGAGCCACATTGTCACTTTCACAGGAGAACTTCCTTGAACTTCAGACCAGATGGAGCTCCTTTAAACCAGTTTCTCATGGCACTTGCTTGCTTTTCTTTCATAGTTGTTAAGCAATTAAAATGAATATGTCTCCACCAGGAGAGTTTAGATTCTGACTCTGTCCTGCTCTTTTCTGTTTCTCTTTAGTTCCTATGGTTGAAGGCACATATTTGCTGAATAAAAATAATTAAGAATATAACTCTTGGCAAGAGATATACCTCAATAATGGAGTGCATGTGCCTAGAAATAACAGTTCTTGAAGTTCTGTCATCTGTCCTTCCTGTCTCTTTCTGTGTTCAGTCTCTGCGATGAACAGCCCCACACTATTCCCTGGCTGGGGAGGAACTCCCTCCAAATCCATTGCTCTACACTAAAGAAATAGAGCCAAGAGACTATTAAAGCATTTTATTTTTATTTTTCCCTGTAACCTCTTACCTGACCTGCTATGAAGTCCAAATGTGCTCTGTAGGGTTTTGTTTTGTTTTTTTATCTTGTCGGTGGTGGGGCTTGAACTTAGGTCCTGTGCACTGTCCTTGAGCTTTATCACTCAAGGCTAGCACTCTACTACTTTGAGCCATAGGGCCACTTCCAGTTTTCTGGAGTTTAAAGAGTCTCACAGACTTTCCTGCCCAGCCTGGCTTTGAACTACAACCCTCAGATCTTATCCTCTTGAGTAGCTAGGATTACAGACATGAGCTCTCTATAACTTCTTTCACAACTTCCTACCTCATTTTCACTAGTTGTGGTATTTTGGGCAAGTATATTTTACCACCCTGCGCTTCATTTAGGAATTAGGAATTTGGCTTGGTTTTTGTATTGTTTTTGTGCTGATCCTGGGGCTTTCCCTAAGCTTTTTTTCTCAAGGCCAGCATTCTACCACTTTGAGTTACAGCTACATTTCCAGCTTTTTGGAGGTTAATTGGAGATGAGTGCCCATGGTGGCTTCGAACTGTAACCCTTGGATCTCAGCCTCTTGAGTAGCTAGGATTACAGGTATGAGCCTGCCCTGGCTGGCTTTGAACTGTGGAATAGCTAGGATTATAAATGTGAGCCACCAGTGCCCGGCTCGAGTTTACTTGCCATTCTAACCTCTCACTTTTCCCTGCTATACTCATTCTTCTTAAGTTACACTGAATTAGAATTTGCTTCCTTAGAAATGTTGCTTTCATATCTCTAGTTCTTCATTTGGAAATACTTGTCTTCACCGTCTCTACATATCTATATTCGTCTCTACATATCTATATTCTAATACGTAACTGTGGATTCTTCTAGGACTCTTTCTTGATTCTCCCTGCTTTCTGTCAGATTTTTATTTTGGGGGGGGGGGTCCGGTCGTAGGGCCTGAACTCTGGGACTAGACGCTGTCCCTCAGCTCTTCAGCTCAAGGCTAGCGCTCTACCACTTGAGCCACAGCTCTACTTCCGGCTTTTTTCTTTTTGCTTATGTGATGCTGAGGAATCGAACCCAGGGTCTCAGGCATGCAAGGCAAGTGCTCTACCACTGAGCCACCTTCCCAGCCCAGATTTTTTTTTTTTTAATTTGCAAAAGCCCCCATGCTT
This sequence comes from Dipodomys merriami, assembly GCF_024711535.1. Classification (NCBI taxonomy): domain Eukaryota; kingdom Metazoa; phylum Chordata; class Mammalia; order Rodentia; family Heteromyidae; genus Dipodomys; species Dipodomys merriami. Next base: position 17,811,312 of record NW_027204937.1, on the reverse strand, counting down.
TTGTCATCACCAGATGTTTAGAAAAAGGAAAGGGCTTACAGAGGTCATGGGAGTTCCTGCAGAGTGTGTGGAAAGTTTTCTCTTGGGTTCAAAAATACATGAGAGCTCAAATAGCTTTGAAATCCTTAGTTTCCCATTTAAAACAAACTCCACACCATATTGTGTTGCTTTTTGAACCACTCTGTAGCCAAATTTATAATAATGAAAGCACAAAAGGATGTTAATGACGGATGCCTAACAGGTACAGACTAATACTGTGGAGTTTCCACTTGTAAATAAAGCATGTAAAATCTCGATATCCTAAGATGAAAGGCATTTTGTAGATCTAAAATGAGCAAGATCCAACCAGTCTATTGTGTCCTCTTTTATTCCAAGAGAGAGTTCCCATCAAGGTAGATGAAAAGAAAGGCATTTTAGTACCTAAAGAGTAGATTGGGGGGGTGGGGGGAGTGGAGAGATGGGAAGGGATGGATGGGAAGGGGAAACAAAGGATGAGGCAACAATGCTTGATAAGAAATGTACTCATTACCTTGCCCATGTAATTGTAACCCCTCTGTATGGTATGAAAATCAATTAAAAAACAAAAGTAGATGTAGGATTGTAGATTGTCCTAGTGGGTTGACAGTTCAGATCTGAGGGAGACAAAGGCAAAGTGCCAAGTCCAAAACTTGGAAAGGGAGCTGTGTTAGAGTGTGAGGAGACTCCACCCAGCTGCCTTTAATTAAGAAGACAGCAGGAAGGAGCTAAAAAGAGCCAGGATTGTTCTTCTAGGTTCACTGAAGGAAAATCTGACACCAAATCCTCTTCTTAGGAATTTCAAAATGAGTACGGAATTCTTTGAGCTCTATAATCTACTAACTGGAAACTAATTTGAAATGTGGCTTGAGCACATACATTTGTGGTTTCAGGGGTGGGGAAAGTATCTGAAGAGGTACTCTGAAACTCTTTTTAAGAAAGCTTCTCTTTTAAAAACTTTACACATGGCATGTGAAATTCACAAATGCTTTTTTTTGTTATACTATCAGAGCACCAAGAGGCTGAAAGTTGTACCAGGTATTTATTTCAGTCACTGAAATGGCTATTGGCAGAGTTCCACATACCAAAAGTAAAGACAAACTCATGAACAGATAAAAAGAAAGAGGAAAGAGACTTTATGCTTTCTTTTTAAAATACATAATAATGAGGAAGGCAGGGCAAATAAGCAAAGCACTCAGAAGATTTTGTTTTTGTTTTAATGTATTGTCCTGGGGCTTAAACGTAGGACCTGGGTGCTGTCACTAAGCTTTTTTTTTTACTCAAGGCTAGAGCTCTACCATTGAAGCCACAGCTCCACTTCTGGCTCTTTTTGGTGGTTAATTAGAGATAAGGGTCTCAACAAACTTTCCTGCCTGGGCTGGCTTTGAACTGAGATCCTCAGATCTTAGCCTTCTGAGTAGCTAGAATTCAGGCATGAGCCACTAGCGCCTGGCTATGTAATGTTTTCTGTAGGTTGGCCATGTTTCAGCTTATCAGAAGTTTCTAACCCTTAATTAAGAGTATGACTAAAGCTGAAAAGTAATTTGAATCTGAACTTCACAGTTGCTGGAATGATCTATTTTATTGAACTACTGATAAGATGGGTAGAATAATTTGGATAAGAAGGGGTGGTGTTAATTAAGAAAAAGACTGAATTGATTGGCACCTGACTTGGTGAGGAAACAGGAAAGGAATTTCTAACCATGAAGGTTGTGATTACACATCAAATCATTCTTTATAACAGAATAACTACCCACCCTTAGTCCAGAGCCAGAATTCCTCAGATTCTTCCAGCCAGAGGGCTCTTGGCATGCTAAACAGTCTGTTATGGTATCTGAACACTTAAGTAAATGTATTTGGCTAGGAAGATTTGCTAGTGAAATTGATCTTGTCTTCATTGGGTTTTCCCAATTGTACTGACCAATTAAAAGAAAAATTTAAACATAGATTTATTGAACTGTTAAGTTCCAGATCTGTAAGTTGATCAAATCTTAAGGTCACAATGTGTCAGAGTTAGGATGAACTTTAAAACATCCTGAACAAACTGGCGATTTTGTAAATATATATCTCTAAATCTCTTGCTTGAATTTCTTCTCAAGTACCTGTGGGTTCAGGTAAGTCACTGTAAGGGACACCGTTTTCTTTGAATAGCGGCCAGAAAGCTCTTTGTTGGTTTGAAATCTGCCCTTGGATTTTAGTATGCCAGCTTAAGGAGACATTTAGAACATTTTTTTCCCCTCCCACATCCCATCTCTCCAGACACTTCATGTTGATCACATCTCCTAGAGCTTTATTTCTTTGGTCAAGTGTTCTTGTTTCTTCCTACTGTGTGTTCATTGGACAGGGTTCCTACTATCTTGCAGTATAGACCAAGATTTCACAGGATTCTGAGCTACTCCTTAAAAAATTAGAACTAAAGAATATTAAAAGTAATAAAGCTGTGGAGACATAGTCTAATCTATCTCTCTGTACTCTCAATTTATAGATGAGAGGATTCTTTTGTATCCAAGTGGGTAGAATTAATCAGCAGATCAACAATGAGAACTGATCGTTTTTCTTGCCAGAGAAAGTGTGTTAATTCTGCTCACTGGCTTCAGCCCATACCTCAGTTTTGTCAAGCCCAAGGCTTAGCTCAGGGTTTCAGTGCCAGATCTACATCACCAACTACTGTGAGGGGTAGGAATAACTTTTCCATAAGTTTTATAATCCATGTTGACATATGATCCAACAGCGATTCAGACATTTTACTGGACTCTCTTTTTTCCTTCATAAAATTGAAGAGTGGCCGTCATCACAAAGGCATCTCTGAGATGCAGCTGCCTCTAGTGAACAGCTTCCTGGGTTGCCTTTGTACTTTCTTTGTTTAACTGGAGGTAGCATTTCTAAAAGCCAAAAGATTGTGGACGAGATTGTGAAGCATGTTTCTGTAATATTTTCTTTTCAGAGATTTGAAATACAGACCCATGCTTTTCCTCTAGTCCTAAGCAGGATCTGGTTTCCTAAGATGTGCATAGCAATAAAGGACCCCAGGTGTTTTGAGCGTGGGGTGCCTCGCCCCCTTGTCGTTTGACACCACTAAGGTCTGTAGGTGAAGTTGAGGTGGAAGTATGAACGGATTAGCTTGAGAAAGGGAAGACAGGTAGACTGCCTAGAATTTATTTGGTAACTTGGTCTCCAGGCATGATGGAATTCCTTGAGACACCAGCAAAGTTCTGGGTTTAAGGGTGGAGCCTTCTTCCTCTGGCACCCGGCGTGCACAAGGTGATTTTGGAGGGACTAGGGATAACCTTTGGCGGCCAAGTGGGAGCCTAGAATCTTGCCGGCGACCTGCCACACTGCACTACCCTGCCAGCAGATGGAGCCCCGCGTGGCCCTCGCGCGAACCAGCTGGCAGCGGGGAGGCGGGGGCACCTATTCTGGGTTTGTTCGCCCTTGGGCTGGCTCGGAGCCCACGGGTTGGAAGGAGCCGGGAGTGAGAAGGGGCCGGGCCAGCGGAAGGAGGCGGGGCTTTCCTTTGTCAGGGGATTTGCGGGACACGCGGAGGCTCCGGTTGGTGCGGCTCTCCGCTGGGCGCCCTCCCAGGGGGCGGGGCTTCCCCTTCGGCCCTGGGGCGCGTTGGGCGTGGGCTTCCGAGCCAAGCGGATGGCGCCCGCCATGCCTCATTCCGAACCCGGTAGAAGCCCCTCCCTCGGCGCCAAGGCCTCCAATCCTGCCCGCCGCCCCTCCGGGGTCTCCTTTTTCCCGGGCCCGCCCCCCTGAGCCCCGCCCCCGCCCTCCTCCCTGGGCTCTTGGCGCGGCGCGCTCCCCAGCTTCCAGGGGGGGGCTGCCCGGGCGGGGCAGCGCGGTGGCGGCGGCGGAGCGGGGAGCAGGAGGAGAGCCGCCCGCCGGCCAAGCACTTCCAGCGAGAGGCGAACGAAAGGGCCTCGCGGCACAAGACAGGCGGCTCTTCCCCCGCCCGGACGGAGCGGAGCCTTTTGTTCCCAGCCAGAAGTTTGCGTGCCGTGACAGCTGCGGGCAGGGAGGACGACGGGGCCGCGGGGCCCGCAGCGCGGCGGAGAATAGAGGCGGCTGCTTGTCATGCAGCCCACGGCGTGGAGGCTGCGGGCGGGGGACTGGCGGCGGCGGCGGGGGAGGCGGCGCCCACATCACTCGGGACTCAGCTGCCAGAGGGACCAACTAACTTCCTGAGCGCGGGACCAGAGGCCGGCGCGGTCCGAAGCCACCTGCCCGACTGCGGTGAGGTGACCCTGGCCCTCGGGGCGCGCGGCAAGCTAGGGAGGAACGGGTGGTGTTGAGCAAGCCCCTCAGCGGCCCCTTGGCCGCTGCTGCAGCCTGCCAGCTTCCTAAAGGCCCGGCGCGGGGCTCTCCACGCGCCTTGTTTTGCGGCCACGGTGTAGGGTTGGCCTGGAAGCCGCAACAATGCCATGATGTTTTGGAGACAGGAAACCCCAAACTGGCCCGGAACGAAGGACTTCCTGTGTTTAAAGTTGCAGGAATATCCGCCGACCAGCCCAGTTCAAATGCAAACACCCCAACTAGAGAAGACGAAGGCCTAATTCAGACCAGCTGGACGCTCCAGAACTGGAATAGAGGATAAAATGAAAGGAATTCTTAGCTTGGGCCATACTTGAGGACTGGAGACTTTGGCATTGTTATTACAGGACAAGGTATACATTCACTGCTTCCAACTCTGCTTTGGTGAAAAGTGAGTGGAACTAGATACCGAACAAGACTTATCAATATCAAATGATTTTTTTTTTTTTTTGTGGACTGAATGTGAAAGAGCAGTGCTCCTTAAGTAAAAATTAAAAAAAAAAATAGAAGCCATACAAGGAACTATCTTACGTTTGTTGATTAAATTATACCATTTATCTGTCTGTAACTATGAAGCTGCTAGTCTGCAAGGAGAAAGCTGTTTGTCTTAGAGCTTCTCCCAGAATGATTTCAAAGTGTAACTCCCAGGTCTTTCTGGAGAGCAGACGCAATTGGTGGCTTGAAGAATAAACATGTGAAAGGATTTATAATTAATGTAGAATGTATTTTGAGGAAACCTGTAAAACAGCTTTTGCCAAGAGTGAAGGTTCATCTTGACTGAAACAGTATGGGTAAACCATTGAGCAGGCCAGACTGTTTAAGGAGGAACCCTACCTGCCTGGGGAAGGGGGAGGATGAGGATGGCTATATAGAGGATTGCTATGTTCCACAGCGATCTATATATGATACAATGAGGATAAATGAACAGATTGATCAGGGGTCAAAGCTTAATCAGACTTCAAAAAGCACCATGGAAAAGATGGAAGGTAGTACCATATCTAGTAATGGTACATTAGGAGCAGCATCGAATGTTTTTGAATCTAGAGCACCAGAAGGCAAAAAGCTGGATGAGAGAATAATATTTGATGCCTTAAAACTAAGCAATGATGTGCAAAAGTCAGCACCTGTGCCACCCAGAAGGCGGCCAAATGCAGAACGCAAAGACAATGTTAACAGGAGATCATGGAAATCCTTCATGCCACCTAATTTCCCAGAATTTGCAGAAAGGATGGAAGCTTCTCTTAGTGAAGTTTCAGAAGCTGGTGCTTCAAATCCTTCCTTGCAAGAGAAGAAGGAATCCAGTTCTGCATTGACAGAAAGCTCTGGTCATTTGGACCACAGGGAACCTCAGTCAGAGTCAGTAACTTTGGAACATGTGTCCAAATGCATGGCTCTTCCAGAAGTGCAAGATGTGAAAAATGGAAGCGGAGACTGCCAGGACTTCAGATTCCAGCAGCACAGTGAGAGCTCTCCACATGAATTCCAGCCTTTGGTATCAGAAGCTGCATCAGCAAGTGGTAACACAGATGTAATGCAGGAATACAGATACTCAAGTGCAACCTGGCCCAGGGCCATGAAAAGTTCTGCTAAGGGAGGTTTCAGTGGGAAGCAGCACCCACTTGGAGACCCAGTCTGCACTGTGGAAATGCCACCCCTCTCTCCTTGCCTGAGTGAAGAGCTGTTAGATCCAGCATTACCCATTCTCATAACTGCCAGCCTGAGAGAGAAAACAGAGTCTGAACTGAAGTTTGAGGAGGATGAGCGGTGGATCATGATGGAGGCTGAGGAGGAATGGGAGGAAGAGAAACTGTCAGAGACCGGAGGAAAGACTCTTCTAATGGCAGATGAGAAGAACAGCCTGGCAGACATTTTTGAAGAAAGAGAACAGGCAAACACAGTAGCAATGGTGGAGGCTGGAACTGATTGCTTAGCTGCTGTCTTGGGGACTTTTGACCATGTAGCCATTGATCAGATTTCTTGCTCTGAAGACTCACAGCCAGCTGGAGACCAACTGGCTTCCTCTCCCAAGGATATACCCCTGGATTGCAGTTGTGTTTTTGCAGGTGAGGGTTCAGTTGATGAGATGAAAACCAGAACTGTTCAGGAGCTAGAAGATCTTGTCTTAGAATTAGACTGTCCTGTTGATGCAGAGCAGCTCTCTGACACAGATTCAGTACAGATGTTTCTTGAACTTGAAAAGGAGTGTTTATGTGAAGGAGTAACTCCTTCAGATGAACTACAGAATGAAGCCTCTTCTGAAGGGCTGGCCTCATCCCAGAATGCCGAAAATACACTTATAATTAGCCATTTTTCAGGGGCTGCCTTAGATAAGGAACAGAACACAGACCTTTTAAATGTAAAAGTAAAGGACCATGATATTGGATTGGATTGCGAATATATTAATACCCTGGATTCTTCCCAGGTACCTAATGCTGTGGAATTTACTGCCTATCCTGATATAAGGGACATTTGCAAGGACTGTGAAAAAGTGCCTTTTAACCTTGAGAGTGTAGGGAAATATAAGTCTCCAGGTGATCTGGAATCACTAGGCCAGTTGGACACAGTAGGATTTCTGAACTCTGATCATAACACTTTTTGTGAAGAAAAATTATCTTTTGCTTCTGAGGTGGTCAAAGAAAATGGCAAATTGTCCCAAGTAGAATGCAGTCAAAATGAGGGGAATGTGGAAGAGAATATTGAGAGGTTCTCCCTTAGTTTTGCATTTAGATCTGAACTAAGAGATGTTACCTCAAGACCTGAAATAGAGGTGTTGTCATCTGATTCAAGTTTAGTAACAGGTGAGATTCATTTGGAAAGTGAGAAAGAAGCTATTGATAAAGAAAATAGCAATGTGATGTGCTTGGGAAATGTGGACTCATGTGAATTATCCACAGAAAAAGTTTGTGATGAGGACAGTGAGGCAAAAGAGCTGGATTATCAAGCCAAGCTCTGGGGGAGTGGAGGCTTCCCAGAGCAAATCTTCCAGGATCTCCAGAGAAAATCTTTAGAGGCAGAAGTTCCGGGTTTACACCTACTGACTGGAGAACTGAGACATAGAAGAGATGGAGTGGAAACTATGAGTGATAAAAAGCCTGAGCTGGACCTAGCATCATCACAGAGAGAGGAAATGGAAATGCGAGATTCAGATTCATGCCTGAATGTTTTCCCGGAGGAACAGGTTACCAAAGCTAGTAATACTGAGCCAGTTTTAGAGGAATGGACATCTAACCAACAGATACGTGCCCTGACGGTTACAGAGCCCACTCCAGAAGACATCTCAGTTGTTGCAGTGTCTGCCTCAAAGGGGCCTGCTATCTCAGCTGCTGCTATAGAGACCTCAGTGGAGGACATCCCAGTTGCCTCAGTGGCCACTATAGACACATGTATCCCAGCCTCTGAAGTGGTCACCTTAGAAGAGGAAGTCACAGCTGTTCCAATACTAGCCTCAGAGAGAGCTGCCCCCCTAACTATTGCAGTGACTGCTCCTGAGGGTCCTGTTCCAGCTGCTGTAGTATCCTCTCTAGTGAAGACTGCTCTAGCTGCTGCTGCAGCCATCACAGAGGAGGATATGTCAGCTGTTGCAGAGTCTTCCTTAGAGAGGACTACTTCAACGGCTACTGTACCCATCGCAGAGGAGGATGACACCCCAGAAGGGCTTGGCACTCTAGCTGCCTCAGGGCCCATTCCAGAGGATCCCGACTCTCCAGTTGATATGGTTTGTGAACCAGATCCTTCAGGGCCAACTGCCACAGAGGAAACTGCACTGCCAGCTCTTGCAGGGCCCACCACCCCAGAGGAGCTTGTTGCCTCAAATACTGCAGTGCCCACCACCCCAGAGAAGCCTGCTGCCCTCACTCTTGTAGGGCCTTCTACCCCAGAGAAGCCTAATGCCTTAGCTGTTGCAGTGCCCTCCCCAGAGGAGCCTGATACTGCATTTACAGAGTCTGATGCAGAGGACTCTGCAACCCCAGCTCCTTCAGAACCCACCCCAACAAAGCCTGTTAGTGTATTCACCCCAGAAGGATCTGCTATCCCAGCTGCTGCAGTGCCTCCTTTGGAGGAGGTTTTTACCATTGGTGAACCCTTCCAGGGAAGTACTGCCCAAACTGATTCAGTGCCTTTCTCAGAAGAAGGAACCTCTTTTCATGAGGAGGCTTCCCTCACTGAAATGAGGATCAAGGAAGACCTTGATTCTTCAGCATTTGGAATAAAAGAAGTGACTGGCACAGCTCTACATGAGAAAGTTCCTTTGGCTGCAACTGATGGATTAAATTCAAATGAGGTAATTGTTCATTTTGCTGCCAGAAAGGATCTAAAGAGTAAAGTGAGATTTACAAGAACTCTAACTTGGTGTTAATGAGAAATGATATAGCTAGTCCTCTGTTTTGTTCATTTTGTGCCCCTGGGCTTACAGTTTCTTTATTTTTCAGTTGAGTGTAGGGGAAAAGTGTGTCTTAATTTTGTCTGGTGAAAAACTATAATTCATATACCATAAGCAACAATGGCAACCATGATGTAAAAAGTTGTAGCTTTACCTTTTTAAAAAGATGATTAGCAGCAAAGTGTGATTCTGCCTTTGAAATACATAGGTTGTGGGGTTTTGTTTTTGTTTTGTTTGTCTGTTGTGGGGTCTGAACTCTGGGCCTGGGTGCTGTCCCTCAGCTCTTCAGCTCAAGGTTAGCACTCTACTGCTTGAGCCACAGGACCACTTGAGGCTTTTTCTGCTTACGTGGTGCTGAGGAATCAAACCCAGGGCTTCATGCATGCAAGGTAAGCACTCTACCACTTCTCAGCTGTTCTTTCTCTAATCAAGAAACAAGTACTCATTGATGATATCAATAGTTAGGCAGAGGCCAGAGTGTGAGCTTTGAGTGAGATCTGGATTACTATTTAGTCACTTAAGGATAATTACTTAGATATTCTGAATCTTCAGTTTCCTCTTTTGATAAGGTATGAGGATTGTAAGGATAAAATGATAGTGCATTTAAAGCAGTAGATGTGTAAAATTTCAATCACTGGCTACATTCTTCCCTTTCCCTTAAAATAGATACTTTGGTTAGCTAGAATTCACCAGAGCAGTTTGGGTGAAAGCAGTACAAAGATATATGAGAGCTTTTTAAAGGTACATGGATATGTTTCTTAATGCCAGAGGCATAATACTTATGGAACACTAAGTAGTATTTTAGTCATCGTGTAAAATTGTCTTGGTGTCCTTAAGCAAGTTATTTCTTTTCCTGCAGCCCTTATTTCTTAGAGTCTATAAAGTAAGAGATTCCTTAGGTCTGTCTTAGCTCTAAGATTTGTTTTGTTTTTGTTTTTGTTTTGTCACAGGGTCTAGCTTTTACCTAGATTTACTCTGTAGCCCATACTGGTCTCTAACTCTGAGATCCTTCTGCCTTAGCCTCCTGAGTGCTGGGATTACAAGTGTATAATAGAGCTGGCTTTTAGTTCTAAGATTCTAAATGTTAGATGACAGAATGTGTTAGGAAATAGTTGAAAACTGTGTTTTACATCATTGAACCCTCCTAGTCAAAGAAATTTGAAATCAGCTACTTTCTTCTGCTAAGTGTCATTTTGGTCACTAGTAAAAAGTGAAGGATTCAGAGGTTTAGTCTGATGCAGTCAAGGATAACTAAGAGAGTTGTTAGGGCTTCCTAGATCCAAAGGTCCCAAACCATAGTAGGCACTCACTGTTTACTGAATGAGTATCACTCTCATTAACATCAGTGAATGTTACAAAAAAAATAAAAATAAAAAATGAGTTATCTACTACATTGTAGAACTTTAGACTACTAGATGGCCAGTTAAAAATGCAGCTACCGGCCAGATGGCAGTGGCTTACACTTGTAATCCTGGCTACTCAGAAGACTGAGACCTGAGGATCAAAGTTTGAGGCCAGTCTGGGCAGGAAAGTCTATGAGACTCTTAATGCCAGTTAACCACCAAAAAGCCAGAAGTGGAGATGTGGCTCAAATAGGAAGGCACTAGCCTTGAACAAAAAACTCAAGCAGCATCCAGGGCTCTGAGTTCAAGCCCCAGGATCTACATAGTAAACAAACAAACCCCTTAAACATACCTTCTGCAGAATGCTGCAAGAGGCAGTTTTTTTACTTAAAAGATTTCTACCTCGGGGCTGGGAAGGTGGCTTAGTGGTAGAGCGCTTGCCTTGCATGCCTGAGGCCCTGGGTTCGATTCCTCAGCACCACATAAGCAAAAAGAAAAAAGCCAGAAGTAGCACTGTGGCTCAAGTGGTAGAGAGCTAGCCTTGAGCTGAAGAGCTGAGGGACAGCGCCCAGGCCCAGAGTTCAGACCCCACGACCGGACCAAAAAAAAAAGATTTCTACCTCCACTTCTGTGGTTTGTTGACTATAATTCCCTCCTACCTTGTGTTAGATGATCTGCTGCTGAATTTTGACAATCTTGAGTGCCAATAGGTTCTAAGTTAGCAAACTTTCTGTGTGACAGATTATAAATCAGAAATAGGTTCAGTTGTCTCATGGAATTGGACCAGGTTATCTCCCAGCTGTTTTTGCCTGCACAAATATATGTGTGAGTATCCTTTTTTGGGTAGTAGTAGAGTTTGACCTTGGCCTCACACTTGCTAGTGTGGTGCTCTACCACTTGAGCCATTCTTGCAGCCTGATAGACATAAACTTTCCAAATAGCCAGTTATAGTTTGGCTGTAAAATGCTTAAGCTGGCTATTTCTGTAGTGGGATCTGAGCCCACTGAGAACAATCTGTGGTTATTTTCACCTACTTACAGATTCCAAATCACTAGTTCAAAGGAAGGGGTGAAAAAAGTTTTGTGCACAGTAGGGGTTTTATAAAATTAAATTTTGCCAGTAATTTTAAGAGAACCACACCAACAGTTCAATGTTTGATAGGCTTTCTTTTTTTTTTTTTTTTTTTGGTGCTGATCTTAGGGCTTTGAACTCAGGGCTTTGAATGCTGTCCCTGAGTTTTTGTGCTGAAGCATAGTGCTTTACCACTTGAGTCACAGCTACACTTTTGGCCTTTTTGGTGGTTAATTGGAGACAAGAGGCTCTTGCCTGGGCTGACTTTGAGCTGTGATCCTCAGACATCAACCTTCAAGTAGCTAGGATTATAAGTGTGAGTCATCAACACCTGACCAGTTCAGTGTTTGAATGCCTAGCTGATCTACAGAACTTTCTTGGGTTGGTTTGACTTCTCGAAAACCATTTCTATGTAGTCATTCATTCATTCATGAAATAACTACTAGTGCCCACTCTTGAAAATCCTGGCTTCTTGCAGTGAATACAATTGGTATGGTTCTTGCCCTGATGGAACTTATGGGGAGGTAGACATTAAGCAAAAAATGATACATTTCTCACAAACTGTGAAAATTTAGAAATTTAGAACGGAGAAAATTTAGAAATAAGAAGAGAGAAAAAGTGTATTTGAAGACCAAAGATGGAGTCAAAGTATATTTAGGAAGTGGAACTAACAAGACTTGATAATGGCTTTTGTATAAGGGATTAGGCAGAGAAAATGATCAAGGATGACTTATAAATACTGATTTGTAAGCCAAATAGATGTTATAGTAAGTTGTTAGTTGAGGGAGGAAGAAATTTTAGAGATGAGAAACTGAGAGGTACTGTTGTATTTGGAACTGTTAGATTCAAGATGTCTGAGCAATAATAAGAAAGATGTCTGAGCATTAATAAGAAAGCAGTTGGATATATAAATCTGAAGCTAAAAAAAGATAGAAATTTGTAATTATAAACATTCATTGGGGTTAATATTTAAAACTGTATAAAGTAAGGCATAAGTGGCCCATGTCTATAATTGTAGCTACTCAGGAGACTGAGATTTAAGAATTGAAATTCAAAGCCAGACTGGGAAGGAAAATCCCTGAGACTCTTATCTTCATTTAGCTACCAAAAAGTCAGAAGTAGAGCTGTGGTTCAAGTGGGAGAGTACAAACCTTGAGCAAAAAACCCCTCATGAATAGCAGTACCCATGCCCTGAGTTCAAGCCCCAGGACTGGCACATGAGGACGCACACGTGCACACACATACACATACAAATTAAAATCATAGATATGGATACAATTGTTCAGAAAGGATATAGAAAGAGAGGGCCTAAGGCTAACACTCTTTCCCTTATCTCTACCCCCAGAGACTCCCAACACTTAGAAATCTGGAAGGAAAGGAAAAAAGAACAAAGGATATCACAAAAAGATCAATGAGAGCTGGGAATGTGGCTTACTGGTAGAGTGCTTGCCTAGCATGCATGAAGCCCTGGTTTTAATTCCTCAGTACCAAATAAACAGAAAAGTTAGAAGTGGCACTGTGGCTCAAGTGGTAGAGTGCTAGCCTTGAGCACAAAAAGGTTCAGGGACAGAGCCCAGGCCCTGAGTTCAACCCTCAGGACTGGCAATGAGATCTGGAGGATTGAGGTTGGAAGCCAGCCCAGGCAGAAAAGTCCATGAGATTCCATCTCAAAATAACCAACAAATAGCCAGGATGGTGGTATGGTTCAAGAGATGGAATGTCAGCCAAAAGACTCAAATCAGCTTGAAATTAGAGAATGCAGTATTACCAAAGATAGAGTTTGAAGTTCTTTGGTAGATATTCAGCTTTATGTCCCTGTTTCATCTTACAGTCTTAAAACAATTCTACAAATATACTGCTCTGGAAAATGTCATTGCTACTTAGTTAATAACATGGCAGTGCCCAGTTTTATTAACTGAAATGCTACAAAACAGGAATTTTTTTTTTTTTTGGGGGGTCTGGTTGTGGGGCCTGAACTCTGGGCCTGTGTGCGGTCCCTCAGCTCTTCAGCTCAAGGCTAGCACTCTACCACTTGAGCCATAGCACCACTTCCAACTTTTTTTTTTTTCTGCTTATGTGGTGCTGAGGAATCGAACGCAGGGCCTCATGCATGCAAGGCAAGCGCTCTACCACTGAGCCACCTTCCCAGCCCCCAGAAGAGGAATTTTAAATGTATCTATAAGCAACTAAAGCTATTTTGCAAAAGTGCTCTATTTTGGAGCTAAGAGAACAAGTGTTTTAAGATTTACTTTCATTAATGTTCTGTGTGTTTGTATTCAAAATAAATATCTAGCTAATAGAAGTACTTTGTTTTCAACTTCTGAAAATTGTTGAGACAAATACTTGTTGTCCTAGTCAACTTAATCCAGTCTGGAGGTGGAAAGTTGAAGAAATATCTTAATACTTTTACAGGAAGTATTTGTAAAGGAAAGGTTTTGTTTTGGTGATGGTATTGGGGTTTGAATTCATTGATGGTATCTCAGGCCTGCCACTTGCTGTACAGGCAGTTTACCACTGAGCCACACTTCCAGTTGTAAACAAAACATTCATTTGAACAAGAAGAAGCTCTCTCTAATGAGAGAGGTTGACTATTAGGTAATTTAAATATATTTTCTATATCATTTGTAGCACTATCCAATAGAACTTCCTGCTAATATGATGTTGTTCTCAGTTACCCTGCATGGTAGGCACTTGCCACATGTGGCTGCTGACCACATGAAAGATGACTAGGAATGTAATTTTTTTTTTTTTTTTTTTTTTGGTCCAGTCATGGGGCCTGAACTCTGGGCCTGGGTGCTCTCCCTCAGCTCTTCAGCTCAAGCCTAGCGCTCTACCACTTGAGCCACAGCGCCACTTCTGGCTTTTTTCTTTTTGCTTATGTGGTGCTGAGGAATTGAACCCAGGGCCTCAGGCATGCAAGGCAAGCGCTCTACCACTGAGCCACCTTCCCAGCCCCAAAAGGGGCTCTTCTTGTGTGGACTTGACATCTTTTCTATGTGTAATTGGTTCTTTGCCTTTCAAACTCTTGCCACCTCCCATCACCAGTTGTCATTTTTATCACACCAGAACACCTTTAAATTTCAGAGCCTTTCCCTTTCTACAGATTTTTCTTCAGGGTATTTTTTTTTCTTCTAAAATCCTGGGGCTTGAGCCTAGAGCTTTACACTTACACTCAGCTTTCCACCACTTGAGCCCACACCTCCAGTCTTGGATTTTGTTAATTGGGAGATTGAGTCTCACAAAACTTCTGCAGGGCTGGTTTCAAGTGCCATCCTCAAGGTGCCTTCTGAGTAGCTAGGATTACAGGCATAAGCAACCAGCACTTGGCTAGTATTGATAATTTTCAAGGTAGTATCTTGATATGTCTGGGTTGGCCTGGACTAGGATAACAAGCATATGCTATTGCATACAAACATTGTCCTGCTGTAGCTTAGGACAGGTGTATACCACTATGCCCAACCTTTGGAACTCCTTTTTCCTTTTAACTTCAATCCTCAGAGCTCTGTTTCCCATGTAGTTTAAGATTACAGGCATGAGCCACTATTCCAGGCTTTAATATAGTATCTTTAATGTTACAAAATAGTTATGGCACTTTTTTTTCTGGGATCCATGTTATTGGAGAAACAAATAATTTTAGCTGAACTCTACTTTGTAATGTTACCAAACAAAACATGGCATAATCAAATTATAATACAAAGTAAAGGTCACTGGTAATTACCTTTGTAGCTCCCCTTTTCAGTCTTTACTGGGATTTTCCTTCTCTACTTACTCACCCAACCATAGATTCTATTTGTGTGTGTGTGTGCTGATCCTTCTGATGGGCACTGATCAAGGCTAGTGCTCTACAACTTTGAGTCATAGCTTCATTTCCATCTTTTTGGTAGTTAATTGGAAGTAAGAGTCTCATGCACTTTCCTGCCTGAGTCAGCTTTTAATAGCGATCCTTAGATCTCAGCCTCCTGAATAGCTAGTATTACAAGCATGTGCCATCAACACCTTGCTCAACCCATAGACATTCTTAATCCCAGAATGGTCTGTGGTCCCATATAGACTGAAATTAATCTTACCCAAACTTAGAATTTTCTTTTATATTTATTTTTGACCTGTTTTCTGTTATCGTCTAGCCTTAATTGACTCAACCTGTGTCACTGATTTTGAGGGAACTTTAAATGGAAGAAAATGAGAATGGAAGTATATCCTGGCTGGTAGAATATGACTAGTTTCATCTTTTTGGGTTTTGTTTTTTTTTTTTTTTTCTCGTTAGTCATGGGGCTTGAACTCGGGGCTCTCAGTTCTTCAGCTCTAGACAAGCGCTCTACCACTTGAGCCACAACGCCATTTCTAGTTTTCTGGTGGTTTATTGGAGATAAGAGTCTCATGGACTTTCTTGCCCAAGCTGGTTTTGAAATGCAATCCTCAGATCTCAGCCTCCTGAGTAGCTAGGATTAAAGGTGGGAGCTACTGGCACCCAATGCCAGTTTCATCTCAGAGTAATTGAGAGAATTCTGACCTTCAGGACATGTATTTATTTCATTCTTTACTTTTAGACTGGTAGTGTGATAAGTATCATTTTCTTCTGACTTTGTTTCCTTTAAGAAATGTTTTAAAGCCAGGCGCTGGTGGCTCACGCCTGTAATCCTAGCTACTCAGGAGGCTGAGATCTGAGGATCGCGGTTCAAAGCCAGCCCGGGCAGGAGAGACTGTGAGACTCCTATCTCCAATAAACCACCAGAAAACTGGAAGTGGCGCTGTAGCTCAAGTGGTAGAGCGCTCGCCTTGAGCTGAAGAGCTGAGGGACAGCGCCCAGGCCCAGAGTTCAAGCCCCACGACCGACAAAAAAAAAAAAAAGAAATGTTTTAAGTTGTAATTATAATAGAGAACAATATGCAGTTGGTTATTACATTGTTCGCTGTTCCAAAATTCTATTGTTTCATGATGAACATGGTACACAGTATCTTTTTATTTTATTTTATTTTATTTTTTTTGTCGGTTGTGGGGCTTGAACTCTGGGCCTAGGCGCTGTCCCTCAGCTCTTCAGCTCAACGCTAGCGCTCTACCACTGGAGCCACAGCGCCACTTCCGGCTTTTTCTGTTTATGTGGTGCTGAGAAATCGAACCCAGGGCCTCATGCTTGCAAGGCATGCACTCTACCACTGAGCTACCTTCCCAGACCCCACAGTATCTTTTTAAAATTATTTTATATATCTGTCTTAGCATATGTGTGAGATTGGTTGTTAAGGACATTTCTAGGCCTTTACTTATTGTAATCAGCAATGTACTATTTCAAGATCATTAGTTGTGTGTGATCCCTGTGTGGCCCTGAAATGGAATGAAGTTAAGTGTCCATCAGAGAATTAATCTATGAAGCTGTTGTTTTCATACTATTAATATGTTTGATTGAGTTATATTCATCCTAGTCAGAGAAGTACATTGCCAATTATCAGTGATCAATCAATGTTACTTTTGAAAGTATCTTTAAATACTCATTATTTGGTCTTATTCTTCCCTTTTTGGATTCATATATATTGCCCTTTCTCATATTTTGAGACTGATGATTCACTATTCTCTATTGCTTTTTGCATTAAAAACTAATCATTAGCCAGGTGCCAGTGGCTTATGTCTATAACCCTGTCAACTCAGAAGGCTGAGATCTGAGAATTGTAGTTTGCAACCAGATTGGGCAGGAAAAATCCCTGAGACTCTTATCTCCAATTAACCACTAAAAAAGTGAGAAATGGATGTGCAGTTCAAGTGGTAGAGCACTAGCCCTGAGCAAAAAAGATCAGAGACAGTGTCCAGGCCCTGAGTTCAAACCCCTCCCAAGCATCTGATTTTTGTTTATTTATTTACTGAGTCATGGGACTTGAACTCAAGGCCTGGGTGCTGTCCCTGAGCTCTTTTGACCAAGACTAGGCCTCTACCACTTAAAGCCACAACTCCATTTCTGGTTTTTTTGAGCAGTTAATTGGGGGTAAGAGTTTCATCGGTTAATTGGAGGTAAGAGTTTCATCGGGACTTTTTTGTCCAGACTGGCTTTGAACCGTGATCCTCAGATCTCAGCCTCCTGAGTAGCTAGGATTACAGGCACTAGCTACTGACGCCCATCCAGCAACTGATTTTTTTAAGTGAGTCGTGTGTCAAGATATGTCAGCCATGCCATAATTGTCTTTAATTACATGTCCATAGAAGGATATATTGAAATATGAAACCATGTGTTCCTTTTATTCTTTACCATTCAGGTGTCTTATCTTGTTCTTTTCAATTCTTTGTCATCCTTCATTAAGTCATAAATCCCTCAAGAATACTAGCTTTTGTATACTTTATTGTGTATGGTTAAATCTTGGTTTGCAATTATTCAGATGTTTCAGAAAGAACAAGTGGATCCTCTTCAGATGAAATTGCAGCAGGTGAATGGACTTGGCCAGGGATTAATTCAGAGTGCAGGAAAAAACTGTGATGTGCAGGGTTTAGAACATGACATGGATGAGATCAATGCTCGATGGAACACACTGAATAAAAAGGTAAGTGACAAGCAGGTAACAAGAGTGCTGGGACCAGAAGACATTGAATCTAAAGTTTCTAAATCTAGGGCGGGGAAGGTGGCTCAGTGGTAGACCGTTTGCCTTGCATGCATGAGGCCCTGGGTTCGATACCTCAGCCCCACATAAGCAAAAAAAAAAAAAGCTGGTAGTGGTGCTGTGGCTCAAGTGGTAGAGTGCTAGCCTTGAGCTGAAGAGCTGAGGGACAGTGCCCAGGCTCAGAGTTCAGGCCCCACAACCGGACCCAAAAAAAATAAAAAATAGTTTCTAAATCTAAAGTTTCTCTAGAACCTGAATGTAATAAAAACTTAGTGCTTGCAATCTGTAGTTTTAAAGGGGTTCAGTAATTTAAAACCTCTTTTCTCATAATAAGCTTCCCTTTGATGACACAGGTTGCACAAAGAATTGCCCAACTACAGGAGGCTTTGCTGCATTGTGGGAAGTTTCAAGATGCCTTGGAGCCATTGCTCAGTTGGTTGGCAGATACTGAGGAGCTCATAGCCAATCAGAAACCTCCATCTGCTGAGTACAAAGTGGTAAAAGCACAGATCCAAGAACAGAAGGTAAGAATGCGGAGACAGTGAACTGAAACAACTGTAGGGAGTGGCAAATGATACATTTGCTTATAGTTTAAAGTGCAAGTCAGAAAAATCTTTACCTACTTTATGTTCTCTTGAAAAGTAGAAATTGAGCCAGACATGTTGATACATGCCTGTAATCATGAGTGCGTCCAACATTCAGGAAGTTGAGGAAGGAGGGTTGAGTTCAAGGCCAGGAAAGGGTACATAGTGAGACCCTGTATCACTGAGAGAAAAAGGGAAGGTGGAAATTGATTTTACTAGCTTACTATTTAATTTACTAGCTTACTATGGTGTATATTAGACTAAACTAGACTGAGCTATTTCAAAGTCTCATCCACAGCTTTCTAGTGTTTTACCATCAGCAATATTCTAAATATTGTTGTATAGAATGTAAAAGTTTCTATGTATATTTTTGTTTAATTCCTATGTCAATGTTTCTATCTAAAAATGTTGATCCTAAAGGAAATTTCATTTGTCCAGCTTCATTGAGGCATATGACAAAAGTTGTCCATATTTAAGGCAATGTTTTAATATTTATATGCATTATCAAATGATTACCTCAGTCAGGCTAAGGTATTTTTAACCATACTTAGGGAATATGTGTATGCATCACATTTGCTAGGCAGACTTTACTGAACCCATCTTCACCCATGTTTTCTCAACTCTGTTTATTTTTGAGAGTGGATTCCAATGCACCTGTTCTAGGCTTCCTGTCATAACTGAGATAATCAGTTTACACCACTGTGCTCAGCTGTAGGTTGAAGAGGGGGTCTCTCATGTATGCCCAGGCTGGTCTTGAATCCCAAGCCTCCCAAACCTCAGGTTACCCAGGGCCAACCCCAGTCTGCTATCCTATTACCTCACATAGCAGGGATCCCAGGAGTATGCCAATGTGGCTGACTTACTCATTGAGACAAAGTCTTACTTTTAGCCCCAACTGGTTTCAAAACTGATCTTCTCTATCTCTGCCTCCTAAGAAGCTGTGATGAGAAACATGAACTACCATGCCTAGCCCTATACTGATTTTTCAGTGCTCTTTTTTTCTTATGCAAACAAAAGAAATCTGTTTTTATATAACAGCAATCACAAGCACTGTTTAAAAACTTAAGTGTAAAAACTTTGTGAGAGGTGGTTGGAACTGTGTTCTCATGCTTCTGTCTGAAGGATGGACAAAAACACATTATTAAATTAAGCCTAGAATTTGGTGGGAAGGATTATGGATTGCTTTAATTTTTTTCCTCCTATTTCAGATTTGAAAATAACCATATGTTGTTACTTTCCATTCTCTTTAAACACATATACTGTAGTTGCTCCAGAGGCTACTAGATGATCGAAAGGCCACAGTAGACATGCTTCAAGCTGAAGGAGGTAGAATAGCTCAGTCAGCCGAACTGGCTGATAGAGAGAAAATCACTGGGCAGTTGGAGAGTCTTGAAAGTCGATGGACTGAACTACTCAGCAAGGCAGCAGCCAGGTAAAACCGGAGGGGTTTTGATGAATGGGTCAGAAGTTTGTTTTGTCCTATGTTTTCATATTCCTGAGCACTTTTAAAGCTCCTTAATGATTCATGTACTGCTTTGGAAGGTGTTTGATGGCTTTTATTTAAAGAGTAATACGTTTTTAGACATGTTCTTTATAACAAGAATCACTCTGGAGGGACTGGGAAGGTGGCTCAGTGGTACAGCGCTTGCCTTGCATGCATGAGGCCCTGGGTTCGATTCCTCAGCACCACATAAGCAAAAAGAAAAAAAGCCGGCGCTGTGGCTCAAGTGGTAGAGCGCTAGCCTTGAGCTGAAGAGCTGAGGGACAGCGCCCAGGCCCAGAGTTCAGGCCAACCGGACCCAAAAATTTAAAAAAAAAAAAAAAGAATCACTCTGGAATTGAGCTTCTGCTACTTATAAATTTCAAAGAACTGGAAGACTCACTGATCTGTGTAGTTTGTTCTATTGTAGTACAATTGCAATTCCAAACAGATTTAGGTTCCTATAAGCCAACCACAGTTGGGTTTGTTGGTGGTGGTGGTAGTTTGTTCGTTTTGTTGGTTTTGGGTTTGTGTCTGTGTGGGGGTGTGGGTGTGGGTGTGATTGGTTGGTTGGTGGTTGTGAGGCTTTGAACTCAGGGCCTGGGTGCTGTCACTGAGCCTCTTTGTGCTCAAGGCTATTGCTCCACCACTTGAGCCACAGCACCACTTCCAGTTTTTGAGTGGTTAATGGAGATAAGTCTCTTCATGGGGACTTTTCTACCCAGGCCGGCTTCAAACCACAATCCTCAGATCTCAGGTGTGAGCTACCAGCTGGTTTTGGTTTTTGGTTTTGGTAAAAGTCCTGGGGCTAGAACTTGGGGCTTAGGTGCTATCCCAAGCTTTTTTTTTTTGCTCAAGTCTAATGTTCTACTACTTGGCCATAGCTCTGTTTCTGGCTTTTTTGATAGTTCATTGGAGATAAAACTCTCAAGAGCTTTCCTGCCTAGGCTAGTATTAAGCTCTATCCTCAGATCTCAGCCTTCTGAGTAGCTAGGATTGCGAGCACCAGGCAATAGAATTATTTGTGTGTGTTTATTGGGGGTGGGGGGGGGGTGTGCATATAGGTGTGGGTTTGTGTGTTCAGGGCTTGAGTTCAGGGCCTTGAACCCTAACTGAGCTTTTTTGCTCATTGCTGGTACTCTACTACTTGAGCTATGCCTCCAGTTGTTTTTGTTGTTTTTTTGTTTTGTTTTTCTTTCCCTGCCTTTCTGATTAATTGGACATAGAGTCTCAAGACATTTCTGTTCTGGCAGTCTTCAAACCATGATCCTCAGATCTTAGCCTCCTTAGTAGTTAGTATTCTAGGTAGTAGTTAGTATTCTAGGTATACACCAACAGTGCCCAGCACCAACCAGAGTTTTTGATATTTATAAATAATACTTTTGTTACTTGGAATTAAAACTTATTATGCTACTCTTTTAGCATACCTTGGTATTAGATGTTTTTTACCTTCATGTCACAAGTCACATGGATGTCTCTGCTTTTAATCTTACACTGTCCTTAATTTTTAAAAATAAATGCCAAGCAGGGCGCATATAATCGTAGCTACTTAGGAGACTGAGATCTGAGGATCATGGTTCAAAGTTAGCCCAGACAAGAAAGTCCGTGATACTCTTATCTCTTATCTATTAACCACCAGAAAACTGGAGTGGCATTGTGGCTCAAGTGGTATAGTGCTCACCTTGAGCTGAAGAGCTGAGGGACAGCATCCAGGCCCAGAGTTCAAGCCCCATGACCAACAACAACAAAAAAACATAAATAACCGCTCATCAGAAATAAGTCCAAGTAGTACAGTTGATTGTTTATTTATCCTTTAAGTCTGTAGGTAGTCAGTGACAATCTTCAAATGACTACCTAATCTCTTACCACTTTACTTCCACCTGCCCATAGTTTGCTTATTTCTTTTTTTATAAATTTTTTATTGAGATTAACTAATGATTACATAAATTTCACAAATTTCACACTACTGTGAGATAGTGATGATACTTAAACTCACAAACACATTTTAACCTTCACAAGGCAAATTGTCATTATCATGGTCTATAATGTTTGTGAATTCTATGAGCTTTGATAATACAACTTTTTTCTTCCACCCTGGGTGATATGTACATTACTCTCCTTTTGCTTAGTATAAGCTGTTCCTTCTTTCCCTCTCATTCCCTCCCTTTCATCACTGCCCTTGAGTTATATAGTTCATTTTCATCTAAGTCCAATGCAGCTTATGGGCCAGTCTGTTATATATTTTCCTGTTTCACTCTGATTCTGTGCTTTCCTCCTAGCTTTCCTCAGATGTGCATGTGTGTGTGTGTGTGTGTGTGTAGTCAAGAACACGAGTCATTTAGAAATGATACAACGAATTGAGTGGAGGTCCTTTGTTTCTTGAGTCCTATTTACTTTGTCATATCTCCTTGCATTTTGGATTTAACATCCACATATCAGGGAGACCATGTGCCATTTGTCTCTCTGTTCTTGGCTCACCTCACTCAAAATTATTTGTTCTAGTTCCATCCATTTCCCTGTGAATGCCGTTATTTTGTCCTTTCTAATGACTGCATAATATTCCATTGTGTAAAGGTAACATAGTTTTTGGATCCATTCATCTATAGTAGGGCATCTGAGTTGTTTCCATATCTTGGCTATTGTGAACAGTACTTCAATGAACATGGAGGTGCTGTGTCCATGTATCATGGTTCCTGTTGCTCAGGGTAGTGGTGTGATATGGCTAGGTCTTAGGGGAGGTCTATATTTAGCTTTCTGAGGTACCTCCAGACTGTTTTCCAAAGTGGTTGTATTAGTGTACATTCCCACCAGCAATGCAATAGAGTTCATTTCTCCACATCCCCACCAGCATTTGTCATTGGCTGAATTTAGGATGTGGGCCGTTGACTGGGGTAAGGTGGTATCTCAGGGTTGTTTTTGTTTATATTTCCTTTACAGCCAGGGATGATGTACATTTCCTCATATGTTTCTTTGCCATTTTTATCTCTTCTGAGAAGTCTCTCTTTAGCTCCCTTGCCCATTTAATTATTGGTTTGTTAGATATACAAGGGATCAGTTTCTCGAGTTTCCTGTATATGATGGATATTAGTCCTTTGTCTGATATGTTGCTGGTAAATATTTTCCCAATTAGTTGGCTGTCTTTCTAGTTTGGTAGCTATGTCTTCAGCTGTGCAGAAACTTTATTTTAAGGTAGTCCCATTTGTTGAGCCTCTCTCTAATTTGTTGTGACCCTGGGACTGTGTTTAGGAAGTTTCTGCCTGTGCCTATAAGTTCAAGTGTCTCTCCTACTCTGTCCTGCAGTAGTTTCAGAGTTTCAGGTTTGATGTTAAGGTCTTTAATCCATTTTGAGTTCATGTTAGTGCATGGTGACAGGCTGGGGTCCACTTTTAGTTTTCTGCATGTGGCTGCCCAGTTTTCCCAGCACCAGTAGTTGAAGAGGCTTTGCTTCTTCCACTGTATGTCTTTGGCTCCTTTGCCAAATATCAGCTGACTATAGGTATGTGATTTTATTACTGGATCTTCTAATCTGTTCTATTGGTCTTCAGGTCTGTTTTTATGCCAATACCAAGCTGTCTTTGTCTATACTAGAGCTTGGAATATGGTATCTTGATCTCTCCCACGTTGTTTCTTTTGCCTAGAATTTCTTTGGCTATTCTAGGTCTTTTGTTGTTCTGTATACATTTTGGATTGTTTTCTCTATTTCAGTAAAGAATATCATTAGAATTTTTATGGGAATTGCATTGAATTTGTGTATCATTTTTGGCAGTATGGTCATTTTCACTATATTAATTCTGCCTATCTAAGAACATAGAAGCTCTTCCCATATCTTGGTGTCCTCTATGATTTCTTTCTTTGGGCTTTTTTTTTGGGGGGGGGGGAACAGTCCGGTCGTGGGCCTGAACTCTGGGCCTGGGCGCTGTCCCTCAGCTCTTCAGCTCAAGGCTAGCGCTCTACCACTTGAGCCACAATGCCACTTCTGGCTTTTTTTTCCTGTTTATGTGGTGCTGAGGAATCGAACCCAGGGCCTCATGCATGCAAGGCGAGCGCTCTACCACTGAGCCACCTTCCCAGCCCCTTTAAGGTTTTGTTTTTTCTGGGTTTTTTTTGTCATGGGGCTTGAACTCTGGGCTTGGGTGCTGTCCTTGTGCTCTTCAGAGCTCAAGGCGAGCACTCTACTGCTTGAGCCACAGCACCACTTCTTTGGGCTTTTATAGTTTTCACTCAATAGGTCCTTTACATCTTTGTTTTGGTTAATTCCTAAATATTTTTTTTGAGGTTGTGAATGGCGTTGTTTACTTGATTGATTTCCCTTCTGATTGTACATTGTTGGTGTGCAAAAAGGCAACTGATTTTTGTGGGTTAATATTGTATCCTGCTACTTTGCTGAAGTGTTTTATAAGCTCTAGGAGTTTATGAGTGGAGTTTTGGGGATCATTAAAGTATAATATCATGTCATCTGCAAATAGGATAGTTTAATTTCTTCCTTAGCTATCCAGATCCCTTTAATGTTCTTTTCTTGCCTTATTGCTCTGGCTAAGAACTGTATTGAAGAGAAGTGGAGAGAGGGCACCCTTGCCTGGTTCCTGATTTTAGGAGAATTGGTTGTAGTTTTTCCCCATTTAGTATAATATTGGCTATTGATCTGTCATATATGGCTTTTATTGTTTTAAGGATCATTTCTTCTATTCCTATTTTCTCCAGAGCTTTTAACATGAACGGATATTGTATTTTATCAAAAACCTTTTCCACACCCACCATGTGGTTCTTGATCTTGGATCTGTTGATGTGATGGATTACATTTATTGATTTATGTATGTTAAACCATCCCTGCATCTCTGGGATGAAATCTACTTGGTCATAATGCATGATTTTTTACTATATGTTTCTGGATTTTGTTGACTAAAATTTTATTGAGGAGCTTTGTATCTGTATTCATCAAAGAGATTGGTCTGTAGTTCTCTTTTTTTGTTGGCTCTTTGCCTGGTTTGGGGATGAGTGTGATATTGGCTTCATAGAATGAGTTTGGGACTGCTCACTGTTTCTGTTTCTCCAAAGAGCTTGAGAAGAATGGGTATTAGTTCCTCTTTAAAGGTCTTATAAAATTCCGTAGTGAATCCATCTGGTCCTTGTTAGAAGGCTTCCGATTGCTTCCTCTATCTCATTGTAAGTTATTGGCTTATTTAATTGATTTATTTTTTCTTGGTTCAGTTTGGGCAGTTTGTATTTCTCTAAAAATTCATCCATTTCTGCTAGGTTTTCCTTCCTTAGTGAGTATAGATTCTGGAAGTAGTTCTTTATAATTGTTTGGATATCTTGGATGTTTGTTGTAATTTTTCCTGTGGCATCCCTGATCTTATTGATTTGGGTCTCCTCTCTTCTTTTAGTTAATCTTGCCAGAAGTCCATCAATTTTATTGATTTGTTTAAAAAAACCCAGCTTTTTGTTTTATTAATATTATTTATAGTTTTCTTTGTCTCATTGGTTTAAGCTCTTATTTTGGTTATCTCACTCCATCTAGTAACTTTGGGTTCAGCTTTTCTTGCTTTTCTAGCAGTTTTAATTGTATTATTTACTTGGTCTGTCTCTGTTTTCTTGATGTGTGCACTGAGAGCAATAAATTTGCCCCTCAGGCCTGATTTTGCCATGTCCCACAGATTTCTTTGTGATGTGTATTCATTTTCACTAAATTGTAGGAACTTTTTAATTTCTTCTGTGACCCAGGTATTGCTCAGAAGTATGCTATTCAATTTCCTTTACGGTATGCTTTGTTATTGAGAACTAGCTTAATTCCACTATGGTCGGTTAGAATACAAGGGATTATGTCAGTACTCCCGTATTTACTTAAATTCTTTGTATGAACTATGATATGATCTATTTTGGAGAAACTTCCATGAGCTGCTGAGAAAAATGTATACTGGGTTGTTGTTGGGTGGAAAACTCTGTAGATGTCAATTAAGTCCACTTGAGATATAGCATCATTCGGAGGATAGACAGGACAGGTAGACCAGTCCTTTGGTGAGAGTAGAGTATTAAAGTCTCTTAGTATTGGGGTTGGGAAGGTGGCTCAGTGGTAGAGCGCTTGCCTTGCATGCTGAGGCCCTGGGTTCAATTCCTCAGCACCACATAAGAAAAAAGAAAAAAGCCGGAAGTGGCACTGTGGCTCAAGTGGTAGAGCGCTAGCCTCGAGCTAAAGAGCTGAGGGACAGCACCCAGGCCCAGAGTTCAGGCCCCATGACCGGACCCAAAAAAAAAAGTCTCCTAGTATTATTGTATTTGGATCTATTTTTTTTTCCTGTATATCTGAGAGTATTTGCCTAATGTATTTGGGTGCACCAATGTTTGGAGAATAAAAATTGATAATGGTGATATCCTCTTCTTGGATTGTTCCCTGTATTAATATGTAATGTCGTTTTTGGTCTTTTTGTATTGATTTTAATGCAAAGTTTATTTTTTCAGATATCAGGATGGCAACTCCTGCCACCTTCTTTTTTTTTTTTTTTGGTCAGTCATGGGACTTGAACTCTGGGCCTGAGCACTGTCCCCTCAGCTCTTCAGCTCAAGGCTAGTGCTCTACCACTTGAGCTACAGCGCCACTTCCCATTTTCTGATGGTTTATTGGAGATAGAGTTTCCTGCTCGGGCTGGCTTTGAACCATGATCCTCAGATCTCAGCCTCCTGAGTAGCTAGGATTCCAGGTGTGAGCCACCAGCACCCAGCAACTTCTGCCTTCTTGCTGGAAGCATTTGCATGGTAGATCTTCCTCCATCCCTTCACTTGCAGTTTGTATACTTGGCTATGAGATGGGTCTCTTGAAGACAACAAATGGATGGATCTTGTTTTCTTTTTTTTTATTTTTTTTATTTTTTGTGAACATATTGTACAGAGGGATTACAAATACATGGGCAAGATAATGAGTACATTTCTTATCAAGCATTGCAGCCTCCTCCTGGATCTTGTTTTCTGATCCAATCTGCAGTTCATTTTTTTATTGGTGAATTGAGTCCATTAATATTTATTTTATTTTACTTTATTTTTTGGGGGGGGTCCGGTCATGGGGCCTGAACTCTGGGCCTGAGCACTGTCCCCTCAGCTCTTCAGCTCAAGGCTAGTGCTCTACCACTGAGCCACAGCGCCACTTCCGGCTTTTTTCTTTTTGCTTATGTGGTGCTGAGAATCGAACCCAGGGCCTCAGGCATGCAAGGCAAGCGCTCTACCACTGAGCCACTTTCCCAGCTCTCCATTAATATATATAGTTATTAGAGAAGTACATTGTGTTTCCTATCATTTTCCTGATTTCCTAAGTTTTTCTTCTTTCCTTTCCTCCTGTGCTTACTAAGATGGTCTTCTAGTGATGTCTGTCTGATGTGGATCCCTGATCTTGTTTTCTTCGAATTGTGTTCCCCCTCTTAATATTCTTTGTACTGCTAGTCTATTTTTTTATTAATTCATTTAGTTTTTCTTCACTATTAAAAAATTTAGTTTCTTCGTCAAATGTAAATGCTGGCTTTGCTGGATATACCAGTCTGGGTTGGCAGTTATTGGTTCTCAGGGCTCAAATGGTACTTTCCCAGGCTTTCCTTGCATTCAGTGTCTGAATGGAGAGATCTGCAGTGATTCTGATTTTTTTCCTGTAGTATAGCTCCTTTCTTTTTGCCGCATGCAAGGTCGTTTCTTTATTGTTCAGATCTAGCATTTTTACTATGATGTGCCTAGAAGTGTTCCTCCTGGGATCCTGTTTGCTAAGTGTTCTGTATGCTTCTGTTATGTAGGTAAGATTTTCTTTTCTTTTTTGTCTGTCATGGGGCTTGAACTCTGGGCCTGAACACTGTCCCTCAGCTCTTCAGCTCAAGGCTAGTGCTCTACCACTTAAGCCACTGTGCCACTTCCGGTTTTCTGAGTAGTTTATTGGAAATAAGAGTCTCACTGACTTTCCTGCCAGGGCTGGCTTTGAACCATGATCTTCAGATCTCAGCCTCCTGAGTAGCTAGGATTACAGGTGTGAGCCACTAGTGCCGGGCTTAAGATTGGGGAAATTTGGCAATACTTATTAAAGTGTTGCATCCCTCTGTTCTGATATTCCTCACCTTCGTCAATCCCAATTATATGAAGGTTAAATTTCTTGGCACTGTCTGCTTATTCTTGGACTTCCCTTTGGCATATTTTGAGTGGTTTTTTTTTTTTTTTCCATATCTGACTTTTTTTTTCCCAGTTGCTGCATTTTGTCTTCAGTACTTGATATTCTATTTTCTATTTCATTCATTCTATTAACTATGGCTTCCATTGTGGTTTGAATGGAGGAAATTGAACCACTTATGATTTCTTTTTTTTTTTTTTTTTTGGTTGTGGGGTTTGAACTCTGGGCCTGGGCGCTGTCCTTCAGCTCTTCAGCTCAAGGCTAGCATTCTACCACTTGAGCCACAGAGCCACTTCGGTTTTTTTCTGCTTATGTGGTGATGAGGAATTGAACCCAGGGCCTCATACATTCAAGGCAAGTACTCTACCACTGAGCCACCTTCCCAGCCCACACCATTTATGATTTCTATGTTGGTTCTCAAAGTATTAATTTTGTCTTTTAAAGAGGTGTGTACTAAATCTACTTTTGAGTGCATCTCTTATTTTAAATCCTGGATCTCTTTTAATAATCCATTTCTGTGTTCTTTAATTTTCTGGTCCATTTCTCGCTTTAATTCTTTAGTCATTCATTGCCTCTATCAACTCTTGTATGTAACATATGTCGTATATTTCATTTTTGCTTTCACTGGAGTTCTTCCCTGGGTGGCTGTTGGCCTTTGGGGAATGGTTTGCTGTCTTGGCTGTTGATGAATCTTACAATTTTTCACTGTGATTTTCTCATGAGGATTCAGGGGTTATTGGAGATGAATCCCAAACTCTATTTTGGTCAGCAGGTAGCTGCCTACACTTGGTTCTGGGTTGGTTCCTGGGTCAGTTGTTGAAGCTTGCTCTCAGCCCTGGGCTGGCTGAGAAAGATTTTTCCTGGTCTCCATTCTGTTGGGGGAGAGGCTGACCTCCAGCTGCTACTCTGACCCACATAGGGCTCACTCTTGTTAGATTCTCTGTTGAGGCGAGCACTCAGTTCCTGACTTGTCAGGGACAGGTGGTTTAGACAGCTTTGGCTCCTGCCTGGGACACAGGTGGGGCTCATTCAGCCACCTGCTGGAGCCCACAGGCAGTGCCTGACTTTAGCCAAGGACAGGTAGCCTAGACTGTTCATGCTCCCTCCCAGGGGCGTTCTTGGCAAAACCAGATGGGCTGGATGTATTCCACCAGTTGCTGGAGCCTGCTCACAGTTCCCAACTTTAGCCAGGTACTGGTGGCCTGAGCTGCCCTACCCCTAGCCTGTGATACACAGGTTGGGCTCCTTCCGTGGCCCACTACTGAGGCCCGCTAGCTCGGTTCCCACCTTCAGCTAGGGTCTTGTGGACCTGAGCGGCTGGTTCTCCCACCCTGGACACACATGTCAAACTTCTGCTGGTGGTGATCACTGGTGGCCACTGCATTCCACTAGATGATTGTGGGCTGGGCTGGGTGGTGGGGGCTCTGGGTCTGGGATTCACGGTCTCTGTTTACACAGTCCAAGTCTAGCCCTGTAGGCATTTTCTACGCTGGCTTTCTACAGACCCCTCTGGCTCTGGAGTCCCTGGTGGCCACAGGCAAGGCCACTTGGAACCACACCGCTGGCAAGGGGTGGGGGAAGGGTCTTCAGTCAGATTCTGAGCTCTCAGTTTTCTCTGTTTACATGGTCTGGGTCCAGCACTGGCACTGGCATCAGCACCATGGGAGTCTTCTGTGCTGGTGTTCTACTGACCGCTGTGGCTTTGGTGTTTCCAGCGGCTGCAGGCCAGGCCGCTCTAACAGCTTGGCACAGAGTCAAGCTGCCAGCAAGGGGTGGGGGAAGGGTCTTCATGCTTTTTCATCTTTATGTAGGTTCTGAAGTTTTTTCTTTTCTTTTATCCTGTATTTCTTTGAATGTTCACCTTTTTGCTGTTGTCGGTCTCTTGGGGAAACCAAGCGTTGGAACTTGAACTCACTATTTGGTACTTGAACTCACTATTTGGTTGGAGAAAGCTGTGGTGTTTCCCTACTGTTCAGTTGCCATCTTGGGTCCCCTAGTTTGCTTATTTCTCATCTAGTTACAAAGTCTGATTTGCCTATAATAGTAAAAGAAACAAAATTGAAATAATTTAATTTTGTACCATTTTTCCCCTTTTAGTGTCCATTTCTATTAATGATACCTTTAGCATCCAGTAAATGGTACCTCCATTTTATATCCACATGTATCCAGATGCTAAATTCTGTCTTTTTAACTTCTAGAGAGATCGTCTTTATTGTGTATCCTTTTTTCTGATTTCCACTGCCCTACCTCAGCTCATGACTTAGGAGCTCCTACTTGAGCTATTTGAGGTTCCTGCCTAACTAATCCCTTTCTTACTACTTGACCTTTTCTCATCCTTGGGCTATGGATGGATCAACTCTTTTCAAGTATACCTTTGATCATTGCTCACATGTATTTAATGTCTCCTTGTTGAGTATAAATGAAATGTAAATGTTTTAACTCGCCCTTCAAAGACATCTTGCATTTGACTCTAATCTGTTTCTTAGTTTCTACTCTTTTCCTCACTCTATATTAGGTAAACTATGTCTGTTCTGTAATATTTTCTGTCAGATCTTGGAGGTTAAACTCAGAGCTTGGGTGCTCTCACTGAGCATGGTTAGAACCAGATCAGAATAAAGTAATAGCTTTTGAAACCTTTGCAACAGCAAAGTGCCTCCTAATGTATCATCTGTTTACTACTAGTATTTAAACTACACCTAGTAAAGACTTAAATTATATCTGATACTAGTATGAGTCATAATGTAACTTTGTGCTTAAGCAGTTTGTTTTATATATTTATGTAGGCAAAAACAGCTGGAAGATATCCTGGTCCTGGCCAAACAATTCCATGAGACAACTGAACCTATTTCTGACTTCTTATCTGTCACAGAGAAAAAGCTTGCTAACTCAGAACCTGTTGGCACTCAGACTGCCAAAATACAGCAGCAGATCATTCGACACAAGGTAGGAGGGAATTGTGGTTAACAAAGCACAGAAATGGAGGTAGAAATCCTAGAACTTAAGAACCGCCTGCAACATTCTAGAAGATATATTTTATGGGTATTTATTCATTTATTTATTGTACCAGTCTTGGGGCCTGAATTCAGGGCTAGGCACTGTCCCTGAGCAAAATTCTTTTGTTCATGGGTAGTGCTCTACCACTTAAGCCATGGCTCTATTTTTGGCTTTTTGGTAGGTAATTAGAGATGAGTTTCATGGACTTCCCTGCATGGGCTGGCTTTGAACCATGATAGGCAGATCTCAGCC
Organism: Dipodomys merriami; assembly: GCF_024711535.1. Taxonomy (NCBI): domain Eukaryota; kingdom Metazoa; phylum Chordata; class Mammalia; order Rodentia; family Heteromyidae; genus Dipodomys; species Dipodomys merriami. The sequence goes on along the minus strand of NW_027204937.1, from coordinate 17,780,166 downwards.
TCTTGAAAAGCTAGGATTATAGGCATGAGCCACTGGTACCTGGGTTTTGCTTTTAAGTTTAATTTAAAACAGAGTCAGCTATTGAAATACCCACATCATTGAGGTAAAAGTAGAAATTGACTAAGAGGCTACCATCAGTGAAATAGAACGGCTTTTACTCCACTTTTTATGTTATTTTTACCGTATAGTAGATGAATCTTTTAATTTGTAATATCATTTGTTATTCATTGTTTTATGTTTGCCTTTATTTTATTTCTGCTATTTATTTTTTCCATCTGGATTTCCAGGCTCTGAAGGAAGAAATAGAAAACCATGCAACAGATGTGCACCAGGCAGTCAATATTGGGCAGTCTCTCTCCTCTCTGACATGTCCTGCAGAGCAGGGTGTATTGTCAGAAAAGCTAGACTCATTGCAGGCTCGATACAGTGAGATTCAAGACCGGTGCTGTCGGAAGGCAGCCCTGTTTGAACAAGCATTGTGCAATGCTAGACTGTTTGGGGAAGATGAGGTGGAGGTGCTCAACTGGCTGGCTGAGGTTGAGGACAAGCTCAGTTCAGTGTTCGTAAAGGATTACAGACAGGAAGTCCTGCAGAAACAGCATGCTGACCACCTGGTATTTGTGTTTTCCATTCTTATTGGTTATGTTACTAAGTTATTTTGTCATTTTGATGTATTTCTCTTCTTTTCATTTCTTTTTTATTTGCTTTCTTTTTCATTCCAAACACTTTTTATTTTATGTGTATGTATGTAGTTTAGTGGTTCATTTGGTGCTAAATACTAATCCTTTTTTTTTTTTTTTTTGTCCATCCTGGGGCTTGAACTCAGGGCCTGGGCACTGTCTCTGAGTTTTCTGCTCAAGGCTAGTGCTCTACCGCTTGAGCCACAATGCTACTTCTAGTTTTCTGGTGGTTAATTGGAGATAAGAGTCTCATGGATTTTCCTGCCCAGGCTAACCATAATCCTCAGATCTCAGCCTCCTGAGTAGCTAAGATTATAGGCATGAGTCACAGGTACCTGGCAGTACTAATCTTTTTTTTAGGTGAAAATTCTAGTGCTTGATGAACTGAATAATTCTAGAAGGTGATAAAAGGTATTGTCAGGTCCCATTTCATCTCCAAATCATGGTGTACATCATCAGGTAATAGAATACTAGGATTCCATTTCAACAGATTTATGGAAGAGAATGTATTTGAGAATACTCTCACTAGTACCTACAATTTGATCATGCAGTTATAACTTTTAAAATATTGCTTGCTTAGCTGGTATTCTACATTTAAGCTACACCTCCAGCTCTGCTTTTATGCTGATTATTTTGTAGATAGAGTCTAACAACTTTTCTGCTCAGTCTAGCCTTGGACTTTAATCCTGAACTATAATCCCAATTAGGATTATAGACATGAACTATTGGAACCTACCCTATGTGTTTTTTGTTTGGTTTTGTTTTTGGCTAGTCCTGGGGCTTGAACTCAGGGCCTGAGCACTGTCCTTGTGCTTCTTTTGCTGAAGGATAGCACTCTACCACTTGAGCCACAGTACCACTTCTGGCTTTTTCTGTTTATGTGGTACTCAGGAACTGAACCCAGGGCTTCATACATGCTAGGCAAGCACTCTACCACTAAGCCACATTCCTAGCCCACCCTATGTCTTCCTAATAGAAGAATATGCCTATTTCCATGTTTTCCATCAGTACTAGAGATTGGACTCAAGGCTTTAAACTTGCTAGTCAAGTACCTTGCCACTTGCTCTGCCTTTCTTTCCTTATTTTTAGCTAGGGATAGGGCTTGAACTCAAAGCCTCATACATTCACTTGGATTTTTTGCTCATGGCTGGTGCTTTATGCACATGAACCACATCTCCATCCAAGCTATTTTTCTGGTTAATTGGAGATGAGTCTGTTGAACTTCTCTGTCCACTCTGGTTTTGAACTATAATCCTCAGATCTCAGTCTCCTGAGTAGCTAGGATTACTGAGTTGAATCACCAGTGCCCAGCTTGCAATGTATTTTTATGAAATCTCTTTGAGGGTAGTAAAAATAGGCAAAGTAATTTTTTAAAGTAACACAGTTTTACTTTGCTTTATAAACTTCAAATATAGAGAATTTTTTGCCAGAATCTTGTCAGTGTGTTTTTATTGACTTATGTTGAATTTTTTGTCTTATTCTTTTTTTTTGTCAGTCATGGGGCTTGAACTCTGGGTTTGGCACTGTCCCTCTGCTCTTCAGCTCAAGGCTAGCGCTCTACCACTTGAGCCACAGCACCACTTCCGGTGTTCTGGTGGTTAATTGGAGATGAGTCCCACTGACTTTCTTGAGTAGGCTGGCTTTGAACCACAATCCTCAGAACTCAGCCTCCAAATAGCTAGGATTACAGGCATGAGCCACTTGCACTAGGTGTTACTCTTTTAGATGTAGACATTATTGGTGAATTTCACTTCTACCTTTTTTAGGTTCAGGCTTGGTACTGATAGATTAATAAACCTAATTTAATCTCAAATCTATTCTTAGAATGAAAGTATGCCTAAAAACATCCTGTTTTATTTTGAATAATAGATAATCAAGGAGATGCTAAAGAAATCAAATATATGATTTTAAATTGGCACTTATCTGTTTAAATTAGTTCTTTACAGATTTTTTTTCTTTTCTTTGTTGTGGAACTAAAATATTCTTTCCTTTTAGGCTCTAAATGAAGAGATTGTTAATAGAAAGAAGAATGTAGATCAAGCTATTAAAAACGGTCAGGCTCTTCTAAAACAAACTACAGGTACTTTGAAAAGTGGGTCTCTTAGAATCTTTTTTGTTTCAAAGACAGTTATATATCCAGGGAAATAAGCGTCTTGCTCTAGCCAGCACTAACCACTTCTCTTTCATATATAAAAGGTCAGTGTTCACTGATTTTATTTCCATGTGCTTGTAGGCAAAATCTTTCAAAAACTATTGTACTTATTTCTCTCATATATAATTAAAGATAAATGATTCCTCCTGCCTATCAGTAGGTCAAATGCTAGCAGTAACTGCAAAGTGCTGGGACTATTTAGAAACACCTGCAGCCCAACTTAGACCTTAAACTCAAAAGTGGTTTCTTTTATCAAGTTGAAGATTTATATCTCATGTAACCCTTAGTAGGAGATAATAGGTAAATTCATAATCACAGGGAGAAATGAAATTTAAGCTCTATTTGAACATAGGGCATTCATTGGAGGAACACCTTCATTCTCAGATCTCTTAAATATTAATAATTATATACTTTTCTCTATAGGTGAAGAGGTGTTACTTATCCAAGAGAAACTAGATGGTATAAAGACCCGCTACACAGACATCACAGTTGCCAGCTCCAAGGCCCTCAGAACTTTAGAGCAAGCACGGCAGCTGGCCACCAAGTTCCAGTCTACATATGAGGAACTGACTGGGTGGCTGAGGGAGGTGGAGGAGGAGCTGGCAGCCAGTGGAGGACAATCTCCCACAGGGGAGCAGATACCCCAGTTTCAGCAAAGACAGAAGGTGAGCTGTCATTTCACACTGTAAAAAGAAAAAAAAATAGGTTTTATTTTTGCCCGAATTTTATCACCTTTATCTTAAATCTAAACCAAAAACTTCTGCCTACTTCTTGTCTTGTATAATAACAAACAACAAAATCTGACATTAAGATAAGTGTGTGTGTGTGTGTGTGTCTATTACACTTGTTGCCTAAAGAGGAAAGTTAAATCTTATATCCCTAGGAAGTTTGCTTGCTGTGTAGCATTTTACAATTAATCTTCATGATTCATTCTCTAAAGACTGCTTTGCAGTCTTCATATTCGATTCTCCTGCAGGATCCTAGTGCAGGTCTAGATGCATAGAAATATTGTATAGGAATTAGTTTAAATGCCCATGATTAAAACATTGCTTTTCAATTCTGTTAAGATAAAGGAAAAGAAGAAAGGCTCATTGTTTTACCCACAGTCTGTCTCAGGTATTCCAGAAAGTTATAAGTAAGCAAGAGCTAATCCTGAAAGTTAGGCTTCAAAATAATTGAAAAATCTGAAAAAAGGAAAAAAAAAAAAAAAAACTGAAGGAAGGAGGTCGGTACCCTGCTGGGATGTGTAGAAGAGAGAGCAGTTTCTACCCAGTACAGCTGCTAATGTTCTTTATTTAGCAAGATATGGCCTGAAAACTTTTTCCCTCCTTAGGAATTGAAGAAGGAGGTCATGGAGCACAGGCTAGTATTGGACACAGTAAATGAGGTGAGCCATGCTCTCCTAGAACTGGTGCCATGGAGAGCCAGAGAAGGGCTGGATAAACTTGTGTCTGATGCCAACGAGCAGTATAAACTGGTCAGTGACACTGTTGGACAAAGAGTGGATGAAATTGATGCTGCTATTCAGAGATCACAACAGGTAATGTTTATAATACCTCAGCCCTAATATTTTGGACAGTGAAGATAGATCTGTGAGGTTCAGTTACTATGACCTGCATACATACAGGCTCAGGAAGAGCAGTAATGAAATCAGCATTAATAATGATGCAACAAACATTTCAGTGATGGAAAACAATTGGGTAGAAGTTTGTGAGAATGGATTCAGATTTGACCCAAAATACTTAGGCACTTTGAATAGACAAAAACTCAGAATCAATGTGAGGTCTTTCCTTAAGGATTTGACCAGTGGTGATAGAACCTAAAAAGTTCAGTGCATCATAATCTTAGTTTGAAATAATTAACTATCTTAACATTAAATGAAAGAGGGGATGGAAATAAGAACTATAATTACTATCAAATATGCAAACCAAAATACCAGGCATCCAAAATAGAAACTTCTCTCGGTAAACATAGGTATCATATTTCCCTTGATCTTTTTTCCTTCCTGCTTCTGGAGGAAAGTTATCTGCTTTAGTCTGTAGCTGAATATCCCCTCTTCCTCTTTTTTTTTTTTTTTTAAAGACAGTTTCCCTACATAGCCCAGGCTGGCTTCAAACTCAAAATCCTGTTCCCTCAACCTCCTGAGTGCTGAATTACAAGCATAATAGCATGACTCCTTGGATTCATAATGATAAGCAAATGCTTTTTGTTGTTGTTGGTTGTGAGGCTTGAACTCAGGACCATGGGTGCTGTCCCTGAGCTCTTTTGCTCAAGGCTAGGCTAGCACTCTACCACTTTGAGCCACAGCTCCACTTCCTGAGTGGTTAATTGGATATAGAAGTCTCATGGGGACTTTTCTGCTTGGGCTGGCTTTGAACTAGGATCCTTAAATCTCAGCCTCTTTAGTAGCTAGAATTTCAGGCATGAGCCACTAGTACCCAGCAGCAAATGCTTTATGAATTATGCAAAAGTTTTTTCTGACTCCCAAGACCATCCCTCACCCCCCATGTATCCCCAATGTATCTTTAGGGTTATCTCTAAGCTTGGCCTGATATTTCAATATACAACTTATTGTGCTTAGGGAGAAACTTAATTTTCTCTTCATCTAAAACTTAGGGGGCTGGGATTATCGCTTAGTGGTAGAGTGCTTGCCTAGCATGCATGAAGCCCTGGGTTCAATTCCTCAGTACCACATAAACAGAAAATGCCAAAAGTGGCATTGTGGCTCTAGTAGAGTGCTAGCTTTGAGCAATAGAAGTTCAGGGACAGTGCCCAGGCTCATGCCTGTAATCCTAGCTACTCAGAGGCTGTGAGATCTGAGAATTCCGGTTCAAAGCCAGCCTGGGCTGGAAAAGCCATGAAACTTTTATCTCCAATAAACCACCAGAAAAACCAGAAGTGGTGCTATGGCTCAAGTGGTGGCATGCTAGTCTTGAGCTGAAGAGCTGAGGGACAGCACTCAGGCCCAGGGATCAAGCCCCATGACTGACCAAAAAAAAAGTTCAGAATGTTGGAACATTTCAAATACTCAAGGTTAACAATGCTAAACCAATAAAGATGTGTCTATAAGTATTTCAAAATCCAAAAAACTAACATTGCAAACACTTCTGTTTCTGATAAGGAGTACTAAAACTATATTAGCATAGGTTGACAACAAGATAAAAGATTGAGGGAGCTTCATGACCAGTATTCATAAAGATCATATTTTGGGGTTTTATTATTGCATAACCATTTAAAGATCTGGTGTTTTTTTGGGGTCTTACACTTCTTCAGCTACAAGTGAATACTTAAAGTTAACTTTACTTATTTGTCCGCTGCAATTTTAAGTTCATGTTTAAACATCTAAAACTATTACTTGCCCAGGCCCCAGAACTGGCAAAACAAAACAAAACTGCTCGGTGTTGAGGTAGGAAAAATGTTGGCAGAAAATGCAATTTTACAAAAACATCTGATAAAAGGCATATTTTTTTTAAAGATGTCAGTTTCTGTTGTTTCTAGCTGTAGACCTACCTGCTAGATTCTAGAACTGCTTTTTTTTTTTAATTTATTCTTTTATTTTTTTGGGGGGGGCAGTCAGGTCGTGGGGCCTGAACTCGGCCTGGGTGCTGTCCCTCAGCTCTTCAGCTCAAGGCTAGCACTCTACCACTTGAGCCACAGCGTCACTTCCAGCTTTTTTCTTTTTGCTTATGTGGTGCTGAGGAATCGAACCCAGGGCCTCATGCATGCAAGGCAAGCACTCTACTACTGAGCCACCTTCCCAGCCCCTAGAACTGCTTTTAAAAGAGTGGAAATATGATCAGCTCTAATTTGTATCTTGACTTGTGATTCTTAGGAAATTCTTCTGCTTTAATTTTATGAAATATAAACTATTACTGACAATCCAGGCCTTACTGTGTTAGATAAATTGCAGTTCTAGGAAGGAGACCTTGGCTGTATGTAACTTGTTAATTTTTTCTCATTATGTTTTTTAGTATGAGCAAGCTGCTGATGCAGAACTAGCTTGGGTTGCAGAAACAAAACGAAAGCTGATGGCCTTAGGGCCAATTCGCCTTGAACAGGACCAGACCACAGCTCAGCTTCAGGTACAAAAGGTAAGGATGAAACACCAGAGCACCCCCTAAAGTGTCCTGAAGTAGTAGATTTATCAATAGCTTACAGTGTCTTGAAGATAGCTTTTCTATTTGGTTGGTGAGTATGGTAAAGAAAAGTTTGGGATTTTGTTGTTTGCTTTTGTTTTTTTTCTTGTGAAGGATGATGTATTTAGTTTTTGGGGTTTTTTTGGCTTTGTGAAAAATGTAATTTGGTCCAGGGATCCAGGAAAGAATAACAGGTTCCTGAATGATTTTCAGAGGGAAACATGTTTCTGTAAGTTAAAGGATAATCATTAAAGTTGTTGGATAAGCAAAGTATTAAAATTTGTGCTTTACCTTTCACTAACGCAGACTCAGGATACTTTTACTTCCCTCCCCTCCCCCCTCTTTTTTTGTGAGTGTGTGTGTGTGTGTGTGTGTGTGTGTCTGTCTGTCTGTCTGTCTGTCTGTCTGTCCGTCCGTCCATCTGTTTGTCTGTCTGTCTGTCTGTCTGTCTCCTGGGGCTTGAACTCAGGGCCTGGGTGCTATCCCTGAGCTTTTTTGCTCAAGGTTAGCACTCTACTCCTTGAGCTCCATTCCAGCTTTTTGCTGGTTGGTTAGAGATGAGGCTTAAGGACTTTTCTGCCTAGGCTGACTTCAAACTGTGAACTTCAGATCTCAGCCTCCTGAGTAACTAGGATTATAGGCATGAGCCACCAACACCCTGTAAATTACTTCTTGACTTAACTATTGTTTACTTTTCAAAGGCTTTCTCTATTGATATCATTCGTCATAAAGATTCAATGGATGAACTCTTCAGTCACCGTGGTGAAATCTTTGGCACTTGTGGAGAAGAGCAGAAAGCTGTATTACAGGTGAATTACAGTTATTACTCACTTAAACATGGTAAATTGAGCACAGTTACAAAATAATGTTTTCAAGTGTTTTTCCTTAGACTTTTTTTTTTTTTTTTTTTTTTTTGGTCGTGGGGCCTGAACTCTGGGCCTGTTGCTGTCTCTGAGCTCTTCAGCTCAATGCAAGTGCTCTACCACTTGAGCCACAATGCCATTTCTGGTTTTCTTATGGTTAATTGGAGATAAGAGTCTCACGGACTTTCCTGCCCGGGCTGGCTTTGTACCACGATCCTCAGATCTCAGCCTCCTAAGTAGCTAGGATTACAGGTGTGAGCCACCAGTGCCTGGTTCTTGACCTTTCTTATTGCTGATGTTTATTAAAAATCTTAACTATGTCCTAGAGACTTTAGATCATGGCCTTGTATTCACAAATGCCTAAACAGCAATGCTATGTAATATGAAATATATTGTAAGCCCATCATCATTATGACAGGAATTGCTTCTTTGGTCTAGAAGAGTGAGCTTTGACAGATTTTTTTAAAAAATTATTTATAATAAACTTTTCAGAATCACATGCAGGTATTAATTTCTTCTACCATAAAGATATTACCTGCTTTCTAAAAGATTGGGCAAGATAATTTTTATACTAGTTTTGTTTGTTTATTATTAACAATACAGTTAATGCCAAGAAAAATCATATACACCTATAATCCCAGCACTCAGAAGGCTGAGGCAAGAGGATCACCACAGGTCCAGGCCTATGGAACATAGCAAGACCTGATTCAAGAAAATAAAGCAGATGGTTAAGGAATTTTAATAAATTCACTACTCACCTTAAACACTTAAATAATAAATGCTAGTTGTGGGAGACTTATTTTTCATTAGTACTCTATCATAGCTTTTGAGATGCTATAACTTTATTATAGCAATGATCTGTTATAGTAATGTTATAGTAATGCTTATTGTTATGTATCACTGCTAATAAGTTAATTTTTGGTGCTTGTGCTATTTTATTACTGTACTTTATAGTTTTTATATAAATATAGGAAAAATACTAAATTTTGAATTTAAAGAAGAAAAAATCACTTCTATACTTACTAGATTAGCCCATATTTGCTAGAAATTTAGTGTTTGTTCATATAGATATCTAATTTTTAATATATATGCTGTTTTTTTCTTAAAAGAAGTGTTCATTATATTTTTACTTGGACTCATAGGAAAAGACAGAATGTCTAATACAGCAATATGAAGACATTAGCCTGCTCAATTCAGAGCGTTATGCCCGATTGGAGCGAGCACAGGTCTTGGTAAACCAGTTTTGGGAAACTTTTGAAGAGCTCAGCCCTTGGATTGAGGAAACTCGAGCACTAATAGCACAGTTACCTCCTCCAGCTATTGATCATGAACAACTCAGACAACAGCAAGAAGAAATGAGGGTAAGGAGCATACCAACTTTAATTTTGTTGTAGAATGAAAATAACCTGGAATTTATTCAAAAAGAACACATTAATATACTACTAAGTTTTATGCTATAAAATTATTTTTTCTTTTTACAAAAGTACAAATTAAATTGTTTCCTTCATTATTTAATATGAATTAATGAATGTAATTACACAAGTGTATTACAAAAATAAAGGAAGAATTAACTAGGACTGGGAGTGTTGCTCAGTTGTAGAGCATATGCCTACTAGTGTACACAGGCCATGAACTTAACTCCTAGTACTATTAAAAAAATACTAAAAAAGAATCTAGGAAATTTTATACATTTTTGAGTGTTAGAGTTAGGTGTGGTTGGTGTGGTTGGACCTTTCCAGTTGGTGAAGCACCTGAAGTACAAGTTGTGAAGAAATTATCAGAAAATGTTTGCTGAATGTAATTTGATGAAAAGGAAATGCATAGATATTTTCACTAATACTAATAATCACTGACAGTGATTTGTTTTTTTTTTTAATGTTGATTGTGCTTATAACTAGTCCTGTTTTCCTTTAAGTAAGGGATATGTCCTGGAAGTTGCACAAAAGTGAAGAGTGGTTGGATTGCCAAAAGGGTTTCTAGTCAAAACATCCTGTTTGATGTCTCAATCTGGGTGGTGGAACAGTATTAAACCATGTAAATTAAAATATAGTTCATAGAAGTATTTGTATGTACAGAAGAGATGGGGTTGACTGGTATGACATGGATGGTAGAGAAGAGAGAGAGAGAGAGAGAGAGAGAGAGAGAAAGAAAGAGAGAAGGTATGTCCAAGAAGATTTTGAGGGTGATGGGACATCTAAAAGTGGCTTTTGAAAATTAAGAGAATTAGTTAGTCCCAAAACTTAGGAGTTTTTTTGTTTTCACATAAGTAATAAAATGCTAGGACTTGCTGTTTTGTTTTTTTCTTTTTAACAATTTAGGTTTTTTTCTTTCAAAGTTAATATTAGCTCTGATCAAAGTGAACTTGTACAGAAAATACTCTTTTTGTTTGTTTGATTTTTTGTGTGTGTGTGGTGCTATAAATCTAAACCTGGGCCTTAAGCATACTAACTTTGTGCTCTTCCGCTAAGCTATACCCTCGACCTCACTCATTAATCCATATTTCTTTCTGTAGCAATTAAGGGAATCCATTGCTGAGCACAAACCTCATATTGATAAGCTACTAAAGATTGGCCCACAACTAAAGGAATTAAACCCTGAAGAAGGGAAAATGGTAGAAGAAAAATACCAGAAAGCAGAAAATATGTATGCCCAAATAAAAGAAGAGGTGCGCCAGCGGGCCCTGGCTCTGGATGAGGCTGTTTCCCAATCTGCTCAGGTATATGTTTGTCTTACATTCTTACAACTTTCAAATTACCCTAGTCTAAACAACAGGTCTGTGTGTCTGGTGTGGGTCTGTACAGAGGAGTGTCAAGACTATAATAGTACATTATTGATAGTGGAGGAAGCATAGTGATAGACTGTGGAGAATTTTATGGAGAATAAAATGTATCTTGGCTACTATGTGTAATTTGTCTCTCAATTAGTAGATGGAGATTTGTAGATCCAAAAGCAGTGATTATCTCAACAATAATCAAATTTCTTTTAAATCTATTACTTTCATTTGATTGATGTGGTTTTGTTTTTGGGCTTGAACTCAGGGCCAGGGTGCTAACCATGGGCTTTTTTGCTCAAAGCTGACACTCTACCACTTGCCACAGCTTCACTTCTGGCTATGGTTAAGTGGAAGTAAGAGTCTCACAGACTTTCCTACTTGGGCTGGCTTTCAACCACATTGCTCAGGTCTCAGCCTCCTGAGTAGATAGGATTACAGGTATGTGCCACTGGTGTTCAGCTTGGGCCTGTTATTTTTAAGATTTAGAATGACTACACAGTTTTTCTTGCTTAAAAAGCAACCAGTTTAGAGAAAGATGCTTCAGTAGGGAGAAGTAAGCCAAAGACCAGAAGCATAAACCACCAGTCGTGGAGATTGAAGCATGTAACTACATATTTTTCAACTAATAAATAATTGTTAGTGGTACTTTTTGTCATGTCTCTGGGTATTATAGTCCTTTGTTTAGTCAGTATTCTTGGTTAATATTTGTACTTACTCAAGTTTTTCCCTTCACCTCCCTCCCTTCCCATCTCTCACTCACATTGTGGAATGTGTTACTTTGTGTTGTTGCTGCCTGCTCCTGTCCTCCCCACATCGTCACATTTCATTGTTGTGTTGACCGCGCCCACCATTGCAGATTACAGAGGTAAGGTACCCAGCCCCATTGCTATTAGGATATATTTATAAAGAATGAAAATTGAGGGCATTCCCTCTATGGAAATTTCCCTAGAATAAATTTGATTAGTGGAGTTTATATGATAGTTTCATTAGGGGTGGAATCTAGAAGTGAGGGAGTGGTGGGAAGTGATTTTGTTTTAAGATTTTTTTTTTCCTGTTTGACAATGAAAATTGATAAGCCTTATTACTGACATTAGCCAATAGTGTTATAAGGAAGCAAACTTATCTACATCAGATTATAAATGAGAATTTTATAATTATACTCAGGTTACTCAATGTGCCAGAAAATTGGAAAGGTAATTTTTCTTTTAGAATAAGGTTAGATTTGACCTTAATTACTTTTTGTCATGCCAGCATTTCACTCCCACTGTTCCTTACAGTGGGTTGTTCAACTGCATGCCATTATACTTTTTTTTTTTTTTTTTGGGTCAATCATGGGGCTTGAACTCTGGGTCTGGGTGTTGTCCCTGAGCTCTTCACCTCAAGGCTAGCACTCCACCTCTTGAGCCACAGCACCACTTCCAGCTTTTTCTGTTTATGTGGTGTTGAGGGATCGATCCCAGGGCCTCATCATGCATGTGAGGCAAGCACTCCACCACTGAATCACCTTCCCTGCCCAGCCTTTCAAACTCCCAAGTCATGTGGCATATTAAGTTCCCCATCTATTTACACAGTTTGTGGTGGGCATCTAACTTGTTGGTCCAGTCTGTTGCATGCAACTATCATCTGAGATGTTGACATACTGACTCTCACCAGTTTCATAGTCTTGTTCCTTTCTTGTCATATTAATTGGAATAGAAGAACCATTGTGACAACATTAGTGATTCAAATTGATGTTTTGCATACTACTTACTATCTTTGGACTCTTAAAAAACTACCTTTTTTTTTTCCAAATTGCCCAGCGTTCTATAGTAAGTTCCAAATTGTGTTTTAGCCAAACGCAACACTTAAAAGCTATTGGGCTAGGCTAAGCACTGCACTATCTATCCTAAAAAGTAGTGGCTTTATACCTTATTCTTACACCCTAATGTTTCTCTAAAGCACGTGATAAAGTATTACTGTACTGGCTAATGTTCCAACTTTATTTAGTTTCATGATAAAATCGAGCCCATGTTGGAGACCCTGGAGAACCTTTCCTCTCGCCTGCGTATGCCACCCCTGATCCCTGCTGAAGTAGACAAGATTAGAGAATGCATCAGTGACAATAAGAGTGCCACCATGGAACTAGAAAAACTGCAGCCATCCTTTGAGGCCCTAAAGCGCCGTGGAGAAGAGCTCATTGGGCGATCTCTGGGAGCGGACAAGGATCTGGCTGCCAAAGGTGTTTGCTGGAGCTATTTATTTTTTTTTTTTTTTTGTCAGTGTTGTTGGGGTTGAACTCAAGGCCTCAAACTTGCTAGACAGGCACTTGCTGAACCACAGCTGTAACCATAATCTAATTATCTTCAAATAAAGTCAGTTATATTAATTCCAGGCTATGGTTATTATCTATAGTATTAGATGTATTTTGTTGAATGTAACAGTTCCCACATATTGGCAAATGAGTATTCTTGAAAGTCATTTGGAAATCATTTAGAATTCAGAACACATTTTCCCATTGAAACAAGATTACAATTGGTAGCTAGATTCCCAGGCTTGGAAACAAATGCTCCTTTTAACCCCTAATGTGAGTAAGTTACAGTATCAATGGTGGATAGAACATAACTACCTCTTATAACACTTTCTTTGGGAAATGTAGGGACAGAGTTCAACACAGAATACAGGGAAGAAGAGTTCTCATCTCAGCTCTTTTGCAAGCTAAAATTTTTTATCTTACCAGTACCTTTATGTTAGAAGTTTAAAAGATTACATCTGTGATCCCCTTATGTGGAAGATTCACATAAGCAAAAAGTGCTAACATAGAACTAATAGAAATAAAGCTAAGGCAGCAAAAAAATCAGTTACAAATTTTAGAGCTATTTTAAAAAATAGTTTCATTGAGAATGTCAAATTAGATGGAATTTTTGATGAAACTGATTTCAGATAAATAGAGAAGTCCCATTCACATCTGTTTACCTCCTCAGAAATCCAGGACAAACTGGATCAAATGGTATTCTTCTGGGAGGACATCAGAGCTCGAGCTGAAGAGCGAGAAATTAAATTCCTTGACGTCCTTGAATTAGCAGAGAAGTTCTGGTATGACATGGCAGCTCTTCTAACCACCATCAAAGATACCCAGGATATTGTCCATGACTTGGAAAGCCCAGGCATTGACCCATCCATCATCAAGCAGCAGGTTGAAGCTGCTGAGGTAAGAAAGAAAAAATTAAAAATTAAAAACCTACATGTGTCCTCTAGCCAAACAGTTGATCTAACTTTTGTTTTGGGGGTAGGAAGTTATTACAGGACTAAGGATTGAACCCAATTTCTTTTGTGCATGCAAGCAAGAACTCCACTGTTTGGGGGAGTTATTTTTACAATACTGAGAATTTAACCCTGGGCCTCATGCATGCTAGACAAGAACTCCACTGTTTGGGGGAGTTATTTTTACAATACTGAAAATTTAACCCTGGGCCTCATGCGTGCTAGGCAAGCACTCTATCACTGAGCTAGCCTCACAGTCCCTAAGCATATCGTGTTAGCTTTCAGCAGACTAAGCTAAAAGATTGGTTTCGTGTTTTTTAAGTTAGCACATTTTTTCACTTGGAAATAAAAATACCTGTTAAGGTGTCTTTAATATAGAAAAACAGTTTGGGGTTTATCATCCAGAGATAACAGTTGTTACTTAAGACATGCCTTTTTCTAGTCTTTTTGAGGAATCTTAGTTTTTATTAGCTTTACTCATTTCATGTTGTTCATTTAGCACAAGCCACGCCTATCATGCTATTATCTTTCTTATTTAATTTCAAATATTTTTCAGAAACTGCCCCCATTCTTAATTTTTCTTAGAGTCAGTTCATGAACCACATTGTGTGATCTGACATAGAATTTACTTTTTTTAAGATTACTTAGCCCAGATAGCCCAGCATTGGTGTGGGTTGGGTAATGCTGGTCTGTCAACATTAATATTTATGACTTGTACTGTGTTATTTAATCCTTGTTAAATACTTCTCTGTAATAAATCTATGTCTGCACATTGTAAACTTGAAGACAGGCAAAGATGAGCCATTGGTAAATTATTGTCAGGCATTCCACTTTTCATATACAGTCTGCTTTTGCTCAACTTTTCTGGTGGTTAGTTGAAGAATCTCAGACTTTCCTGCCCAGTCTGGCTTTGAAATTTGATCCTCAAATCTCAGTCTGCTGAGTAGTTAGGATTGCAGGTGTGAGCCACCAGGACCTGGCCCTCCTGACATCTTTTTCATTACTGTATGCTCTTTATGGGAACATATACATGTATGATACACATCAACAACTACTTGGAATAGATGGCTTCACTGTCCAAATAAAATATAAGAGTATTCAAAATCTTTTATGAGTTTGATGGTTCCATTTAATGTTTGCCCTCAATGAGTATAAGTTGCATTTAAAAGGTTTGGGAAGTTCCATTCTACTTTCTGCTTTGGCTCATGATCTGTTCTTTTACATGTAGACTATTAAGGAAGAGACAGATGGTTTACATGAAGAATTAGAGTTCATTCGGATCCTTGGAGCAGATTTGATTTTTGCCTGTGGAGAAACTGAGAAGCCGGAAGTGAAGAAGAGCATTGATGAGGTATGGAGAATAGATAAAAGTTCAGATGAAACACAAGTGAGCCCTGACTGGAGAATGGTATTAATAGAACAATCTGATTGAATATTTTTCTCCTAGATGAATAATGCTTGGGAGAACTTAAACAAAACATGGAAAGAGAGACTAGATAAACTCGAGGATGCCATGCAAGCTGCTGTACAATATCAGGACACTCTGCAGGTAAGAGGCTGGTGTTGACCACCAAAAAATATGGGTTGTATTTTTTCTTGATCATTTTCCAATTTTGGTGCAATAGTGGATCACATTGATACCACTCCAACATTCTCAAACCTAAACCAGTGCTGTTTCCACCTACTTAACCAAAATTTCCACTTCTAGTGAGACTAGTACTGACATATGTCTGAGTTTCTACTCCCCTTGTCATTTTTATCATGATTGCATGTTCATCACACCTATACTACATGACACAGTGAAGCTAGCCTTATCACTAGCAAGTCACCAGTTGCTAGAGCTTTCAAACTCAGATTATTGTAAAAGCCAACTTTAGCAATGTTAATCCTGATTCTTTCTCACTTACATATGTTTTTTATTTTTAACTTTTGTTTCTATGTATTTTTATTTTTGTTTCAGGCTATGTTTGACTGGCTAGATAACACTGTGATCAAACTCTGTACCATGCCCCTAGTTGGCACTGACCTCAACACTGTCAAAGATCAGTTAAATGAGATGAAGGTTTGTATCCAGGAATGGTTTTTAAAAAAGAGTTGCTTCTTTAGTTACTGAAGATTTGTTTTGATGTTAACATTAAATCTATATTTGGTAGGAGTTCAAAGTTGAAGTTTACCAACAGCAAATTGAGATGGAGAAGCTTAATCACCAAGGTGAACTAATGTTAAAGAAAGCTACTGATGAAACAGACAGGGACATTATACGAGAACCACTGACAGAACTCAAACACCTCTGGGAGAATCTGGGTGAAAAAATTGCCCACAGACAGGTAAGGCAAAAAGTCTAGCATATAAGAGAACTGTAATATGCCCATTTCTAATTTCCTAACAATTGCTCCCTTTCTGTCTTGTTCTGAGCAGCATAAGCTAGAAGGTGCTCTCTTGGCCCTTGGCCAGTTCCAGCATGCTTTAGAGGAATTAATGAGTTGGCTGACTCACACTGAAGAGTTGCTGGATGCTCAGAGACCAATAAACGGAGACCCAAAAGTCATTGAAGTTGAGCTTGCAAAGCATCATGTAAGTATTTTCATGTCTCATTTCCAATTCTTTTTTATTGTTGTTGTTATTGTTTTGTTTTGTTTTGCTAGTCCTTGAACTCATGGGCTGGGCTCTGTCCGTGAGCCTCTTTGTGCTCAAGGCTAGCACTCTTCCACTTGAGCCACAGTACCGCCTTCAGCTTTTTTGAATAGTTTATTGGAGATAAGAGTCTTACAGGAACTTTTCTGCTTGGGCTGCCTTCAAACCATGATCCTCAGATGTCAGCCTCCTGAGTAGCTAGGATTACAGGAGTGAACCACCGGCACCTGCCTCATTTCTAATTCTGTTGGTTAGAGACCAGAACATATTGCCACGGAAGTTTTTTGATGGCATATGAAAATTGAGGAACCAGACTTGATGATATTTTATGTCATAGAGATCATTGATATCATTAAACATTCTTTTAGGTCCTAAAAAATGATGTTTTAGCTCATCAAGCCACAGTGGAAACAGTTAACAAAGCTGGCAATGAACTTCTTGAATCAAGTGCTGGAGATGATGCCAGCAGCTTAAGAAGCCGTTTGGAAACCATGAACCAGTGTTGGGAGTCAGTGCTGCAGAAAACAGAGGAGAGGGAACAGCAGCTTCAATTGACACTGCAACAGGTATGTGGGTCCCCCAAGTTAGGAAGAGCTGTGCAAATGACACCACTCAGAGAAGGCCCAAGTCAGAGAGAGGAAAGCCATTTGGGATAGAACCCTCTGTGAACTTGGTATAAAAATTGCAGTTTTGATTGGATGGTTATTTTTTTTATTAGTTTGTAGCTAAATCTCTTTTATTTACTGTTATAAATTAGTAGATCTTTTTTTTATTTTCTTTTTTGTTGATCATGGGGCTTGAACTCTGGGCTTGGGTGCTGTCCCTGCGCTCTTCAGCTCAAGGGGAGCGCTCTACCATTTGAGCCACAATGCCACTTCCAGTTTTCTAGTGGTTTATTAGAGATGAGAGTCTCACGGACTTTCCTGCCAAGGCTGGCTTTGAACTGCGATCCTCAGATCTCAGCCTTCTGAGTAGCTAGGATTACAGGCATGAACCACCAGCAACCAGCAGTAGATCTTCTCTTTAATCAATCATGTTTAGAGATTGACATTTTTCCTGCATCAAGTTAAGTCCCACTGCTCAATAGGGCTTTAGTCTAGTCATCAGATTATATATGACATCTACATGTTCTGAGGTTTGAAGGATTCTGCTAAACCCCTAACACAACAGTCTGCCTTTTTGAAGCAGCTCCAAATTGCTCCCTCATAGTAAATTTCTCATAGAATCATTAGAAAGTTTACTTTTGAAGCTGAGAATTGACTATTGACATTGTTAATATATCTTTTTCTTAGGCCCAAGGTTTTCACAGTGAAATTGAAGATTTCCTCTTGGAACTGACTAGAATGGAGAGCCAGCTTTCAGCATCTAAGCCCACTGGGGGACTTCCTGAAACTGCTAGGGAACAGCTTGATTCACATATGGTAACAGTGATTTCTTCAAGTTGAGAGTATAAGTATCTCACATTCAATAGCCTCTCTAGGTTCCTGGTGATGTGTGTATCTTGGGGTCTGCAAAGTAGTTTACTTTACCTACATTGTAGTACAACCTTGGGTATTGCTGTTCATCTGTAGGCTTTAATACCCTGCCATGAGTGTCAGTAGTAAAAGAATATCTCAGAATTACTTGGTAAGCTGATAAGTTTTGAGTTGCTCCATTTGGTAGGCACAAGAGTATTGCCTAGAAAGTGGGAGCATTACCCAAACAAATACATAGTACAAATGTTTTTATTTAAGACAACTACTCAGTGGAGGTCTATGGAAATTAAAGAAATTCTTGACAGTTTTCCAAGAAAGCATAGTGAGAACAAAAGACAACATAATTTCTAGGCAAATCCTTCAGGAAATAATTACTATGGAAGAAAGTTCTAAGTTCTTCTATTTACTTGATTATAAAATTATCTTAATATTAAGAATAATAATGGGTTTTTATTCCCTAACAGCTTATTCATTGAACAGAATAAAAAAAGGTTTGATTTTTGCCAAATGGTGCTAATGAATCTGGGCAAGTGTCTTCCAGGGAATGAGTATTGTTGATGTCTTTTCCTATTTTGTCTTTCAGGAGCTCTATTCCCAACTGAAAGCCAAAGAAGAGACTTACAATCAGCTGCTTGACAAGGGCAGGCTCATGCTCCTAAGCCGTGATGATTCTGGGTCTGGCTCAAAAACAGAACAGAGTATAGCACTCTTGGAACAGAAGTGGCATGTAGTCAGCAGTAAAATGGAAGAAAGGAAGGTATCACCACAAAACACTCTTTTAGAAGTTTGCTTGATTTGAGCAAACTTTGTTTTTCTCCATCTACTAGCTAAGACATAGATTACTGCCTATTATGGTTTAGTGATGGACTTCATATTCCATATTAATCATCAGTTTGCTGGAGGTTATGACTTAGGATAGAGATAGGGCATGTAAGGAGTGCTACTATCAGTTCTCTATAAGAAACTTAGATTCTACTACACATGTGGCATGCAAAGATTTACTAAGTAAGAGAGAAGTAAATCATATTATCTCTTCCCAATATTTCTTAAAAATGGAGTTACCAGTCGGATAACAGAGGCTCATGCCTGTAATCCTAGCTACTCATGAGGCTGAGATCTGAGGATCGCAGTTCAAAAGCCAGCCAAAGCCAGGCACTGGTGGCTCACACCTGTAATCCTAGCTACTGAGGAGGCTAGGATCTGAGGATCAAGGTTCAAAGCCAGCCTGGGCAGAAAAGTCCGAGACTCTTATCTCTAGTTAACCACTAGAAAACCGGAAGTAGCACTGTGGCTCAAGTGGTAGAGCACTTGCCTTGAGCTGAAGAGTGCAGGGATAGCGCCCAAGCCCAGAGTTCAAGTCGCACAACCGACAAAAAAAAAAAAGCCAGCCCAGGCAGGAAAGTCCACGAGATTTATCTCCACTTAACCACCAGAAAACTGGATATGGTGCTGTGGCTCAAGTGGTAGAGCACTAAGCCTTGAGCTGAAGAGCTAGCTCAAGGACAGTGCCCAGACCCAGAGTTCAAGTCCCACTACTGTGAAAAACAAAAAAAACTGAGTTACCTTCTCTGTCATAGCAGATGAAAGTAATAAAGGACCAAAATATTTGCCCCCTTTCTTTCTTTCCTTCCTTCTGTGCTAGTACTAGGACTTGAACTTAGGTCCAGGGCACTCCTAGCACTTGAGCCACAGCTCCACTTCTGGATTTTGGGCAGTTAATTGAAGATTAACTTTTCTTTTCAGGCTGGTTTTGAATTGAGAACCTCAGATCTTAACTTCCTGAATAGCTAGGGTTGTAGGCATGAGCTACCAGTTCCCAGTTTGCTCTTTCCTTTTCTGTGTTCCTGTCCAATTGTTTCAGACACTACCATTAAATGTCTCCTTTTTTATAAACAAAGCATATTTGGAGGTAATCTCATTCTATGTTAAATTCATGCCTTTGTCATTGAAACTATAATTGAAGCTATAATTTCTTTGTGTTTTATTTAAAACTCAGTCAAAGCTGGAGGAAGCCCTCAACTTGGCAACAGAATTCCAGAATTCCTTACAAGAATTTATCAACTGGCTCACTCTAGCAGAGCAGAGCTTAAACATCGTTTCTCCTCCCAGCCTGATTCTGAACACTGTCCTTTCCCAGATAGAGGAGCACAAGGTAACTGTGACTTGGGATATTACCTTCCTTTTGGAGGGATTCATGGAAAAGGGTACTCATTTACCTTATTTTAAGCTTAAAAGAACAATGTTGTTTCCTCAGGTTTTTGCCAATGAAGTAAATGCTCATCGAGACCAGATCATTGAACTGGATCAAACTGGGAATCAATTAAAGTTCCTTAGCCAAAAACAGGATGTTGTTTTAATCAAGAACTTGTTAGTTAGTGTCCAGTCTCGGTGGGAGAAGGTTGTTCAGCGATCTATTGAAAGGGGTCGATCACTAGATGATGCCAGGAAGCGGGCAAAGCAAGTAAGTTTTAAAAGAAAGATAGTGATTTATTAAACACCTTTGGGCTGCACACCTTGGATCTCTAGAATAGATGCAAGTTGTATAGTTCGCATATTTACTCCTGTTGTAACTTTAAAAAAAAATTAATTTTAGTTCCATGAAGCTTGGAAAAAACTCATTGACTGGCTAGAAGATGCAGAGAGTCATCTGGATTCAGAACTGGAGATATCCAATGACCCAGACAAAATCAAACTTCAGCTTTCTAAACATAAGGTAAATCAATCAATTCACTCTTAGAAATCAGAGCTAGTTCATAATAAAAGACAATTGAGTAATATTAAAATTTTAGAGTGGCCAAGCACCAGTGCTCACAGCTAAAATCCTACCTACTTAGGAGACTGAGATCTGAGTATCATAATTCAAAGCCAGCATGCAAAGGAAGGTCCTTGAGTCTCCAGTTAAACTGAAAAAACAGAAGTAAAGGTGTGGCTCAAGTGATAGAGCACTAGCCTTGAGCAAAAAAAAAAAGCTCAAAGATAAAGATAGCACCAGGCCCTTACTTCAAGCCCTAAGACTAACACAAAAGAAAAAAAAAAAAGATGATGAAGCCAGTGTTCCTTCTTTTGTTTCCTTGGTTATGGTTCTGGGAGTCAGATCCAGAGTCTTATACATACTAGGTAAGTGCTCTACCCCTAGCCCCAGGATTCCATTTTACATCTAGACACTGCCTTACCATTATATCTGCTCTTTTAAATAACAATTTAAACAAAATGGCTTGGGTAGTAACTAACTAAAGATTTAAGCTTTTAGAAGTTTACATTCACTTCCATACATGGCATAGACCAAAACCTGTAATTTTTTGTCTTTTTTTTTTTTGTCGGTTGTAGGGCTTGAACTCTGGGCCTGGTCACTGTCCCTGAGCTCTCCAGCTCAAGGCGAGTGCTCTACCACTTGAGCCACAGCGCCATTTCTGGTTTTCTGGTGGTTTATTCGAGATAGGAGTCTCACAGACTTTTCCTGCCTGGGCTGGTTTTGAACTTCGATCCTCAGATCTCAGCCTCCTGAGTAGATAGGATTACAGGCATGAGCCACCAGCGCCCAGCTCTGTAACTTTTTCTTAAACATAAGCTATTATCAAGAATCTTTTTTTCCCTTGGTGTTGGCAGTTGACCCCTGGACCTCATGTCATCATCTGGTCTTGAACATTTTTCTTCTTTTCTTTTTGGAAATCTAGGAGTTTCAGAAAACTCTTGGTGGCAAACAGCCTGTGTATGATACCACAATTAGAACTGGCAGAGCACTGAAAGAGAAGACATTACTTGCTGATGATGCTCAGAAACTGGACAACTTACTGGGTGAAGTCAGAGACAAATGGGATACTGTTTGTGGCAAGTCTGTGGAACGGTAAGCATGAGTATCCTTTAAAAGGGTCTTGATGACTAACTGCTACTAAATTAAAATGGTAATAACCCTAATGGATAGTACAGATTTTAAATTTAAAGTAGTTATGAAGTAATTAGAATAAAATGTATGAAAAATTCTTAGTTAAAACCTGAGCCTTACTGAATAGCAAGGGAAAGGCCTATAAAATCAAGTTAGTACTAGTAGATTAGTGATTCTTGTTAAATATTTTTAAATTGCCAATTTATAATATCAGTACCTTATTATAAAATGTTTTTACCTATATTCTGCTCAGTGCAAAGCCTCTGCATGTATTTAACCATATAATCTCTGAATTTTACTTAGCAGTTACACTAAATATGTGTGCAACAGTGCCTGCTAATCAGTGATCCTCATAAAAACCAGTGAGATAGGTACTATTATTCCCATTTTGCAGACGAAAAAGCCATCATAAAGAGATTTCTTAATTCTCCCAACATTATTCAGCTTCTAAGTGGCAGAGCTTGGGTCTGAGCCTATGCAGTTCAGTTCTAAAATTATACTTTCACGCACTACATTCTCTATGCTGTGCTACATATTATAACATCTCTATATTCTTGCTTCTCCCAAATCTTTTGAAGAAGAGATTGGGATTCACAGAGGTAAAGAGATGACCTAAGGACACATAACTGGTATAGAACAGTTGAGCTCCTGACTCACAGACTCCCTGAAACTGTCATCCTCTGCTAAACCAACTGTAAAGCAATTAACATAGACATTGGGTTGTTAAAGTATGTCCTGTGTCATTGGGCTATAAATTGTCAGAAAAATATCCATACATGTCCCCTTTATTTACATCTAAACCATTCTAGAGAAGGTTTGATTCAACATGTTTGGGCATCTCTTTCAGTCTTTTTTTTTTTTTAATTACATTTCTAACTATTCTAATGTGGAAGCCACTCTTTGGATAGAATTCAAGCAGTATTCCTTTCCAGCTGTTAGAATTGTACGCATAAAAAGAATCAGTAAAAACAATGACATTTACATGCTTTTCTTAGGCAACACAAGTTGGAGGAAGCCCTGCTGTTTTCAGGCCAGTTCATGGATGCTTTGCAGGCCTTGGTTGACTGGTTGTACAAGGTAGAGCCACAGCTGGCCGAGGACCAGCCTGTGCATGGGGACCTGGACCTCGTCATGAACCTCATGGATGCCCATAAGGTGAGGACTTTCATGGAAAGCAAAACCCTAAGGTCTTCTGCATGTGCCCTTTGTCCTGTTCTAACATCTAGAAGAGAAAAAAAGCCTGACAGCTATATCTTTGTTCAGAGGTACCCCTTCATTTTCTGCATTTAAACCAACTGTTGCTGGGATTCTGCCTCAGTCACAAAGAATTTACCAAAATTGGTTTGATTCAGACTTGGCAATGTATGTACCTTACTTTGAAGTTCTCCCTCTTCCTGTTTGTCTCTGGTTGAGTCACCAATTGAATTTAAATTGAGATGGATACCCTTATATGTTCTACTGAGGCCTAAAATGGAAATGAGAGATTTTTTTAACCATTTTGAACCCATAAGTCTAACACTGTGCACACTGTACACACTGTACCTTCCATACTGAGCTGCATAACATCCTGTTTCAGCACAAGGAATTTAATTTTACATTGTATCAAATTCGTGATCTTTATACTAGGTATATGTTCTTATTTATCTCCTATAATTCTGGAAGTTATGTATATTTATATACATATGTATGTATATATGAGGATAAATATTCTCATAGATGTAGAAGCTGTCAAGATAAGTACCTTATCCAGGTTCTTTCATACATCTCATTCCGCCTTCCTCTGTGTATAAGATCCATGATTAGACTCTACCAAGGAAATTATCACTTTCCTCCTTGGACTCAACATTTTATTAGACAAACTTATTCTCCTATCTCCTTTTCTAGGTTTTCCAAAAGGAACTCGGAAAGCGAACAGGTACTGTTCAGGTCTTAAAGCGGTCAGGCAGAGAACTAATTGAGAACAGTCGAGATGACACCACATGGGTAAAAGGACAGCTCCAGGAACTGAGTACTCGCTGGGACACTGTGTGCAAACTCTCTGTTTCCAAGCAAAGCCGACTTGAGCAGGCCTTAAAACAGGTAAGACATGTTTGTTGAATCAACCGAAGCCAGGGATTCTGAACAGATAAATTTTATTTCATTAACAAGACCAGTTCTAAGTAATCTTGAAATGAACATAAAGTTGAAAATTGATGTTCTGAATGTTCTACAAGACTTTTGAACAGTCATTTGTTTTAAAGAAATAAATCCAGCTGATTTCAGAGGTCTAAAAGTAAAAGCTCCTTTATGGAGCTTTGACGGGAGGGCGGGGGGGGCATCAGGTACTTATGATACACTAAAATGTTGGCTGAACAGAGAGAAAAATTCAATCCTTTATGGTTGGTTATTTTAGGCAGAAGAGTTTCGAGACACAGTCCACATGCTGTTGGAGTGGCTTTCTGAAGCAGAGCAAACACTTCGTTTTCGGGGAGCACTGCCTGATGACACAGAGGCCCTACAGTCACTCATTGACACCCATAAGGTAATCTGGCCCAGTTGTTTGGTGATCTGTGCTACCCACTGTGATGACAAAACTGTCTACCACTAATGGAAATATTAGGCCTCATGTGAGAAGCAAAACCAAAGTGTACTTGTTTGTTGGCTTAACACAAATCAGAAATAACTAGTCATTTTTGTAACACCTTGAAGAGGTGCATTCACGCATTTTTATAATTCATTAAACTAGTGAAACCACATAGTATTCTTAAAAAAAAATGCAGATCATTTCTCATCCTTTTGTCTTACTTTCATATACGTCTACATAACTTTCCTTATGTTATTAGGCTTAACCGCTAGTCTGATCCCCTAGAAGCCAATTAGCAAGTTGCAGAATATGACACAGTAAATACAGTATCTGGGGCCTTGGTCTACCCTAATGAGGTAGGAAATCTTTTCTTTTTTAATTTTCATGCTACCTGAGCAGAGATTTTAATCTTAGTTTTCTCATTCTGCTGTGGGTATTTAAGAAATATTGTAGTATTTTATTGCTGTCATGTATTTTTTCAAAACAGGTGTATTTACAAATATAGAAATGAACAAAAATGAGATAGCCAGGTGGCTGTGGCTTATGCCTATAATCCTAATTACAAGGGGCTGAGACCTAGGGGGTTGAGGTTTGAAACCAACACAGAGAAGTCCATAATTCTCCATCTCCAGTTAGTAAGCAAAACGCCAAATTGGAAGCATGGCTCAAGTTGTAGAGTACCAACTTGAAAAAAACCTGAATAAAGAGCATGAAGCCCCTAAATTCAGGCCCTGATACTGGTACAGTTAATCACAATCAATCTTTTTTTTGGGGGGGGGGGGAGTGGGTTGTAGGTCTTGAACTCTGGACCGGGGCACTGTCCCTCAGCTCTTCAGCTCAAGGCTAGTTCTCTACCACTTGAGTCACAGCACCACTTGCCATTTTCTGGTGGTTTATTAGAGACAAGAGTCGCATGGACTTTCCTGCCCGGGCTGGCTTTGAACCATGATCCTCAGATCTCAGCTTCCTGACTAGCTAGGATTACAGATGTGAGCAACCAGCACCGGGCTCAATCAATTTTTTTTTTTTTAATTAAAAATTTCTTTGAAGGGGCTGGGAAGGTGGCTCAGTGGTAGAACGTTTGCCTTGCATGCATGAGGTCCTGGGTTTGATTCCTCAGCACCACATAAGCAAAAAGAAAAAAGCCAGAAGTGGCGCTGTGGCTCAAGTGGTAGAGCGCTAGCCTTAAGCTGAAGAGCTGAGGGACAGTGCCCAGGCCCAGAGTTCAGGCACGATCGGACCCCAAAAAAAAAAATTCTTTGAAGAGCTAGCTAGGCACTGGTGGTTTATCCCTATAATCGTAGCTACTAAGGAAGCTGAGATCTGAAGATCATAGTTTGCCAGTCCAGGCAAGAGAGTCTGTGAAACTTTCATCTCTAAATTAACTACCAATACCAAGAAGAGCTGGAAGTGGAGCTGTGGCTCAAGTGGTAGAGCACTAGCCTTGAACAAAAAAGCTCGGGGACAACACCTGGGCCTGCCCCAGGACTGGCACACACACACACACAAAAAGAGAGACTAGAATCTGTATCCTTACCTTTTCATTATCTCTAGCAAATTTGTTCTTGTGTATAGATCTCACCTTCTCAAATCTTTAGAACTAGACAGAAAATGTCAGAGGCTCCAAGAAACAGGCTTTAAGAGGCTTGTGTTAACACATATAGAGAAGGGGAAAAAGAAAATGTTTCCCCTTTCAATATGAACTAATAGTTTTGGTAGAGTAGATTCTTAAGTTTTTGTTTTTGACTTTGTTTAGGAATTCATGAAGAAAGTAGAAGAGAAGCAAGTGGATGTGAATGCAGCAGTGGCCATGGGAGAAGTCATCCTGGCTGTCTGCCATCCTGATTGCATCACGACTATCAAACACTGGATCACAATTATCCGAGCTCGCTTTGAGGAGGTGAGTCATCGTATACCCAAAGAAATGGAACTACAGGTATCAAATATTACAGTCTTCTTTCCTTTGTCCTTCTGATGAAGTCTTCCCCTCATTATGAATAGCCAAACAAAAATTAATTTAATATTTTAGTAAACTTCTTGGTTAATGTACAGCAAATGGAAGAGTAATGTTGATACAGTGATGTGCTAATTACTGGCTTCCATTTTTTGTTTAGCTTCCCTCCTTCGTGAGAAGCCCTGTGTTTTAATAGAATGTGCTGTATTTACTCTCAGAAGAGCTGACTGCTTGACTGATCTTTCCTCTAAATACTCATTATTTAGATTGGATGAAAAGGGGCTTTGAAACAAAGGGATGTGCTTAACTGAAAGAGGCCATGGTTTCTTTCTCCCTCTCAGGTCCTGACATGGGCAAGGCAGCACCAGCAGCGCCTGGAAACAGCCCTGTCAGAATTGGTGGCTAATGCTGAGCTGCTGGAAGAACTTCTGGCATGGATCCAGTGGGCTGAGACTACACTCATTCAGCGAGATCAGGAGCCAATCCCTCAAAACATCGACCGAGTTAAAGCCCTTATTGCTGAGCATCAGGTATCCTATTCCCTTTGCCCTGTGAATTTATATTTTAATTGCTACTACACATATTATCACAGACTAGCTTAAAATAGCCTTCTGTTTTTCTTTGTTTCTGTGAATTAGGAGTCTGGGAATAGGCTAGCTGAAGCTTCTTAGGGTCTCTTCCCAGGCTGAAATCAAGGAGTCCTCCAGAATTGCAAGTCCCATCTTCCAGGCTTATTCAGTTTGTTAACATAATCCAGCTCTCACTGTATCAGGAACAGTTCCCTGCTTCAGATTATAGCCTCAGAGTTCTCTAATTGTATTTCAAAGCTGGCAGGAAGTTGGGCACTGGTGGCTAAAGTCTGAGAGCCAGACTGAGTAGTCAGTTTAAAAGAATGTCTCCAATTCACCAGCAAAAGAAAACTGGACTGAAGGTGTGAATCAAGTGGTATAATGCCAGTCATGAGTGAAAAAGCTAAGCAAGAGTTTGAGGCCCTTAGTTCAAGCTCTGATAACATACACACACTTTCTTTCTCTCTCTCATTCCAACTTTTGTGCCTCTACCATACCTTACTTTTCTCTCATCTCCTTAACTCTTCCTTTTCAGTCAGCTTTTTCTTCCTCCTCTGAAAACTCATTAATATTGATATTTGCTGAAGTTCCATTCTTGACACTGTTCAATTACTGAGATTTATAGAGTCCAACAGTTTTAACTGTCATTTATACAGCATCATTATCTTCTTCAGTCTAGACATAAAGTAAACTAGAAGTCCTGTCTTTCCCTTTCAAACCTGCCTCTTTCCCTGAAATTTAGAAACCTGTGATATGCCTGGGACTCTGCCTTTCCTTCACATCCCACATCTAATCACAGGGTCTTATCTGTGTAGGTAGGGGTGTGCGTGTTTGCACGCACACACACACAGCAATACTGGCAGCGCGTGCACACACACACACATCAATCCTGGCAGGCCTCAGGGCCTGGGCACTGTGAGAGAGAGAGAGAGAGAGACACGCACGCACGCACACACACACACACACACACACACACACACACACACACACAGCAATCCTGGCAGGCCTCAGGCCTGGGCACTGTCCCTGACCCCCCCTCCCCCCCCCCCCCACACACACAGAGCAATCCTGGCAGGCCTCAGGGCCTGGGCACTGTCCCTGACACACACACACAGCAATCCTGGCAGCACGTGCACACGCACACACACAGCAATCCTGGCAGGCCTCAGGGCCTGGGCACTGCGAGAGAGAGAGAGAGAGAGAGAGAGACAGAGACAGAGACAGAGACAGACACACACACACACACACACACACACACACACACAGAGCAATCCTGGCAGCGCGTGCACACGCACACACACAGCAATCCTGGCAGGCCTCAGGGCCTGGGCACTGCGAGAGAGAGAGACAGAGACAGACAGACAGACACACACACACACACACACAGCAATCCTGGCAGGCCTCAGGCCTGGGCACTGTCCCTGACCCCCCCCCCCCCACAGAACAATCCTGGCAGGCCTCAGGGCCTGGGCACTGTCCCTGACACACACACACACACACACACAGAGCAATCCTGGCAGGCCTCAGGGCCTGGGCACTGTCCCTGACACACACACACACACACACACACACACACACAGAGCAATCCTGGCAGGCCTCAGGGCCTGGGCACTGTCCCTGACACACACACACACACACACAGCAATCCTGGCAGGCCTCAGGGCCTGGGCACTGTCCCTGACACACACACACACACACACACACACACAGCAATCCTGGCAGGCCTCAGGCCTGGGCACTGTCCCTGACTCCCCCTCCCCCCCCACACACACACACACAGAGCAATCCTGGCAGGCCTCAGGGCCTGGGCACTGTCCCTGACATACACACAAACACACACAGAGCAATCCTGGCAGGCCTCAGGGCCTGGGCACTGTCCCTGACACACACATACACACACACACAGCAATCCTGGCATCGCGTGCACACACACACACACAACAATCCTGGCAGGCCTCAGGGCCTGGGCACTGCGAGAGAGAGACAGAGACAGACAGACAGACAGACAGACAGACAGACACACACACACAGCAATCCTGGCAGGCCTCAGGCCTGGGCACTGTCCCTGACCCCCCCCCCCCCAACAGAGCAATCCTGGCAGGCCTCAGGGCCTGGGCACTGTCCCTGACACACACACACACACACAGAGCAATCCTGGCAGGCCTCAGGGCCTGGGCACTGTCCCTGACACACACACACACACACAGCAATCCTGGGCACTGTCCCTGACACACACACACACAGCAATCCTGGCACTGTCCCTGACACACACACACACACAGCAATCCACACACACACACACACACACACACACACACACACACACAGAGCAATCCTGGCAGGCCTCAGGGCCTGGGCACTGTCCCTGACACACACACACACACACAGCAATCCTGGGCACTGTCCCTGACACACACACACACAGCAGTCCTGGCACTGTCCCTGACACACACACACAGCAATACACACACACACACACACACACACACACACACACACACACACACACACACACACACACACACACAGCAGTCCTGGCACTGTCCCTGACACACACACACAGCAATACACACACACACACACACACACACACACACACACACACACACACACACACACACACACACACACACACACACACACACACACACACACACACACACACACACACACACACACACACACACACACACACACACACACACCCAATCCTGGCAGGCCTCAGGGCCTGGGCACTGTCCCTGAAGTTCTTTTGCTCAAGGTTAGCATTCCACTTGAGCCAGAGCTCTACTTCGGGCTTTTTGGGAGGTAGTTTATTGGAGATAGAGTCTTTTGGACTTTCCTACCCATGCTGGTTTTGAATCACAATCCTCAGATCTCAGTTTCTTAAGTTGGTAGGATTACAGGCTGAGCCACCATTGCTCTTTTTTTCTTTTTTTAATCTTTAAGACAAGGTCTCACTATGTTTCCAAAGCTGGCCTTGAACACGTGATCCTCCTGCCTCTGCCTCCCCAGTGCTAAGATTACAGCTGTGTATCTCACCTACTTTCAAAATGCTTCATGACTCTACCTTTCTTTCTCTGGCTCAGACCTTCACTGTGTTTTGCCTCAGTTACTACAGCAATTTGATTTGTTGGGGTTTTTTTGGTTTTGGGGGGGGGGGGTTGGGGTCCGGTCGTGGGGCCTGAACTCTGGGCCTGGGCGCTGTCCCTCAGCTCAAGGCTAGCACTCTACCACTTGAGCCACAGCGCCACTTCTGACTGTTTTTTTTTTTGCTTATGTGGTGCTAAGGAATGGAACCCAGGGCCTCAAGGCATGCAAGGCAAGCGCTCTACCACTGAGCTACCTTCCCAGCCCTACAGCAGTTTGATAACCTTATCTCCATATTACTTGTCCTTACCTGCCTTCTGCTCTTAAAGCATAGACCTCATTATGTCTCTTCCATGGATCAAAATCCTGCAATTAGTCCCTGCCATTCTCAGCATATCCCAGTCTCTTAGTTTGACATAGTCCTTTTGGGGTCTTTCACTTCCTGTCTTCTAATTCCACCTTTCTACTTCTCTGACTATATTTTCTGCTAAACCAGTGAGTTTCACAGCAATGTCAAACTTTTTGACTCTCCCTAAACTCTGTCTGCTAGGATTGCCAGCCCCCCTTCAGGTTTTTTGCTGAATTCTTCAACCCTCAGTAACTCAGCCTAGGCATCAGGCTGTGAGTTACTTGTCCCAGGTCTTCTCTTGACATCTGTATGGCATTTAGTAGTCTGAATTCTTGATTTCATCACTCCACTATGAACACACTCATTTAGGTTTTAATCACTTGATAAAACACCTTAGTTACATTTCTTAAAAAGAGTGATACGGCAATTCGGTGAGATTCTTATCTCCAATAAACCACTCAGAAAACAGGAAGTGGCACTGTGGCTCAAGTTGTAGAGTGCTAGCCTTGAGCTGAAGAGCTGAGTGACAGCACCCAGGCCTAGACCATGACCAACCAAAAAAAAAAAAGTGAGACAGATGCAAGGCCATCTGTTACTTGAGCAGTTAGATTGGGCTTGCCCTTAATTAAAAGTTTCATATTTCCATTTCTCTTTCATATTTTTCTTTTTTATGTTTAACAGACATTTATGGAGGAAATGACACGCAAACAACCTGATGTGGACCGGGTCACGAAAACATACAAAAGGAAGAATGTAGAGCCTACCCATGCTCCTTTCATCGAGAAATCTCGCAGTGGTAGCAGTATGTTTCCAGTCCAAATGTGCTAGGTTGCTTCCTTCCTGCTCTTTGAAAATGAGCGCTCCTCCCATACACAAAGGAAAAGGAAGAAAGAAAGACTGAAGTACAGAAAGAGAGAGCAAGGGAGAGAGAAGGAGAAAGATCACTTTCAAAGTGCCTATCAAAAGAATTACAGGGCTGGGAAGGTGGCTCAGTGGTAGAACGCTTGCCTTGCATGCATGAGGCCCTGGGTTCGATTCCTCAGCACCACATAAGCAAAAAGAAAAAAGCCAGAAGTGGTGCTGTGGCTCAAGTGGTAAAGCGCTAGCCTTGAGCTGAAGAGCTGAGGGACAGCGGCCAGGCCCAGAGTTCAGGCCCCACAACTGGACCAAAAAAACAAAAAAAGAATTACAAAGTGGCTCTGTGGCTCAAGTGGTAGAGCCCTTGCTCGCATTGAGCTGAAGAGCTGCTCAGGGACAGTGGCCAGGCCCAGAGTTCAAGCCCCACAACCTACAAAAGAAAAAATAGAATTAAAATTTTATTTTCAAATACATACTAGATTTTTAACAAAAATCTTTTATTGAAATTCACTCTTCTAGTGCCAGCAGACCAACTATACTCTTTATTTTCTCAGATTGGTATGAAATTACAAGGTACTGTTGTGGTCATTAGTTTTAGCTATTTATATTTAGTTTACAGTAAGTTAGCTGTAACAAAAATCAGCACCTATAGAATTCCCCTGCTTCTTTTTTTTACATCAACTTTATTCTCAGAGCAACCTGTGTGAATTAAAGCCTCACATTGCCAACTTTGTAGTAATCATATTCCTTCTTACATGTACCAAAATCTCATATCAGCAGTGAGTTCTGGGTTGCAAAAGAGGATTTACTAAGGTTTTGTTACAAATTAAAGACACACACAAGTGCTCTTCCCCTGCTTCTTATGGTTGAGTTGACATGTCCTCAGTTCACTAAGTAGGACAGAATTGGTTAGAGATGTGTAGGAGACAGGTAAGTACTTGTATGCTAGAAGGAGGACCAGTAACTCTGGAATCAGTACACTCCCGTACCTAAATGTTGCCAAGTCCCATGTTTCTTTTCTCAGTTATTGGCTGGATATCATTATTAACTTCTCTTAAAATTCACACATAGAGCTATTTCTCTGTGGACTGACAAAACCAAGGTTTCTGATGTTGTGATTGTTTTTGCTTTTAGGAAAGTCCTTAAGTCAGCCCACACCTCCTCCTATGCCAATCCTCTCACAATCTGAAGCAAAAAACCCACGGATCAATCAGCTCTCTGCCCGCTGGCAGCAAGTGTGGCTGTTAGCACTGGAACGCCAGCGGAAGCTGAATGATGCCTTGGATAGACTGGAGGAGGTAATGGCTCTAATGAGTGGTCTTCAAGTGTTTTTGATGCCCATTTGGTCTGAGCTGTGTGCCTTTACCTATCCAGAAGTAGAATCAGACCTGTGCTAGTAATCCTTCAAACCCCAAAGTGAGAAAAGACATTTTAAGAAAACCTTTCACAAAAGAGGTTGTTACATCTGGTGATGGAAAGCAAGAAAGGGTCAGGCCTTTGGCCCAATCCTCAAGACCTTTCTATGGCTGATGATGAGGAATGTAACTATAAAGCTTACCACAGAAATCGATATTAACCCATTCATGTAAAGATAGAAAAATAATGCTATATGATTATGAAATGAGTAAATTTTTGTTGTATTCATGTGGCACCATAAAATTGAATGATACAGAAAAGTTTAGTGTGGCCCCTGTGCAAAGATGACATGTAAATTTGTGAAGTATTATTTTGGGGGGGTTGGTTGTAGACTTGGGCTTGAACTCTGGGCCTGGGTGCTCTTTAGCTCAAGGCGAGCACTCTACCACTTGAGCCACAGCACCACTTCCAGTTTTCTGGTGGTTAATTAGAGATAAGAGTCTCACGGATTTTCCTTGCCCAGGCTGGCTTTGAACTGCAATCCTCAGATCTTAGCTTCCTGAGTAGGTAGGATTACAGGCGTGAGCCACCAGCTCCTGACTCCTTCTTTTTTTTCTTCTTAATTAATTGCCCACTATCTGGTTACTGCTAGTCTTCAGTAGGTCTATTTCTAAGTGTCCAGTTATTTTTTAAAATATGGTACTACCTAGTTTCTGAAACAAACCTCTAATGTCTTTTATATTCTTTTATTTGTGCATATCAAAGCAGCTATGCCTGGAAGTGAGTGTTCTGTGTTTTTTTTGTTGTTGTTGTTGTTACTTCTAAAGGCCAGTTGAATTTTAAGTATATCTGTTCTGGTGCTTTGTTTCCCCCCTTCCTTCCAACTTTGAAAGACTAGGGGAAAGAAAATCTCCAATATATGTTGGTGAATCTCCAACGTAATCCAAGTAGCTGAAAATGGCTCTCCTCACTACACAAGCCAAACATTTAACATATATGTCAGGTGGGCAATTTCCTCCTCTGATGCCATTCCAAACATGCTTGGATACAAGGTAGCATTCCTAATGCTTCCTGTGTTCAACTCAGATTTTGTCACAAAAGTCTCAGAGAATGGTGGGAAATACAAGTTTCCTGATATGGGCTATATGTATAGAGCCTTTCAAAATAATATGAAAGCGGTGTGGTGAGACCTCTTGGAATAGAACTCATTCCCTTACCTCTGTGGTGATGACCTTTGGAAAAGCCCAAAGGGAAAGCAAGGCTGACTCCACCCATTCTCAGTCTATGTACTCTGTGTTTCCCACAATGTTTTCTCAGTTACTGTTTTTCCTGCTGTTGCATTCTACCAAAGCTCATGTAAATGGTTATAGCTTTACATGAAGAAGCAAGATGTGCCTTCACAAATGAGACAATGTATAGATAGCATTGTTGGTGCCCCCTGGAAGGCCTGCATGGCTTTACGGAATGTCTCAGAGTTTGGGTATGCTCTGGGAAGCTTTGAGAGTCCAGAACAATAGGTATTACTAACATTTGATTTCTTTCTAGTTGAAGGAATTTGCCAACTTTGACTTTGATGTCTGGAGGAAAAAGTATATGCGTTGGATGAATCATAAAAAGTCTCGGGTCATGGATTTCTTCCGGCGCATTGACAAGGACCAGGATGGGAAGATAACACGTCAGGAGTTTATTGATGGCATTTTAGCATCCAGTAAGTCTAGTCATAATTCCAAACATGAGTCACACCTGGATTTCTCACACCTTTCTTTATATGTATGTACACACCTGCATGCAAATGTACCAGTAGGGTTTGAAGTCTCTAGCTTGGCTTTTTGCTCAAGGATAGCTCTCTACCACTTCAGCCACATCTCCACTTTTCTTGCACTTACTTTGTAAAAATTATAATATTCTGGCAAAATAGTCTTTTTAAGCAAAAGTCAAGATGAAGTGGATAATGAATGGCAGGACTACAGGGGACTGTAATATTTTATACCTTTTTTGGTATATTACATAAGGGTAGGAGAATATATAAGCAGATATGCTCATCATTACAATAGTAGTCCTTAGATGTTATCATTTTAGAATGATTTTTAGCTGTATAATTTAAATTTCCTGAGTTTTCTAAAGTAAACTGTTGGTTTTCAAGTTTAAAAAAATTATTTTTTTTTGAAAAAAGTATTTTTTCTTTCAATTATTCACATACGAACTAAATAAGCCTTTTTAATGTTTTAAATTGTTTCCTTTTGCTAGAATTCCCTACCACTAAGTTAGAGATGACTGCTGTGGCTGACATTTTTGACAGAGATGGAGATGGCTACATTGACTACTATGAATTCGTTGCTGCTCTCCATCCAAACAAAGATGCTTATCGACCAACAACTGATGCAGATAAAATTGAAGATGAGGTATGATAATTACTATGACCATATTATTTACTATAGATTTATTATTGTCCTGGATTAGGTTGGGTGCAGTTACCATATCAATGCTTAGACTCATCTGTGATTATTGGGAATTCTGTTTAACTTTCAGGTGGTAAGTTAAAGGACCCCAAAGTATCTTTGGCTACTGGGCTCTATCTTGGGCTAGTCTAGATAGGATTGCCATTATATCTATGCTTCTCTGAAGTCCACATAGGATCTTTCCAGGGAGTTATTCTCTTCCTGGTTCATAGGTACCATGTCACTTAGGATGGACTTTCTCAGTTCTGAGCATCCTACTTCATAATTCAGGACTGAGGTTTTCATTGTAGTATGCATCAAGCATTTTCTCATTAAAAACCATATCGTCGAAAATAGCAAATTCATTAGCACATAGAAATTTCAGTATGTATTAGGAAGGGAGGAGAGCCAGTCTTGGGAGTTAGCTTGGTATACAACAATGCCAACCGCTTAGGAAATTTTGATCAGTTCATAATTAGCTTTATTAATTACTTGATTTTCATGTAGACATATTAGCACTATCCTGTATAGGAATTTTGAAGCAGGATGGGAGAGTGTTTTATATAGTTACTGAAATTTTTCTTTGATATAATTTTTTTCTCTCAATGTCCCTTTTATCTCAATAAAAGCAGTGTGTTTTTGAGTAAAAGATAAATCCATGTGTCAAGAACATGAAATGCCTGAAGAATAATGAATGGCTTTATTCATTCTGTTCACATTTTTTAAAAATAACATAGTTTCTCTGACTAGAAAGTTTTTCTCTGCCCTTTACACTTTCTTTTTCTTTTCTGTTATTGTTTTCAATCAATAGGTCACAAGACAAGTGGCTCAGTGCAAGTGTGCAAAAAGGTTTCAGGTGGAACAGATTGGAGAGAATAAATATCGGGTAAGAAAAGGGGAACAAACAAAAACAAAAAACATTCTCATAGTGGTGGTTCCCTTCTGTGCGGTCCTTGAAAGCAACTTGACATATAGTAGACATAATTTCACCTTCTCAGCTGGTATCCAGAGCCCATGGATTAGAGATATAGTTACTGTTTGATTCTCATCTCTGGATATCAAATGTCAGTATCCTACTAGTGCTTTACATAGTACCATCTGAAAAATTACCATACTTACCTAAACAGTAGCTGTTGACAATAAGAGACATTTCAAAACCCTTGCCTCTGAGCCAGCTGAAGTCTTCAGGGAGGGATCTTTAGAAAGCACTTTCAAAAGCAATTATATCAAATGACTGATGATTAAACCCCAGAAAGCTAGTCTTCATGAACCTGAATGTCTTCCAGGATCAGATGGATAGAGAAGCTGTAGAGATTTTTTTTTTTTTCTTTTTGGTCATGGGGCTTAAACTCTGGGCCTGGGCGCTATCCCTCAGCTCTTCAGTTCAAGGTGAGCGCTCTACCACTTGAGCCACAGCACCACTTTCGGTTTTCTGAGTGGTTTTTTGGATATAAGAGTCTTACAGACTTTCCTGCCCTGCTGGCTTTGAACCACAATCCTCAGAGCTCAGCCTCCTGAGTAGCAAGTAAGCTGTAGAGATTCAACAGATTGTATGCCTTCTCTGAGCTAGGCCACAGATGGGGAGCCAAGCTCAGGGGTCTTCTCTAGAAAGACCTGCTTGGTTTAGCTATGACTAATAGTAAACTATACTTTTTTTTTAAAATTGTGAACAGCCTCAAGAATATAGAGGGGAGGGATCCAAATAGAGTCCCTAAAGTATATTCAACAGCTTATTGGGGTTCCTTAAAGTTCTAAGAAAAGTTTGATTGGCAAGGAGAATTTAGATGGCCATATTTGATTGGTACACAGGAAAATTCAGATTCCATTCTTCAAAAAAGTTCTGAGAAGCTGGGTTCCAGTTGGTTTATGCCTGTAATCCTAGCTACTCAGGAGGCTGAGATCTGAGGATTGTGGTTCAAAGCCAGCCCAGGCAGAAAAGTCCCCATGAGACTCTGATCTCCAATTAACCACTCAAAAACCAAAAGTGGTGCTGTGGCTCAAAGTGGTAAAGTGCTAGCCTTGAGCAAAAAAGCACAGGGACGGTGCCTAGTCCCTAAGTTTAAGCCCCATGACAATTAAAAAAAGAAAAGTTCTTAGAGTACATCAGGTAAGCTCTGTGCCAATAGCTGAAGAGTGTTGGGTGACTGTCTTGAATCTTACCTAGAGCATTTAGTTAGAGCTCCAAGTAATGCTATATTTGATTATTGGGTTTTATTTTCTTAGTTGTTTTTTGGTTTTTGGTGTTTTTTTTTAGGGGGGGTTGGGTTTGTTTTTGTTTTTTTGTTTTGTTTTGTTTTTGTAATTGCCTAAGAGAAATGAGTTGCTAAGAATAGCAGAATATTGCAAAATCATATTCCTATGGCAGGCGTTTGATAGGAATATGGTCAGTGTATATATTTGGAAGACTAGTAACATGATGATATGATTTTTATTCTTTAGTGTTTGACAAAATGTTCTCTTTTTTTCCCTCCATCCTTTACTCTTACTGTCTATAGTTCTTCCTCGGCAATCAGGTACAGTTTGCCTTGCAATGTCCTTCTCAGTGGATATGGTCTTTGTAGCTGATGCTGCCTGTTCTTTGCTGTGGGGAGAGGACATAATCTGAAGCATGCCTGGGTCACATCTGGTGGTCTTACCAAGTGGAGAAAATGCTAATAGAGCTGGTATCTCAAAGCTGCCTCAGCAGCAAAAGCATACGAGTATACTTTTTTTAAAAATCAAGATAAAGTTTTCCATTCAAAATTAGGTTAACTAGAAGTAATGTTTTGCTATGTTGAGTTATAAGTAATACAATTTAGGAAGTTAAGCCTGTGGGATCAATCCATTCCACTTGTAAAATGAGCCAGGCCTTGTACTTCAATATTGTGAGTCAGAAAACCCTCAGCCCAATTGTGATTCATACCAGTTTTTGACAGTTAACATAAACTTTGTCATTTACACAGAAAATCCTGAAGTATTTTAACACTGTCTCCTTAAGTACTTCCTTAATATTTATATTATGTAGAGTTATATTTTATAATGATAAGGAACCTGAGAAGTATGGTATGGAAATCATAATTGGGCATGGCCTGAAGTTTGCTAATTATGGCCAGCCAGAATCTAACAGGACCTAATTATACTTCTGTGAAAAATTGGAAGCCTTGGCTCCGCTTGGTAACTCTAACCTCTCAGATCTTTTTGAGGGCTCTGGGGTGCTATGCCTTCAAATGTAAAAGGAAATTGCATGAGTAAAATCTGTCTCTCTGATGTGAAATTAGAAACACTAAGAGTTAATTTGAGACTCAATCACTGGAATAATCACTAACTATAGTAATATTCTGGTCCAATGGAAAGAATGGGATAGAAAAATCTAAAGATGAGAGGAGTCAAGTTGGCTTTAAAATAGACCATTGCAAGGCAGGCCAGGTGGCAGGAGACTATAATTTTAGCTACTTGGGAGGCTGACACAGAACTGAAAGTTTGAAACCAGCATAGGCAATTTAGTGAGACCCTATCTCAAAAATAGAATTGCTGGGAGCTAGTGGCTCATGCCTGTAATCCTAGCTGCTCAGGAAATGCTGAGATCTGAGGGTCATGATTCAAAGCCAGCCCAGAAATTTCATGAGACTCTTATCTCCAATTAACCAGCAAAAAGCTGGAAAAGGGGCTGGAAAGTGGTAGAGCGCTTGCCTTGCATGCATGAGGCCCTGGGTTCGATTTCTCAGCACCACATAAGCAAAAAGAAAAAAGCTGGAAGTGGTGCTGTGGCTCAAGTGGTAGAGCGCTAACCTTGAGCTGAAGAGCTGAGGGACAGCGCCCAGGCCCAGAGTTCAGGGCCCACGACTGGACCCCCCCCCAAAAAAAAAAGCTGGAAAAGTGGAAGTGTGAATGAAGCAGTAGAGCACCAGCCTTGAGCAAAAATGCCAAATTAGAGTGTGAGGCCCTGAGTTTAAGCCCCAGTACCAGCACCAAAAGTAATAAACATAATTTTTATCTGGGCACTGATGACTTATCCTGTTATCCTGTCTACATAGGTGGCAGAGATCAGTATAGCAGTTCAAGCACAAAGTTTACATGACTCCATCTGAATAGAAAAAACTAAACATGTTCCTATTAGCCCATCTACTTTGGGAATCATAAATAGGACAACTTAACAAAAAATGAGACTCTAATCTCAGAAATTAAAAGGGCTAGAGTCATGACTCAAGCAATATAGTACCTACTGGCAAGTGTGTAGTCCATTACCACAAAAATAATAATGCTATTATTATAGCTTGGTGGCAAAACACTTGCCTAGCATGTGTGAAGTTCTGGATTTCATCCCCAGCACTGCTAATTAAGCAGTTAAACATTGCAGTCAAGTGCCCAAGCATATCTGCCTTCTGATAGCTATGCGAGTTCTTGGGACCCTTCTCCATTGTGCCATTGACCAGGAAAGCGCCCAATAAGGTGTTCTAATATTGCAAACAGAACTATGAAGTTCACTTTAGTTCACAACTCAGACTTCACATGCCACTGTCAAACAGCTGATGTAAGAATCCAAGCTCCTGGGCTGGGAAGGTGGCTCAGTGGTAGAGCGCTTGCCTTGCATGCCTCAGGCCCTGGGTTCGATTCCTTATCACCACACAAGCAAAAAAAGAAAAAAGCTGGAAGTAGTGCTGTAGCTCAAGTGGTAGAATGCTAACCTTGAGCTGAAGAGCTGAGGGACAGTGCCCAAGCCTAGAGTTCAGGGCCCACGACCGGAACCCCCCCCCCAAAAAAAAAAAAGAATCCAAACTCCTATGAGACAAGGAAACAATGGTTACTGGCCCTCAGGACCCTGGTTCTGAGTTCTCAGCTTTTCTTACACCCTGTTCTGTATTTCCCATTTTTAGAGGTGCAGTAACTCTTCCGCACTCATCACCCTGGTCTCAGTTTCTCCAGCTGCAGTTGTTCTGACGTCAAATGCTTTGGATCAAGCCTCCATTTTCCAGAGCTCAGCAAATCTTTTTTTTTTTTTTTTTTTTTTTTTTTTTTTTGGGTCCGGTCATGCGGTCTGAGCCTGGGCACTTTCCTCAGCTCTTCAGCTCAAGGCTAGTACTCTACCACTTGAGCCATAGCACCACTTCCGGCTTTTTTTTCTGCTTATGTGGTGCTGAGGAATCAAACCCAGGGCCTCATGCATACAAGGCAAGCACTCTACCACTGAGCCACCTTCTCAGCCCCTCAGCAAATCTTTTAACCAGATCTTCACTGAGAAATTAAAAGCAAAACAATTATGAGATAAATGGAGAAATACACCAGAAGACACAGTAGTCCAAGAAAAAAGAACTCTAGGGTTCTTTTGTTCACTCAGGGAGACACATAAGTACATATCCTTCCCTCCCCTCAACTATCCAGAAAAAAAACCCTAGTGCAGTGTTACTGCACTTATGTCTGATGAAATCTCAGTAACACCTAGAACCTGCCCCCTCCATGACAACAGCATCAGTCCTTGGAGAAGCAATGCTGTAGGTAATGCTGCTGCTTCTGCTCCATGCTTTCACTCACTTACATAGAATCTTTATTTTTTGGGGGGGAGGGGGTCCGGTCGTGGGGCCTGAACTCTGGGCCTGGGCGCTGTCCCTCAGCTCTTTAGCTCAAGGCTAGCACTCTACCACTTGAGCCACAGCACCACTTCAGGTTTTTTCTTTTTGCTTATGTGGTGCTGAGGAATCAAACCCAGGGCCTCATGGATGCAAGGCAAGCGCTCTACCACTGA
The DNA here is from genome assembly GCF_024711535.1 of Dipodomys merriami. NCBI lineage: Eukaryota > Metazoa > Chordata > Mammalia > Rodentia > Heteromyidae > Dipodomys > Dipodomys merriami. Next base: position 17,739,434 of record NW_027204937.1, on the reverse strand, counting down.
GCCACCTTCCCAGCCCTTTACATAGAATTTTAAAAATTATATAGTTAAGCTGGGGATGTGCTCATTGGTACAGCTCTTGCCTACTAGGAATGAGGCATGTTGGGCCAGATAAGACCCTTGAAATCATCTGGCACATGATGTGATAAACATATTCTTCTCATTGGCTGCCTGTAGCTCATCTGACTGCCTGTACTGATAATTTTGTATGACCCAAGAATGATGTTATAAATAGCCAAATGGCCCTTAACTGAAAAAAGGTTCCCTACCCCTACTCTAGACTCTTGATTTAATCCCCAGGACTTCCAAAATTTAAAAATTCCTGTCAAATGAATCATGTAAGATTATTAGGTTTCAAAATATATGGCTAGAGAAGGAGGGGGACAGTGTTTTTCAGTCTCCGTGTCAATACAAATAATGCATTTGAGTCAGCACAAAAGTATGGAGAATTATCAGCAATTCATTAATATTGAAGAAGGATGGTTATATGACTTTTCAGACATCCTTTCTCACATTTGCAGTCAGATTTTCTATTTTTCTGCTTCGTTTCAAAGTTATGACTCTATAAATGAAAATCCTAACTAGATGATTAAGTAGTCCCTTTATCACCTCTCTAGGACCGTTCCCTTAAAATTTGCATTTCTTTTCTTTTCTTTTTTGGTCAGTTGTGGGGCTTGAACTCAGGGCCTCAGTGTTGTCTCTCAGTTTTTTGGCCCAAAGCTAGCACTCTATCACTTTGAGCCACAGCTCCATTTCTGGTTTTCTGATTGGTTAATTGGAGATAAGAGTCTCACAGACTTTACTGCCTTGCTGGCTTTGAACTGTGATCCTCAGATCTCAGCCTCCTGAGTAGCTAAGATTACAGGTGGGACTGTACCAGCACTGGGCTAAAATTACATTTCTTTAACTATATGTTTGATGTTTGTTTTGGAATTTTGGTATACTTGTCTTTTGTTTCCTTTTCATTCTGGGAAGAGGATGATTTATACACTGGGAAAGACTGGTGTTAAGGTAGATCTGGGAAGTAGTAAAGTTAGGCAAGAAAAAAGGGGGGAAAAAAGTAACAGAAAAGCATGTATGTGAGCCCAGTGTAGTGGTGCATACCTATAAACCCAATATTCAGGAAGCTGAGACAGGAGAATCTAGAATTCAAAGCTGGTCTAGGCTACTCAGCAATTCTGATTCCAGAAAAAAAAAATCATGCTTGTTGTAAGATACTAAGAATGATTATGGGGCTGGGAATGTGGCTTAGTGGTAGAGTGCTTGCCTAGCATGCATGAACCCTGGATTTGATTCCTCAGTACCACATACACAGAAAACGCTGGAAGTGGCACTGTGGCTCAAGTGGTAGAGCGCTAGCCTTGAGCAAAAAGAAGCTCAGGACTGGCAAAAAAAAAAAAAAAAAAAGATTATGATTATGATGGGAGATTAAAATTTGTATTTCATCTATGTTACCTAATCATTTGTCCAGCTAAAGAAAACCTTTCTGCTGGTGTAATCACATATAGAAATACTTAGGTTTCACTGTGAAAACTGGATGCAGAAAGTATCAAATTTTCTTCTAACTTTGTAATGATGCTTTGCAAAGGTTTTCTTCATGCTTGATTCAGTATTTTCTCCATTTAATTTTTGAGCACACTGTATTCAGAAGTTGATAAATACACATACACCCTTTAAGCTTTACAACATGGGGTGCTACAATTTGGGCAGAATCTTTAAAAGAATAAAGTGAGCAACATTTGTTTATCTTCTTCCTCTCCTTTTGGTACACAGAGCTGGCATTTTCCTAGTCGAAAGTATTTGAGATATACTCTAGTCTGAACCAAGCTCTCTTTTTTTTCTTCTTGTGTTGAGGATCTAGCCCAAGGTCTTGCACATTAGGAAGCAAGTGTTCTATCACTGAATTACATTTATAGCCCTCAAGAAGGCATATCTGTCGCTTGGTGTTTCTGCCAACTCTTCAATAAAAAATTTAAAAAACACACACAGAGACAAAAAAAAGAATTTAAGATTTTTCTCCAAACTGTCATATTGGCCAGGCCAGTAGCTCACAACTGTAATCTTAGGTACTCAGGAGACCTGAAATCCGAGGATTGCAGTTCAAAGCCAGCCCAGGCAAGAAAGTCCATGAGATTCTCATTTCTAGTTAACAAGAGAAAAAAAAAAAACAGAACTGGAGCTATGGTTCAAATGATTGAGTACTATGGCTCAATTTCTTGAGAAAATTAATTAAAATAAAAAAATTAATATTATCATTCCTGTCTGAATACAGTCTGCTTTTGGGGAAAAAATAGAGATATGCCTTAAGGCATACTCATAAACTAAGTTCCCCTTTATTCTACAGTTTGGGGATTCTCAGCAGTTGCGGCTGGTCCGTATTCTGCGTAGCACCGTGATGGTTCGAGTTGGTGGAGGATGGATGGCCTTGGATGAATTTTTAGTGAAAAATGATCCCTGCCGAGGTAAGAAAGCATTTTGTTTATTGTTCTGTTGTTAAGGTGTGCAGGTGTCCTCTCATCTAGCCCAGGGCTTCAGGAGGAGAACACAGGAATGAGAACTATGATCATATTAGTATCATCCAAATGTTGCAGTTTGGAGCATTATGTTAACACCAGTCTGGTGAAGAGCCTGACGTAGTCCTTTAGGTTTTTCTCTCAGATGCCTTAGCCTGTAATTCTTATGGCTGAAAATCAGGGAAAATATTGGGTCCTTCCCATATAAGAAAGGACTAGTGAGCCCCCTTGACCAGGAGGAGGTTCAGGATATCTGTCAGCAGCCCAGACACTTCTAAGACACATGGTTGCCTAAGCAAGGTTGAGAAACACCTTCTGGCTAGGCATGAAAAGGTGCCCACCAGCCAAAAAAATCATCAACTTAATCCAAGCAGCTAGAAGCTAGGGCTGCAGCAGGGCACGACCAACCAAATCCTTCATCACTAAATCCTGCTCGGCTACATCCTCTCCTTCCTCCTGTAGCAGAGCTGCATGTGGGTGGACTGGAGGCTCCCCCACTCTCTGCCAGTTTGTCTTTCTTGACTGGTTCTATGTTTCCTGCTCTCTCTGTTTCTTTGTGTTTACTTATTTTTTATTCTAGTTCACCATCCTGGGAGTAAAATAAAGCGCTCTGATTCCAGCTCTTCGGTTTCCAGCCAGTCTCCCATAGGTTGGCTCTTAAGCTGTGTCCCTCTTCCTCCCCTACCCCTTGAGAATGGCTTTGCTTTCTGAACTGAAACAACTTGGCTCTGTGATAACCTGCTGCCTTGGTGAATGCTTGAGACAGCCAAACCTCTGCTTTTCCAATTGCCTTGTTGACAGAGTATGAAATGTTACTACTGAGACCCCACCCACAGAATTTGTTTTGAGTTCCTATTAACAAATACTTCTATACCATAGGTATCATACACAGTTATAAGCACTTTAAACATTTGTGCCCTCATACCTGTGCCTCACTGCCCTATGAGGTATAGTGTCTCCTTTTTATAAAATAGGAAATTGAGGTGTATAAAATTTAAATAAGTTGCTCAGGGACAGGTAGACAATAAATAGCAGGGGCAAGATTCAAATCCAAGTCAGCCTAGCTCTAGGGTAGGTCCTCCTAGCCTCTTTGCTGTGTTTCTCAGAGGCTCATATGGCCCCTTATTGTGTATATATCATTAAACCAGTCTGCAGAATTAAATTATTAGCACCATTATTTATAAACTCAGAAATAAATACATTTAGTACAGTTATATAACCTCTTTGGAAGTGGTTTCTTGTCATATTCTAAAATAGTTTTAGAGAACAGAGTTAAAGAGTACAGTTCTCACCAGAATTTAGACAAGCCATAAATTGTTGTTCTTTAACTCATTCTGAATTTGCTCTAGTAAACCAAAGTAAAAGATAAGCAATAATAGTTCTTTTTTTTAATTATTTTAAACAAGGGGTGATAGTTGTATCATTTTACCCCTAACTCCATTAAAATAGCATTATTCCTTTCCAAATCTATTACAAGGTCTTTTTTTTTTTCTGTCATATATGACTGGACTAAATAAACAAAAAAGATATTGCATGTGGCATTTTGGAACTCTTGTTTGCCTGTTTATTCTCTGCCTGCTCTATTTTAAGTACATTATGTTGCTGGCCAAGTAGAATACTGCTTGCTTTATCCTTATATCACTATCTAAAAATTGGAACCTCAAGGAAATTTGGGAGGGCCACCTAGTAGCTATTTTCTGTGGACCATGATAGCCTTTTTCAGCATCCTTCAGATCAAACAAGGTAAGACTTTCCTCTGTCTCTTTATGAGTGCCTCCTAGGAACTCAGTAATCACTTTGATCCCTTGACTAGAGAGTAGAGAATTCCCCACTAGTTTTCAGTGTCATAATTCTTCCAGAAATGGGCAGGATGAGTTATTTCTAACCAACTAAGTGGTGCTAGGAAGAGGGCAGCTAATGGCTGGTGTGGATAGCAGTAAGTTGGAAGGATATGAACATCAAAAAGAGAAGTTACTTGCCAGACATGTTAATGCACACTTGTAATCACAGTTACTCTGGAGACAGAGGCAGGAGGATCACAACTTCAAGGGCAGCCTGGGCTACAAAGTGAGACCCTCTTGAAAAACAGACAGGTCCTGCACTGGGCACAAATAGCTCTCATCTATAATCTTAGTTAGTGAAGAGGCTGATATGTGGAGGATCATGATACAAGGCCAGCCCTGGCAGAAAAATCCATTAGACTCCATTTCCAAAATAACCAGAAAAGACTAGACTGGAGTCATCATGGCTCAGGTGGTCTAGTGCCAGCCAAGCAAGCATGACATCTAGGGTTTTGTAGGATTAATGTGGCTTCTAGAACACTGCTTATGTTGTGTCTCCTTGGGCTCCTATGGAACATAGAAAATGTTATTCTATACTGAAGATGGTACATGATTTGTAACAAGTTTTTTTGTTTTTTGTTCTTGTCAGTAATGGGTCTTGAACTTAGGACCTGGGTGCTATCCCTGAGCTCTTTTTGCTCAAGGCTAGCACTCTACCACTTTGAGCCACAGCTCCACTTCCAGTTTTCTGGTGGTTAATTGGAGATAAGAGTTTCATGCATAAGAGTCTTACTTTCCTGCCTGGGCTGGCTTCAAACCACAATCCTCAGGTCTCAGTAGTATATAGGATTACAGGCTTGAGCCACCAGTACCCAGCTATGACAAGATTCTTAATACTAATTAATTTCTTCTCTCCTTTTCAGAGGTGGGAAATGTCAGGCCATTAGACCATAAAAGGCCTGCAAAATCATTTAGCACCTGATGGAAGAGACATGTATTTTTGTTGTCAGCTGCCTATACTGATAATTTTATATAACCCACGAATAATGTTAGAAATATCCAAATGGCCCTTGGCAGGAAAAAGTTTCTCACCCTTGCTAGCTGTTGAAAAAGAGGAAAAACCTGAAACTATGCATTGCTTTAGCTAAATATAAAAGTGAAAATACATGGCTAAGTTGCTACTTATATAAAAGCTGGTATTGCCACAATCATATTTTATTTTCTAACTTCATCCATGGTGAAGGAAATCATGTTTTGGGTGGAGGTAAAAATGCTCCTTCCAGAAAAACAGGCACTTGTATTCAAAAGACAAACTATATATATTTTTGAGCATTATACTTACTACTTCCATCAAATAAGTGATGACCTTTAAAAGATGCAGTTTATTTTAGAACTGATCATTTGTAAACTACACAAAATGGTCCACCTTAACTGTGTGTAAGTGTATAGTTAATATTCACACTATACCATGCATTCACAAAACAATTTTTTTTTTTTTTGGCTAGTCCTGGGGCTTGAACTCTAGGCCTGAGTGCTGTTCTTCAGTTCAAGGCTAGCACTCTACCACTTGAGCCACAGTACCACTTCCTGCTTTTTCTTCTTATGTGGTGCTAAGGAATCAAACCCAGGGCCTCATGCATGCTAGGCAAGCACTCTACCACTGAGCTACCTTCCCAGCCCTGACTGTTTTTTTTAACTGCCTTGGGTGTGTGTATGTGTGTGTGTGTGTGCGTGTGCATGTGTGTGTGTCTGTCTGTGTGTGTCTGTGTGTGTGTGTGTGTGTCAGGGCCACCAGCACCTAGCTAGCTTCTGTTTTGAGAAAAATACATACTTTTCTTTCTCTTTTGGAATTTCCCTAAAATAATTCACATCTTTTTTTTTGTTTTGGTCCGGTCGTGGGGCCTGAACTCTGGGCCTGGGCGCTGTCCCTCAGCTCTTCAGCTCAAGGCTAGTGCTCTACCACTTGAGCCACAGCGCCACTTCCGGCTTTTTTCTTTTTGCTTATGTGGTGCTGAGGAATCAAACCCAGGGCCTCATGCATGCAAGGCAAGCGCTCTACCACTGAGCCACCTTCCCAGCCCTAATTTACATCTTCTAACTATGTTTTTCCCCAGCTAAAGGGACTGTCACTCCTTTTTAATTCTGAAGGTTGGCTGCTTTAAGTATATTTCTAAACAAATAGCTTTCTTTCTCCCACATAAAATATTTGTGCAAAATGTTCCAATTCAAGAATCATTTCCCTGTCTTGTAACTTCAAATACTTTCTAGTTTTTGAAAAAGTTTTTGTGTGTGTGTGTGTGAAAATACTGTACAGAGGGTTTACAATTACATGGGCAAGGTAATGATACATTTCTTATCAAACATTGTTGCCTCCTCCTTTCTTTCCCCTTCCCATCCCTTCCCATCCTCCCTAAGAGTCTTCTTTTGCCGTCCCTCTGGTTCAGGTTCTCTTCCTCTTGCTTCATCCTCCAGTGCTAGGATTACAATTAGGAGGCACTATGCCTATCCCCACATATTTTCTTTTAAAATGCATTCCCCTTGAGAAAAATAACACACAAAGCTAATGTTGATTTATTTACTAAAGATGTGTTAGTAGCTATTAATCATTTGTTGTGTTCTTTACTAAAATTATAGCACCAGGGATTATAAGTATAGGGGCCAAGAAGATAGGAAATAACAAGAACTAAAATGAAAAATGAGGGACAAACTTCTAAAGACTAAATTAATGTTTTTACTCGTGGGTTTTATAGCCAGTGAAATATTCTTGTTATGCTAGTTACTCAGGAGGATCATAGTTTGAAGTCAGCCATGATAGAAAAGTCTGAGAGACTCCATCACCAAAATAATCAGCAAAAACAAATAAAACAATCTAGAGGAGAGATTTAAGTGGTAGAACACCAACCAAACAAATTTGAAATCCTGAGTTCAAACCCTGTTACTAGAAGGGGAAAAAAATGTCCAAGAAGTAAACCATTGGCTAAAGGTTCACTGTGAAAACAGAGATTATTCCATTACATTTTATTTGTTTTTGATGTGAAGAGAAAGCATACCATGGGAACAAGACCTTTTTCCCAGCATCCTTCAGGCACCTAGATATGCCCCTGTTCCACAGCAGCCTCTGGGTCTGACTACCATAACATAGGAGTTCACATAGGATCTTGTGATAGAATTGAACAAATCCTCAGACTAAAAGGCCAATCATTAGCTTTGTCCTTGACTGTGTTTTTTATAACACTGGATCATTTTTATTTCCTATAGAAAATTATTCTCTCTGCACTTTTTAGTTGTTCTTTTCATATTCTATCACAATAGGTCTTGGCAGTCCTACATTTAGCTGTGTGGCTTTAGTCATTAAAACTCATGGCTTTGCATGTGGCTGGTGTACTAGAGTGCCAGTCACAGGTAGAGAACTGATGCCCACCCTGAGCAAACCATGAAAATAAGTAGTACAGAAGGTTTGTGAAGGTTATGGGTTGGGGACTTTTTTTCAGAGTAGAAATAAAAGCCATGGGGTTGAAACCCTAAACATAAGCCTGGCATTGAGATCCACAGGGAAATTAAGATGATAGTCCCTGCCTTGAGACGTTCACTGCCTTGTGCATGAGAAAATTTGGGAATGAAACCACATGCAAAGCTGATGCAGTGAGTGAGTAGGGTGAGGATGAGGGGATGTATCTGCCCACAAGGACAAGGAGAAGTGTTGCCTCAGCTGCATCCTGCACACAGAGGCCATCCTGACATTTTAGGTCCAGGAAGCCACATGTTCAGATGAGCAGAAGTATCAACAGTGGGACAGAAGAAGGACTAAAGTAGTCTAATGATTGTGACAGGTATACAAGGTGGGTAGCCAGACAAAACTGAAGGTCTGACAACTGGGATTAGGTGATAGGTGCTAGGCCACCAAGTGCTTGGTGTATTTGATTATATAATGCCATTTGGGCTTCTGAAGGGGACCTGCAGGGGACAGTGTTCAACAAACCCCTGTGTCAGGAATCCACTCAAATGCCAGTTAGAAATTCTGCTTGAAGCTATGAAATCCACTCTACACAGCAGATTTATGTCTAGAAACCTATAGAGAGTGGGTAAGAGCAAGTGGATCACAACAGAAGGATGAGGAAGAGCCAGGAGGCTCTTCCACAGTGGAAGAGACACTCACACCCACAAGTGAGAGGGTTAAAAGACTTTAGAATGCAGAAAGATTCTGGGAGAGAACAGCCATTAGCAGGTTGGGACCTGCTGGTGTTTCCAGGCTTCTGACTGTGGTGATATCCAGTCAGGCTTCAGATGTAACTTTTGGCATCCAGCAACGTCTGCTGTGTGAACTTGGTGCCTGCTGTTACTGTGATGACACTCAGGTGTCAGATGAACTCATCAGCAGGTAGAGATTCCAGGGGCTAGGGGGACAGAACTATGTACAGACAGGGTTAAGGGGAAAGAGAAGCAGGATAGTGGGTACCCTTGAAGGCAGTGGAGGGCGGTGTTTCAGAAAGAAGAAAGCACTTAAGTAACTGCCCTCATGCAAATTATAAGAGCAGAGAGATGCTTTACCTGCCAAATTTGTCAAAATTTTACCTGTATATACACACTTAATAATACAGAGCAGAGTGAAATAAGATTGTAAAACAACATTTTTTTTCAGTACTAGAGATTGAACCCCCAGGGGCCTCAGTCATGATAATAAGCACTGTACCACTTGGGCAACAACCCTAGCCTTTTGTTCGTGGGGTTTGTTTTTGTTTTGGGGGGGGGGGGTTGGTGGGAAGAGGAGAGCCTAGAACTTGTGATTCTCTTGCCCTCATCTCCCAAGTGGCTTCAAGTGTACAATACCCAGCTCAGCTTTGTTCTGGGTTTTGTTTTTTCTTTTGAGACAAGATCTCTGTGTTGCCCAGACTAGTCTCAAATTCCTGGACTCAAGTGATCCTCCTGTGTTAGCTTCTAGGGTAGCTGAGACTATAGGTACACATTACCACACATCCAATAGTCTCTTTCTACAGCATTTAAAATGGAGCTATTCACAACTAAGTTGCAGTTTCAAAGTCTTCCTCTTCTATCCTCTGAGGATCTTTTTCTGGCAGATTTTGCCCCAGAAGGAACTATCAAATATATTAAATTCAGACCACAAATGCAAAGTTATGGTATTGGATCACAAGCAGTTTGTATAGTGTTCAGGTGCTAGCTAGTTGATTATTTTCATTCATCAACATTATCTTAGTCCCGGTTGCATGTCCACCATTATACTGGGCATTTTATCAGACAAAAGTAATAGTTCTACCTATGTGTAAAGGAAATTCTTTTTGAGAAAGAATGTCTACTAATGAATGTAAACAGAAAGCACTGAAGGCTGAAAAATGGAGTAGAGAATAGCCCAGGGAATGAACTTGGGGAGTCACCAGACATGTGGGGACCTAGAGCTGAAGGAACACTCTGAGCACATTAGGAGACATTAGATCATATCCAAGTGAGTTTGACCCTTGGAGACTACAGCCAGGTCACTTCTGGCAAGGCTGAGGAAACTACAGCCCTGAGTAGAGGATCTGTCTGGTGGCCGAGCCTAGTCTTAATCCAAGTTTTGTTAGTGCTGTTTTACCTGATAAATTGATAGCTGTGTCAACATTATTATATTTTAGGAAGAAATAAATGACACATTTTGTTTGTAATGGTTCCCTTTTTCAGGCTTCCTCAGCTTTCACATTTGTTTAGGTAATATCTACTGCTTCGTAAAAGGTAACAGTGTAGGGGAGGGTAAGCAGGTAGTGTAACCTAATTTATGTTTCATTTTATTTTTCAGCTCTGAGGTTTTAACTCAGGGCTTTGTGCTTACTAGGTAAGCACTCTACTACTTGAGTCTTTTTGCAGACCCTGGCCTTAAATTCAGGGCCTGGGCACTGTCCCTGAGCTTCTTTATGCTCAAGGCTAGCACTCTCCCACTTGAACCACAGCACCATTTCTGGCTTTTTCTAAATAGTTCATTGGAGATAAGAGTCTCACGGATTTCCTGCTCGGACTGGCTTCAGACTGCGATCCTCAGATTTCAGCCTCCTGAGTAGCTAAGATTACAGATGTGAGCCATCAGCACCTGGCTCTTGAGTCTCTTTGTTTTGTTTTCTGATAGGGTCTAGCTTTTTGCTCCAGGCCAGCCTTTCCTGTGATCCTCCTATTTAATACCTCCCACCATAGCTAGAATTACAGTTGTATGCCATCGCACACTTTTTTCCAATGAGATATGTCTCTCAGCCCCTTTTACCCAGGCTGACCTGGAACCTTTCCCTTCTCTCTCTCTGCCTCCCAGGTCCCTAGATGTATAGGTGTGAGCCACCGACACCTAACAATATCTTTGAGTGAGAAATAATCAAAAGACATGCTTGAGGGAAAATATTTTATTTAAATTAGTACTGTCTTTCACATTTAAACGTTACATTAGCTGTACTTTATCTTGACTGAATCCATATTTTGAGTTCTGATCTTCTAGCTCCAGAAAGCCAGGAGACAGCACCTTTCTGGCCTTCAGTACTGGTTCTTCTTGCAGTTTCCCCTTCAGCTTCTTAACTGCTTTCATTTTTTGACCTAACTGTTTCTCACTGGCAAGTTTTGTGCATGGTCTTGATCTTTCTCTCTCTCCTCACATGTTTACTTCATAATGATTCTGTCCTCATCTCTTTTTTTCTGTTCTGACTTCCTCAATCCCTTTCTTTAGGATTATTATTGACTGAACTCAAATAGAAGAATCTAGACAGTATGATTTCACTAATGTATGTTTTCCACTATTTCATTATCCTGCAAAAATTGAGCAAAAAGTATACATGTCCAATGAGAGAAGAAAGAGGGGTTTTGATTAACATCAGATGCTGTGGACTATTGCATCTGCTTCACAATTACAGTATGCTTTACCCCAGGGGACAGTGGCAAAACCAAACCGTGGCTGCAGAATGGGATAGTACTCTGTAATATAGGATTTTTTTAGTCAGTGTGTGTGTTGTGGGCCAGAATCATGACAAAGCCGGTAAGTCATGGATTTATCTCCTTGTAAAGAACCCACAAATGATATTAAACCTATATATGACTTAGATGACTGTTACCATGGGGTCAAGCAGCTGTATGACCATCAATGATGTGCTTTTCAGATTAACTGATATTGTGTTTGTGTGTGTGTGTGTGTGTGTGTGTGTGTGTGTGTGTGTGTGTTTATTCCCTTTGTAGCACGAGGTAGAACTAACATTGAACTTAGAGAGAAATTCATCCTGCCAGAGGGGGCATCTCAAGGAATGACTCCTTTCCGATCACGGGGCCGAAGATCCAAACCATCTTCCCGGGCAGCTTCTCCTACTCGTTCCAGTTCAAGTGCTAGTCAGAGTAACCACAGCTGCACATCCATGCCATCTTCTCCAGCCACCCCAGCCAGTGGGACCAAGGTATGTGCTGGCTTCCTTTCCCCATCTTGGCAGATGTCTATTGTTCAGGAATTAATCGGGGAGACTTCAGAGAGAAAAGGAATCCAGAAACATACAGACCAATTCTACCTGTACCAAGTATGGCCAAGCCCTAGCAATACCCAAGCCTTAAAGATGACTACCAAGAACTCAGGCCACTTATATTAGAAAGGTTTCCTTCCTTTTATTCCCAGTTTTGAGTTTGAAGACCCAGAGTTACAGGTTATGATAATCCAGGCACTGTCTGTACAGATTAGCTTGCTGTTACATTGGGTTGTGAATGAAGAATACTGTTGCCTTTCTGCCTGGCCCTTCACATCCCATTGAACTGATATACATTTTATTTTGTGTCCTGTTCCTTTAAAATTGAGTATCTGGTTTTTTCTGTTCCCAGTTTTCCATTTTCAATTGTTCCCATCCTTCCCTTTGGATTTCCATTTCACAGACTCTGTTTCAGTTATCTCGCTGTTATGACAAACCCTGGTTGGTAAACAGTAAAGCTGGCACTCCTGTCAGGGACAGCCCTTGTCCTGACCTCCAGCTGCTCAGCCCTGAGGTAGAGTATAGCTTTGCCAAGGTCACATGGAGGCACTTGCTCATGCCAAGAACCTGCCAGCTCTTCCTGATATGAGCCCATCTCTCTTCCATCTCTGCAGTGCTTGCTGACATAGCTGATTCATCTGGTCAGATGTTTTCATAACTCAGATTCACCAAAATTGAAGTGAACTAAGAGATGCCTAAACAGTAACATTCAGGGTGGTTCCTAGTGGTCATTCCTGATTATTTGTTTATGGATACTGTTTATAGTTGGGCCCCTTGGGGCCTCCAAATGTTTGTACACCCATGAGTTACTAATTCTTGAAATCCAACTACAGCGCATGTTTTCCAATGTGCTTATCTGCTTATAACTAGAGGATGGTTGGCACCACCCACCTTGAAACACCTACACAGGACGCTTGGTACTACTATATTGGTCCAAGGCATGGGCACTGCTGATTGCAGCCATCACAGTGTCAGTAAGCACTGCTCTTAAGGACTCAGATTTTACCTTCTGAATTCCTTGGCCCAGACTGGAGCCAAAGAGCGAGACCTTGTCTCAAAAAAAAAAGAAGAGAAAAAAAAGATAGCATGGCTTGTCTAATAACATGCAATTGCATCCTAGCTCTTACAGGAAAATGATTGGGTTCTTGTGCCTCAAAGCACAGTACTGCCTGAAAAGCTTCAGCCAGACAAGCTGGAGAGGCACAGAAGCCAATGGCTATAAATAAGCTGCTGCTTTGGGACTAATGATGCTCCCAGCTAAACCTCCAGTTCAAAAATCTATCTGGGGATAGATCTGGGGACCCACTGCCACTAAAACCCCAAGACTCAACCTATCAATCTTTCCCTCTTTTTTATGCCTCCAACTTCTTGAAAATTTCCAAAGTTCCAAAATTATTACATCTGATTTTGATCTTTCACCTTCTCTAATCATTGGTGTTCGCTCACCCAGAGGCCACAGGGCTGTGGGTTTCCAGCAGCTGTGGGTTCCCAACAGCAGTGCTCAGGAAGGATAGCTTCTGGAACCGGAACTCCTCCTAGGTGGCCACGAGAGTTCCTGCTTGAATATTAAATCACTTCCTGTCGCTTTGGCTCCTCCTTTATAAAGAAATGAAGCAAAAATGATGAGATGGGTTGCGGGCATCAACATCTTAAAGGTCCTGGAAAACAATCTCCACAGTGATTTCAAAACAATTACAATAGTAACTGTCATAGGTGATATTTAAAACCTTAAAATATTCTTCCTTCTCTAAGTTAAATCTACCATTATCTCAGAAGGAAGGGAAGATGGGAAAGACCCTATTCGTAGCAAATACAGCACCTACCAATAGCAGTAATAATAATGTGCAACTATTCCAAGATAGGAAATGCTTTTCCATATTTATTCAGTGAGGTTTTGTTTTGATTTGGTTTTTTTGGGGGGGAGGGTCCGGTTGTGGGGCCTGAACTCTGGGCCTGGGCGCTGTCCCTCAGCTCTTCAGCTCAAGGCTAACACTGTACCACTTGAGCCACAACGCCACTTCCGGCTTTTTTCTTTTTGCTTATGTGGTGATGAGGAATTGAACCCAGGGCCTCAGGCATGCAAGGCAAGCACTCTACCACTGAGCCACCTTCCCAGCCCTAATTTGGGGGTTTTTTGGTTTGTTTGGGTTTTTTTTAACTCAGGGCCTTGCATTTGTCAGGTGATCTGCCACTTGGGCAACACTGCAGCCCTTCAACAAGGTTTTATTAAATCACTCTCCTGTGCTAGACAGTTTTAGATGCAAAGGTATAAATGAAAGCTCCTACTTTTTTTTTTCACTGTTGGAGAAAGAGGCAGCAGGAAAGTATAACTTACCTCTGCCAGTACTGCACAAAAGCTGATGGAGCAGGAAGAGGATAGAAAGTTGCAAATGGTATATTGAAGGGTGAGCTGGCCTCAGAGATCCATTCAATAGAGTCCCTGAAGGAGGTGATGACTGAGCCACATGTGTAACAGGTGGAGTGTGTCAGGTACAGTAAGCAGCAAGGGGACAAAAGCAGAGGACCTCCCTGGGTCATTGGACAAACATCCAGGAGGCCCATGTGGCTGGGATGGACTAGACAAAAGGAAGTGTGGTAGAAATTAACTGGGAGTGGCAGGATTCATCCTTCACTTCCTGAGGGAAAAGCAACACACCAGCCACCTCATTTAGATCTGTCATTAAGCATAAAGGCAAAGCCAGGTCTCCTGACAACTCCTGTACAACCTTACTCCTGACAGTCATCAAATACCACTTCCTGTGCTGCTCATCGTTTATATGAGCCCCCAAGGCAAATCATCTTATCTACACGTTAGCAGTGAGGAGATATGCTAAGAGATGTTGACTAAAGTACTGCAGTCTCAGTATTGATAACCCAAATTTGTAGCCCCAAAAGTGGACTGCTAAGATTATTTGGATTTCTTTTTCTTTCTCATTTACCATATTTCTGTTTGTTACAACTATGGCAATATTACTATTTAAAGATTTTTATTCCATTTCTAATGAAAATTATCAGCAACATAAAAGGTATTAGAAGGCATTTTGAAACTCTTAATTGGAATTTTAAAAACATTTGAGTCAGGAAAAGCTATGACCTCAGACACTTCTAAAATAAATCTTTGTTTTCCTGGACTTTTAATTTGCTTTTCAAATGATCAGATATGAAGAGGTTTTTAAGTAGACTTTTAATGCTAATTTCTATCAAGGACTCCTGGAGTAAATATGATCTTTTATTGTTTTGAAGGTTATCCCATCAACAGGCAGCAAGTTGAAACGACCAACACCAACTTTTCATTCTAGCCGAACATCCCTTGCTGGGGATACAAGTAATAGTTCTTCCCCAGCTTCTACAGGTGCCAAAGCGAATCGGGCAGGTAAGTACCTTCCCACAAAGCATGCATTGGGCTGAGACATGAGGGCAGAGGCCAGATCAAGATATGTGAATTGGCAGCCTATGGACAGTGCTTCACAGGTCTGCAAGGAGACAGTGTTGAGCAGCATTTAGTGAGATGTCCAGAGAGCTGAGGGATCTTTGCTTCTCCTGTCACCGTAGGTAGCTCTAGCACTGCCTTCTGAGAGCAGGTATTTCCATGCCCAAGGCAGGGCTCTGTTCTTCATCTGAAAGGATCCCAGTTGAAAGCATGTAGAAGGAAAACAGGACCAGTCCATAGTTGCAGCACACAGATGGCTATTCACTTCTCAAACACCTTGTGTTTGTTATGGCTGCTCATGAGCTGACGAAGTACAGGAGAGATTCTCTGTGCTCCCCCACTGAGCCTCCTCCTGGGAACTTAGGGATTTGGCTTCTTTCTCACCTCTGCTCCCCATCATTCTCTACCTCTATCTGCCAGCAGATTGCCTCAGCCCTCACCTATCTGTGCTGAGGTGATTGAGCAGCACCAACAAGCCCCCTAAATCCACTTGGGGGGCCAGTGTCTACTGTCCTCAAGAAGCAAGCTTCACAGGAATCCACAAAGTAGGACAGGCTTGGCCACTTCTGGGTAGACAAGGAAGCTAGACAATGAAGCCTCAGTCTAGAAAGGCTGGGTGAGATTTGCCCAAGGCCACCAGGCAAATTGGGTTGTATGAGTGTTGGTAACCTCTGGTCATCTGTGCCTCCATCCATGCCTCTCTGTTAAGTCTCCTGCTTTATTCATGAATTTCAGACCCTAAGAAGTCAGCCAGTCGCCCTGGAAGCCGGGCTGGGAGTCGAGCTGGAAGTCGAGCTAGCAGTCGGCGAGGAAGTGATGCCTCTGACTTTGACCTTTTAGAGACGCAGTCTGCTTGTTCAGACACTTCTGAAAGCAGTGCCGCAGGGGGCCAAGGCAATTCCAGGAGAGGGCTAACCAAACCTTCCAAAATTCCAACCATGTCTAAGAAGACCACTG
This sequence comes from Dipodomys merriami, assembly GCF_024711535.1. Classification (NCBI taxonomy): domain Eukaryota; kingdom Metazoa; phylum Chordata; class Mammalia; order Rodentia; family Heteromyidae; genus Dipodomys; species Dipodomys merriami. Next base: position 17,723,287 of record NW_027204937.1, on the reverse strand, counting down.
CTGCCTCCCCTAGGACTCCAGGTCCCAAGCGATAACACTGTACAAGCACCCACACCACTGTCCACTTCGAATCCTGCTCCATACATTGGGTGTATATTTATTCCGAATGGGAGAAGTTATATTGTTAAAAGTGTAAAAGATAATTGTGTTATGAAGCTGCCTTATTTTTTTTCCTTTTTGTAAGTTACTATTTTCATGTGAATATTTATGTAGATAAAATTTGCTTCCTGGTAACCCAGTAATGAATGGGGCCCAGAAATGAAATATTTGAGGAAAACAAGTGAAAAGGTCAAAATACAAATGTGTATTTAAAAAAAAAAAAAAGCAAAGCAAAGCCTCTAGGGTTTCTGTGTGGTGCAGGGTTGTAAACCTGCTTTATCTTTTAGGATTATTCCTAAATGCATCTTCTTATAAACTTGACTTGCTGTCTTAGCAAGATAAATTATATTAAAAAAAAATAATCCTGCAGTGTTTAAGGAACTCTTTTTTTTGTAAATCACAGACACCTCAACTAACAAGAACTGAAGGGAGGGCACTTCTAGTTGCATTTCCATTGTTTTAATGTTGTGTGGTTTTAGTCAGAGAGACAGAACCTCATCTAGGTAGTGTTTGCACACAATACAGAAAAAGAGTTCATTGCAATACTGTCTTGGGATACTGTCTAAGTACTCAGTGTTTAAAGGACACATAGCTGCTAGAATTCAGGGTTAAATGTAACTGTTCAAAAGTGTCAGAACATTGGAATTTTAAACTGATTTATAACAATCCAGCCTTGTCACCAATAATTTTTATGCACCCTAGGACCCAGATCCTGGCAAGGGAGAATTTTTTGGTGGCATTGTAAATCACAGATTTATCTACATTTTTCACTATTTATTGAAATGGTCAATCAACATCCCACAAACTGAGGAATGAATTCCATGAGCCTATTCTGAAAATGTGGGTCTAAGACAAAATACTTGCTCATCCTTTAACGGAGTTCACCAGCACACTGTTCACCCGTCCCGTTTGCTCCTGTCTTTTTCCGTGTGTAATAAAGTCAACTGACCAAGTGACCGCAACGAGGGGCTGTCTGGGGCTCCTGTTCGTTAGCTGCTCTTCCTCTTCAGCTCCGACCATGTTGCTGTGTAATTATCTCAATTGGTTTTAATTGAGGCAGAAAACTGAAGCTCTACCAATGAACTGTTTAAAAACAAGACACACTTTTGTATTAAAATTGCTTGCAGTAACTAATGTTTTGTACTTCCTGATTTTCTTCTCCACCACTACTTTAAATGTTGTAGATACTTAAATACAATATTCAAATCATACTATCTCAATGGGTAAATTATTTAGCTCAATAGATTTTTTTTCTTGCTTTTTTTACTCTTAGTAATTTTGTTTAACACAAATATATTGGGTATCACTCTTTCCTGACTAAACGCATACCAATATAGAGGAAGGTTTTTTGTGTGTATATTAGAAATCATACCTGGGACTTGAGATAGAGATAATGGGGTCACACAGTATGCTGAAATCTGTTTAAAGGAAAGGATTTCATAGACCAAAGCAAAATTAATTAACTTCACAAAAAAGTTCTTGCTACAGTATGGAAACTACTTGACAGGCAGGGCAGTGATAAAACTTGATTTTAGGGGCTAGGAAGATGGCTCAGCCGGCTCTGGGTTCAATTCCTCAGCACCACATAAACAGAAAAGGCCAGAAGTGGCATTGTGGCTCAGTGGTAGAGTGCTAGCCTTGAGCTGAAGAGCTGAGGGACAGCGCCCAGGCCTAGAGTTCAAGCCCCACGACTGACAAAAGAAATAAGAAAAAAAACTTGATTTTAATAAGCTAGCTGATTAGAAGACAACAGGGATTCTCACCCTCAAGAACTATCTTTTGGGAAGCTGACTTGGGAGAAGGGTGATGTAGGACCTGCGTGATTGCAGCCAGTGCCTTCTCACAAGTAGACTGGTGAACAAATGACACATCAGACTTTAATTGCTTAGTCACTACTTATATAAGTCTAAAGAACAAAGATCAGTATACATATGCAATCTGCTCTCAGGAGGATCAAGAGTTTGAGGCCAGCCTCATACATGGCAAGATGCTATCTTAGCAAACCAAGAATGTAGCTCAGTTTTGGAGCCCTTACCTAGCATATAAAAAGCCCTGGGTTTAATGGAAGATAGCTTGTTGCTAAATGGCCCACATTTGGTTCCTGATACTAAACTTAAATAAACAACTAACTGTAGGATCTGCCCTGAGATCCTCTTGCTGATCACCATATTCATAGTATTAAGACTCAATATTGGGAGTCAACTGAATCTAGCACCTGTTATATAGTGAAGAATGTGATTTCTGTGATACCACAGACTGCATGAATAGCAGAAGTGGATCTTGAGTCCCTACTCATATCCAGCACTGTCTCTTTATAGCCCTTAGTTGGCTTTATAACGTTCAGAATAACAGTTCTAACAGTAAAAAGGCCAGAGAATGTGGACAGAGAGGACCCTAAATCCATAGCATCTGTATCAGGAAACAGATAGGTAGCAATGTATGTTTGCCAAAGCAACTTGGGGCAGTCAAATGTCCAGATTGAAGGAATGTGCACTTAACGGATTCTTAAGGAAGTGCTTATTCTCTTTTCTAGGCAACTGGATAACCTCAAGCTGCCAGATCTTTGTATAGAACAGTATTTTTGCCCAAATTGGTTTCTGTGGATAGGCCTGGCAGCAGAAGCATGCTGGGACTAGATGACCTCCATCTTTTCAGAGACTAGACTGTGGTCACTAGTTTTCCTTACCAAAGCATTCTGGTTTCCTTGATTTTCTTCAGTAAAGCTCTGGTGGTAGTAGCACCACAGGAAATTTACTTCCATTCATCAAGCACCTGTATATAATTACTGTTTTCACATAGGAAACAAAAAGTTAGAGTTGAGATTAAAGTGACAGCAAATATAAATTCAGTGTCTGCTAGGGCCTTAAATAATGTAATAATAGTAGCTAACATTTATTGAGTGCTTGCTGTACAGGCCATGGGGATTGTGCCAAGGTGAGAGGTTAAGTTGCCAAGGTCACCAAGTGGCAGGGGAATGCCATGTTTTTTACTTTTGTTGTTGTTGGTCTTGGGGCTTGAACTCTGGGCCTGAGTGCTGTCCCTGAGCCCTTCAGCTCAAGCCGAAGCCGAGTACTCTACCATTTGAGCCACAGCTCTACTTCCAATTTTCTGATGGTTAATGAGAGATAAGAGTCTCATGAACTTTCCTGCCCAGTCTGGATTTGAACCATGATCCTCAGATCTCAGCCTCCTGAGTAGCTAGGATTACAGGTGTGAGCCGAGCCACCTGTGCCTGGCTTTTGTGATTTTAAGTTTATTTTATTTTCAACTAACAAAATATTTGGACATGTTTTGGGAAGGGCACAATGTGTTGATTGATACATCTATAGTCTGGGTCATGAACAAATCAGGATAATTAGCATATGCACATAATCTTGAATATCATTACTTTTTATATTTATTTTAGAGGTGATATACAGCGGGGTTACATTAACATACATCAGGTAATAAGTACATTTCCTTTTATATAGTGCCATGTTCCCTCCTCTCCCATTCCTTCCCTCCCATCTCCACCCAAGAGTTACATAGTTCAAGTTCATATTGATGATGTCCAGTGCACTCCACTGCTGCACTTTTTTACTCTTTTCTCTTGGATTCTGTGAACACCCTCCCCCCCACCAGATGTACATGTGAATACACCATATATAAGGTAATACAGACTCATCAGAAGAAGAAAAAAGTCCTTTGTTTCCTTGGGAGTTTCAGCATGTGTATTATTTTATATACATATGAAGAGGCACTTAGGTATTGCACCTTTATCATTCTCTCCAAAGTATCCTCTTTTGGTCTCACTATATCTAGAAGCCTGTATAATTTGTCATATCCCTCTGGGAATACCACGTCTTGACAGTTTTCTCTTAGAAACTTCCCCCACTCCAGATGCCTCCTATCCTGCTTTCTGGGTTCCACTCACATGGACCTAGCTCCTCTGTCCTTCCAGGCACTTTTTCAGCAATTCTGGAGACACAGTTTTCATTCTGCCTTTGGAAATGACCAAGTTCCCCGACAGCAACTCGTATGGGAACTACTCAGGGGTAGGGGGGCTTGTCTGCCTCATCTCTGGCTTAGGGCCCAGTACAGAGCAGCCTACTGTGGTGGTTGCTGAATTGAATTGTGGGCTGAGGTGTTGGGAAGGCTAAGACCCACTATTTGGGTTGACAGAAAAGTGAAGCTGCTAAAAAGATAGCTGTCTCCATTCATCCTAAATTGAGATGAGTATCTGTCTCAGCCTTAGGTTGTAAGAATCACACTGGGTTGCATGTAGTATAACATACTGCAGCATAGCCCAAAACACAACCAGAGCACCCAGGGTGCAGGAAGGACAGTGAAGGGGATGTGGACAAGAGACTCAGAGCCCCTGACCAAGCTGACATGGACAACCCCTTGATAACCTTGTCTGTCATGAAGCCCTGGGAATTCAGCCTCCAGAACAGCTTTCTCTGGCCCTTCACAGCACCATCAGAGGCTCAGCTTCAGACCCTGATGCCATAGCCATAAGCATTCTGGCTCTGGTCTCACCTTGGGCTAAGCAGCATCCTTAGTGTCTAAGGGACTTACAATGTGGAAATCACCTGTTGTGAAGGGAAAAAAAAAAAGGAAGGCTAGGCACATGCTTTGTAAAACATGGGCAAAATGTAATTCCATTAAAGTTTGAGCTGATATTTAGATTTTGAAGCGGCCTCAAATCTCCATGGGGGGGGAGGGTTAATTTTGAATCTGCATGAGAGATACTACAAATATTAGAGGTCCATGGTCCTAGCTAGGTACATGGCCCTTTGTCAGCACCCCTTGACAGCCCCTCCAGCATTGCCCATTTGTCCCTCAGCTCTCATGGTGCCACTTATCAGGTAACCTGCAGATGCCCAACTTCCCCACCCCCACCCCACTGTTGTGCAATTGAGAAAAGTTCCTTTGTTCATGCTTATAATAATAACTACTCAGGAGGCTGAGATCTGATGACTAGTGGTTCACAGCCAGCAGAAAAAAATCTCCAATTAACCAGCAAAAATGCTGGAAGCGGAGTTGTGTCTCAAGCAGCATAGTGTGGCAGTGGGGACCGGGGGGGGGGGGGGGTGGTGAGGAAACAAGCCCCAGTACCTTCTCTCTTTCTCCCTCTCTTCTCCTCCCTTTCCCTCGACCTCTACGTTCTTTCATCTCCTCGCCTGTTAAAAAGAACCACCATAAGCAAGGCCCCATAAAAGGGGTGAGAATTTAAAAGGTGGGTGCGCATTTGAGAACTGGTAAATGCTGGTGTACTTTATTTCTTGTGACTTTCTTGTCGTTCAGAGCCAGTTTTTCCAGCCTCCGGGCTCAGTCTCGGACCCACTTCCACCTAAGCCCTGAATCAATGAGCGGCTACGGGAGGGCAGGTCTGCAAAGAGGCCGAATCAGTTGGGGCGTTTCCAGGAAAACCCTTCTGCAAGCCGCTGGACCCGACAATTGAGAACATACTCCAAGTATCTCCCGGGTGTCTGTAGAGGGTCTTAATTGACCCCGATGGAAGCAGGAGGCTGGAGGCGGGTGCGCGTCTCCAGGGCGTCGTTGGATCAGCAAAGGGTATAACAGAGCGCCCAGCAGAGACCGGCGGGCTGGGGGACCAGCGCTGTCCTGGAGCGCGGAAGCCTAGGCTGGGCGCCGCGGGCGCAGCGGAGCGCACTCGTCCGAAAAGGAGGCGGCGGCCGCGAGACGCCGGAGAGGACCGCAGAGCAGACCCGGCTGCTGCCGGAGGGGAACGTGCCCGCCCGCGGGCCATGGCTGGCGGCGCCCGACACCACTGCAGGCGAGGGGCCCTGTAGACTCCCGCGCGCCTGGCGAGGCTGCGGGTCACGGGCTGGCGGGACCAGGACTCAGATCCCCGTCGGGGCGCCCGAGGATTCGCCCCCTGGGAGCGCAGGCTGCCGCTTTCCTGGGACAGCAGAGGCCCTGGGGCCTCCGAACCGGGCCCTGCGCCGCCCCGCGGTGGATGGATGGATGGATGGATGGGGGACCCAGCCCACCCTGCCGGCGCTAACGTCGGGGCTGCGGACCCCTCCTCGGGCCGGGAGGAGGTCCATCCCACCACCATCCAGACTCCGCTCGGGGTTGCAACTACCTGTCAGGCCAGCCGAGGCCCCAGGACAGACCAGAGTGGGACCGCCCTCTAGCCACGCCCCCTGGACCCCATTGGTTCCTCAGGAAAGGGGCGGGGCCAAGGGCGACCGCGCCCTCCGCACAGACGGCCCCGAACGCGCACCGGCCACTCGCGGGTCGGAGCCGCGGGATCCCCTCAGAGCTTGGCCGCTGCCCCTGCCAGCTGCGCGGCTCCCGGCCTCCGTAGGACTGGCAGACCCGCGGCCACAGACGGATTAGCCGGTAGCCCGGAAAGCCTGAAGTAGCCCCCGCTCCTCGTGGCGTCGACCGCCCGTGGCGGAGCCCACACAGGTGCGTGGCGCGGGACGCTGTGGGGACCGCGCTGAGGAAGAAGCCCGCGCCCGTCCCGTCCTGTCCCCCGCGCCTCAAAGCCCAGCGGCCAACTCGCCGTCGGGGCGTCCCTGGCCCTGGGTTCTGGGCGCCGCGGTGGAGCGGATGCGCGACCGCTGAGCCTCGGCCGGCCCGCCATGGCCGCGCGCCCGGGGCCCCTGTGGCTCCTGGGCCTGGCTCTGTGCGCGCTGGGCGGCGGCCCCGGCCCGCGCCCCCCTCACAGCTGCCCCCAGCGGCCCCTGGGGGCGCGCGAGCGCCGCGACATGCAGCGCGAGATCCTGGCGGTGCTCGGGCTGCCCGGGCGGCCCCGGCCCCGCGCGCCCCCCGCCACCGCGCGGCTGCCCGCGTCCGCGCCGCTCTTCATGCTGGACCTCTACCACGCCATGGCCGGCGACGACGACGACGACGGCGGCGGGGCCCCCGAGCGGCGCCTGGGCCGCGCCGACCTGGTCATGAGCTTCGTCAACATGGGTGAGTGCGGCCCGGGGTGGCGCCCGGGCCCTGGCGTCTGGGCGCTGACCACGACCTCCCTCCGGTGAACTCGGGCAGCCGAGGGAGTCAGGATGCAGCGGGCAGCACCACGGGGGCGTGAGAACCGCGGTGGAGGCGTCAGGGCCAGGCGCGGGGCTCCCTGAGCCTCGGGCTCCATAGCAATCCAAGTCCTGGTTTCCGAGGGGCTGCATTCACCCGACCCCAAACATTCCCCCGAGAAAGTCTGGTGAGCTTCGAGCCCACCTGGGCGGCACCAGGAAGGCAGTGGGTCCTGAGGAGAAGGATGAGTAAACACCGTGATAAGGGCAGGCCTGAGGAGAGGGACAAAGGTCAGCGTGGAAACCTGTGTTCACATCGTCAGAGTGACCAGAGCTGCCCCACATGCCCCGCGTCCACAGCAGGCTCTGCCTGTGCAGCAGGAAGCCCTGGGTGGGTGGGGTGCTGTCAGCGAGAGCTGGAGAAGGAAGGACAGACAGCTCCCTGGGGCAGGGAATGTGGGCTATTGTCTGCATGAATCATTGTACCTGGGCACTGCTGACCTGCCGTAGAGCGAGTGCCCAGGCCTATGAGTTATCAAAGGGAAGGACTGGACCTTCTTCCTCCAAGACAAAGCTTGGTTCTTCTTTTCTGAGGAACCTTCTAGAAACTGAATAGCCAGTTACTCCTGAGGTCTCAGTGCTATTTTCTCAACACTGTCATCTATAGCCATGCATAGTTACTGTGGGGCAGGTCCCCATCCAGTTTGCCTCCTGTCTGTGTCTAGTGACAGTCAGGGATCTGGTTGGGCTGAACAGCAGCCTGGGTCTGGGGACCAGGCAATGTGGCTGAGAGAAGGGAGAGGGAGGCCCCCTTATCATGGCCATGGGCCATTCTCCCCAGAGCAGGTTCTTATCCTGCCAGCAGCCCTGAGAACAGCCGTCTTTCTCTCCCCAGCTCCCAGGTGAGGATGACAGGTGAGGACAGGAAGCCCCATACAGATAGTGGTACCCCTGAAATAGCACAAGAAGGCCCAGGTTGTCTGTTTCTATTCCCAGTGTCAAGGAGGTGACATTTCTGTTGGCAGGCCAGGCTTTGGGGATGGAGTTTCCTAGGGGATGAAGGCAGAGGAACACAAGGGACCCAGCTGCAGCAGGACTTGTAGGTCCTTAGCCCTTTGTTTCCCAAGGGGCAGGAATAAGGGGACAGCCAAGCCTTTGCTGTCCCAACCCAGAGATGGTGGTGGGTTGAGGTTGGGGAGCTCACAACCAGCGAGATAGCTAACCAGCACTGAGAGCCCAGGGCCAGGGTCTGGCCTGTACCCAGTGAGATCTGGATGCTGCCTTCCTGCCTAGAGGGCAGGGTAGGGACTAGAGTAGAGGAGACCAAATGTGGAACAGGGAATGTAGTTCCATCCTTAGGACAGGCCACTGGGGCCTCAGGATCAAGAAGAACTGAGGAGGGAGTTGCTCAAAAATGTTCCCAGATTTCCCCCTTTATCCCCCACCCTCCATCCTTCCCAGGATGGCTGGGTCTTGGTGGGAACTTGTCCCATGACTGTCACATGCTTTGCACTCATAGGAACCTAGAAATGGTTTCTAGGAACCAACAGAAAGGAAAGGTGTTTGTACACCACTGGTAAGAACAACTACCATTTGAACTTCCATGCCTTCCATTCCTCACCTAGTTCTGGCAACAGTGTGTGAAACTGTTTTGTTGGCTCCATTTCATGGGCTCAGAGTGGGACATGGCCAGCCCAGGCCACACAGTGCATCCAGGGTGACATCCAGGGCTGTGGATTCCAAATCCCTTTTCTTCCCACACCAGCTCTGCATGCTCTGTGGGCCTTTGTTCTGTGGCAGCAGCTGTGGGCGGCATCTTCAGAAGGGCCCTCTTTATTCTGATGGACACCTTGCACTGGTACAACTCCCTTGGCCAGAGTAGTTTTAATTGGTAATTACCCAGGCTGTGTGTGAGGAGTTAGACACGTACCAACCCTGAAGGTCAGTGCTCCAGAACCAGCATGAGGTCTAAACAGCAGAGTGTCTGTGGTCATGACTATACCTGCTTTCCACACCTGTGACCTTCAGCTGCACATTTCCTGTGGGCCTCATGTGGCCCTGGGAAGCCAGGCCCCTGACTGCTCAAGAAGCCTGGAAGGCCCAGAGCCACAGGCCCCTCTCCCTAGACCTCCTGAGGAGTAGGTGCCTTAGGAAGCCTGGCATGTTCTGCAAGGCCTATGTTGGGAGTCAAGGCAATGGTAAGAACCACTGTCCCTGCCTGGCCCGTCTGTCCATCCATCCCAGACTAATGACTGTCAGGCCTGCTCAATCAGAATGAAGTAATGGGGCTGTTACTGTGTGGAGCAGATGGGTCTTGTCCTTCGTCTCCCTGTGCTCCTGAGCTGAGCTTGTGTCCTGAGCACAACACTTAAGTTCTGGTCCTCACTCCTGGGCCTGCCTTTAGATCCTGCTCATCCCTGTCCCTGGTCCTCTGCTTTCTTGTCCAGGCTACATGGATGGTGTGAGGAAAATGAGGCACCTCCTGGCCCTGACCCTTAGCTCCACATCAGCAGCCCCTGCTCACAGCACTGCTCTATCCCCTGGGCATCCAGACCTGCCCAGCCTTCCTGAGGGTAGGAGGAGGCAGGAAGGACTAACTTCATGTGCTCCCTGCATCCTTCTCCCGATCAGTGGAGAAGCAAGTGCCCTGGCTCCAGACTGAAACCAAGGCTCCAAAAATGCTAGCAGGCAGAAGTGAAGGCAGGATCTTCACCTTTGTCTTGACCCTCTGTTGAGCCTGGCTAATTTAGTCCTAGGGTCTCAGATTCCTGAGGACAGGGCTGGTGGTGAGCTGAGGCTTTGGGTTCTGGGAGGATGTGGACTAAATGGGGACTGGAATTCTAGCCTGGTTCTTGCTCTGACATTCCCAGCCCTGAGACCCTGACTGATGCTATGTCAGAGTAGGTGTTTTTCCCAAGGCTACACAGCAGGTCATCTCCTGACCTGCATATCCTGAGCTTGTCCCCAGCACCAGCAGCTCCTCTCCCCATAGCCCAAGGCATGGCTCATCATCAGATGCAGCAAGTGCTGCTGATTCAGGCTGAATGTGAATGCATGCTGTGCACTGATGATCTTGTTTTGAAAATGCATTACTGTCTTGGGATTTACAGACGTTACTTGTGCTTATACATAAAATTCAAACCACACAAAAACTGATGGGGGGCTAGGACCCCTAGTCCTGCTGGCTAGCCCACCACATGACTGCTTTTCTATCACCACAGCTTGGTTTGGCCTGTGTTAAGCTTTATATAAAAGGCATCATAAAGGGCAGAATCTTTTTGTTTCTTTCTTTCTTTTTTTTTTTTTTGTCAGTCGTGGGGCTTGAACTCTGGGCCTGAACACTGTCCTCAGCTCTTCAGCTCAAGGCGAGCGCTCTACCACTTGAGCCACAGCGCCACTTCTGGTTTTCTGGTGGTTTATTGGAGATAAGAGTCTCATGGACTTTCCTGCCGGGGCTGGCTTTGAACTGTGATCCTCAGATCTCAGCCTCCTGAGTAGCTAGGATTACAGTCATGAGCCACCGACTCCCCGGTTAAGGGCAGAATCTTGTGTCTAGTCTTTTAACATAAATTTTGAAATTCATCCATGTTATTGTTGCTTCTGCACATTTTTAAAAATTGGGTGTATTCCATTGCATATATAGATCATGAATCGGCTTTATTAATTAATTGTTGTTGCTATTGGCAACATGTTGTTTGAACTCAGGGGCTGGGTGCTGTCACTAAGCTTTTTTGTTCAAGACTAGCACTCTACCACTTAAGCCACAACGCCACTTCCGGCTTCTTCTGCTTATGTGTTAATGAGGAATCGAACCCAGTGCCTCATGCATGCAAATCAATCACTCTACCACTGAGCCACCTTCCCAGCCCCGGGCTCTACCACTTTGAGCCACAGCTCCACCTCTACTTTTCTGGTGGTTAATTGGAAATAAGTCTCATGGGGGCTGAGAGTGTGGTTTAATGGTAGAGTGCTTGCCCAGCATGCATGAAGCCCTGGGTTCAACTCCTCAGTACCATATAACCAGAAAAAGCCGAAGCCGAGCGCCAGTGGCTCACGCCCGTAATGCTAGCTACTCAGGAGGCTGAGATCTGAGGATCATTGTTCAAAGCCAGCCTGGGCAGAAAAGTCCATGACACTCTTATCTCCAATAAAACCATTAGAAATGCGGAAGTGGTGCTGTGGCTCAAGTGGTAGAGTGCTCGCTTTGAGCTGAAGAGCGCAGGGACAGCACCCAAGCCCAGAGTTCAAGCCCCATGACCAACAAAAAAAAAAAAAAGAAGAAGAAGAAGAAGAAGCAGCTCAGGGACAGTGCCCAGGCCCTGAGTTCAAGCCCCAAGACTGGCAGGAAAAAAAAGTCTCACAGACTTTCCTACCTGGCTGGTTTTGAACCACAATTCTCAGATCTCAGCCTCCTAAGTAACTAGGATTGCAGGCATGAACTACCAGTACCTGGCTAATTTGTTCTTACTAGTGGGCATTGAGATCATTTCTAGTTTGGGGTTATGAATAAAGCTGCTCTGAACATTTGTGTTTGTTTGTATGTGTGTGTATATTTTTATGGTGTTAGGAATCAAACCCAGCTCCTTGCCCAAGTTGAGCCGCTGAGCCACACTCCCAGTGTAATAGACAACCAACCCCTTAGTTTAATAAATTCTTCTGTGGATATATTGAACCTGGGTTTTAATCCTGAGGTCTTGGGTAGTTGCTTCAAGTCTCTGATCCTCTATTTCCACACCTCCATGACAAAGAAAGTGAAGATGCCACCCAGACTTGTGTAGGACAAAGCAGATGTGCACAGTGGCCAGCTGCATGTAACTTAATACATAGAACTCATATTGTGTCCTTCCTCAGTGCTTTTTCTCACTTTGTACTCTCTGCCCAGAATATCCTCACCTTCATTCCTTTTTTGTTGGTGGTGGTTTTGGTGGTTAATGAGGCTTGAACTCAGAGCCCGGACACTGTCCCTGAGCTCTTTTACTCAAGACTACTGCTCTACCACTTTGAGCCAGAGCTCTATTTCCAGTTTTCTGGTAATTAGTTAGAGGTAAGAGTGTCACAAAGTTTCCTGCCAAGACTGGCTTTGAACTGCAATCCTCAGATCTCAAACTCCTGAGTACCTAGGATTACAGGCATGAGCCACCAGGCTCTGACTCACCTTCAATTCTGCTTGTCAAAACTCTACCCCTCTTTCAAAGGAGCTGGGAGAGTGGTTTAGGTAGTAGAACACTTGCATAGGAAGTACAAAGTAATGAGTTCAAATCCCAGTCCTGACAAAAATAAGTAAGAGTTGGACTAAAGTTTCTGAAATCTGATGGGTCCCTTTATCCAGGGAGGCAGATTCCTTGGTGCTTACATCTCTTAGAATCCCAAGTTCACTCTGCCTATCTTTCTGCCTATCTTTCACACAATTCCTCTTTCTCCTGGCCCTTGAAAACTGAGCAACCTAAAAGTAGAGGCCAAATCTGAGTCCTTATGGCACCCCACCCCTCCATGTTTCCTAAATTCTTCCTGCAGGAGCTCAGGGCAGATGCAAAGGTGATGGACAAGTGCAGTAGGAGGTCCAAGGGCTCCAGAGCCAGGTGACAGAGTCTGAGCTCTGTCAGGTGGGGCAGGAGTGCTCCCCCATCTTTGTGATGCCCACAGTGGATACAGCATCTCCCAAGCCCTCCACTGGGATCCTGAGTCACACAGGGTCTTACATGGAGGAAGGCGTCTTCTGCTGGCACTCGAGGGGCCCCAGTTGACAAGTACCTCCTCACCCCAGTATCACCCACTACTGAAATCTAGGGCCACTCATTTCACATTGGCCCCAAGTCCACATTACATGACCCTAACTTCTCATGTGACTCACTTCCAAAGCAATTGGGCCTCGGTTTCCCCATCTCTGCAGTGTTGCCCTGAAGCCTTCTCAGTTTTGACCAAAGAATGTGTCCACACCCTACCTGCCGATGGGGTTCCTCCACAGGTGAGCATGGGGTGGGGAGACTCATCAAGTCCATCTTATCACAGGAGCTCCTCTCTATAGGCAAGAGATGTGTCACCATGACTGTCTCTCTGGAAAATTCCCACAGTTCAGTTCTTTCCACCTTGCTACAGGAGGAATCGTATCCTTCTTGCTCACATCCCCTGGGACTATTTTTGGCTGTGGCAGGTTTGATGTGGTGGCCTGGGTGGGTGTTTCCTTTTAATTTAGAGTCTGAAGCCATCTAAGGCCTGGACCAGCAATTATGTGTGCAGAGTCACTTAGGAAAAGGGATCTTGAGGAAAGTCAGTAATGAGCCTGGCCAGAAATGCCTCACAGTGCACCTGGGCCTCTTGTCTGCAGGGTGGGCTTCTGTGGGAGAAAGGCCTTCAGGATGCTCGCTGCCCAGTCGCCAGGCCCTTGGCTCTCCCTCCAGCTAGCAGGGACTCAGGAGATTAGAGTCTTGTTTTAGGTGGAACTGGGGCCCCTTGGCCTTTGTTAGTAGCAAGAGTAACCAGACAGGCTCAGCCTGTCCCCTCCCAGGTCCTTGGAAAGCCTGTCCCCACCTACATGGGTCAGGTGGGAGAGGCACTAAGTCCCACAGCAATATAAAAACATGTGTGGCCTCCAATGGTGATGCTGTGATGTGATGTGGGGGCCACTCCCAGACCAGCGGTGAGGCTCCACGTGGAACCTGTGTCTTGGGACAGGCAGCCCTAGGGAAGGACAGGTTGTGCCCAGACTCTCTCCTGGAACACTGGGGCTTGATGAGCAGGCTGCTGAGAGCAGACCATCCATCCTACATGTTCTCTCTAAAGAGTGTGTCAGAGACCAGCTAAGCCAGGGACTCTGGCCCAGGGGAGAGGGACAGACCAACCTCCTGGCCTGTGAGGGATGGAAGGGAAATATGGAGACTCCTCACCTCAGCTGCACTAAGGGGAAGTCGTTCGTTGTTGTTGTTGTTGTTGTTTTTTAGAAGAAGCAGAGGGAGTGCCATACAACAGCATAGCTCCAAAAAGGGGACTCTGGGGGGAAGGTGGATGCAGACAGAGGGCACAAGAGGGCACTCAGACAGACTCAAGGCTGGGCTAGCTTGAAAAGGGCCTGGGACTCCGACCTGAGCTTCTGTTCTTCTCAGGACCTGTGGGAGGCGAGGTAAGATTTAAAGGGAATCAAGATAGGTTAGACAGCTCAGAAGATCCAATTGTCACATCAACCACTCTGAACAGGAGGAAAAGGAGAAGGAAGGGTAGCTTTCAAAGCCTCTCTTTTGATCAGAAGCAAGACAAATTTAGATCATCTGGGTGAGTGATTTTGTCTAGATACAGCCAATTCTTTGCTGGTGTTGGGCTAACGAATGCAAAGTTTGACTTCTGGAGGTCCTACCTGTGAGTGGTGGGCCTGGGCCCCGGATGTGAACAGACAGAATGAGGACAGTGGTATGGCCACCTCCTGCCTACAGTAGGTCTTTTCTGGAAGCATGCACACCACACCAGAGTGGCTTTTATCAGATGTTAGAGAAGGGATGCTGAGGGTGATTCATGATTGTTTGTTTTTTTTTTCAAGCCACAGTAAGACTATTCAGAATATTAACTTTTCCATCCCTGGTTAGAGCTTTCTGGGGGTCACATTGTGTCTCTGTAGCCCTCAGGCCTCTATGGAGCTGACCAATCAAAGTTCCTGTGTAGCTGGAAGCTTTAAGGTGCACTATGGCCTGATAGTGCCCACTTACCTCCAAGGCTATGGACTATCACAGCATTAGCAGCAAGTGAATTTAAAATTCTCCCTAGACCACAGGGCTTCTTAGGACCACTGTGCTGAAGTTTTTGTTTTTGTTTCTTTTTTTTTTTTTTTGGTCTGGTCCTGGGGCCTGAACTCTGGGCCTGGGCGCTGTCCTTCAGCTCTTTAGCTCAAGGCTAGTGCTCTACCACTTGAGCCACAGCACCACTTCCAGCTTTTTTCTTTATGTGGTGCTAAGGAATCGAACCCAGGGCCTCAGGCATGCAAGGCAAATGCTCTACCACTGAGCCACCTTCCCAGCCCCTGTGCTGAAGTTTTTAAGGTAAGGAAAATAATTTCTCTTCTTTTGCCCAAGGCTGGGACTCTACCACTTAAACTACAGCTTCAAAAACTGGCTTTTTTTGGTGGTGAATTGGAGAGAAGAGCCTCGTGGACTGTCCCACCTAGACTGGATTTGAATTGTGATCCTCAGATCCCAGCCTGTTTAGTAGGTAGGATTACAGGCATGAGTTACCAGCACCCAATGTTGGTGTTTTGTTTTGTTTTGTTTTGAGATAGGAGCTCACTCTGACTTCTTTCCAGTTCTTTGCTCCTCCTGTGTCTTGAATGCAGGGATTACAAACTACACTTGCTGAGCTTACTGGTTTACTCTCTTGGGTTCTGTCTGACTTCCCATCAGACTATAAACTCCAAGGGGCTGTCTTGTTACTGCCGTGTTCCCAATGCCTCTATAGTGACTCTCCAGCATTGAAGACCGCTTCCTGCTTCCAAATGTGTTAAGAAATGAATTAGTAAATATTCTTGGGTGTGACCAAGAGAAATGAGTGAGAAAAGTAAAAGAATCTTCTGACACCTTCTAAATTTAGAGAAGGAAACAGTCAGGAATCTTCTCCCAAAATGTTCCAAAGTGAAAATTATAGGACCCACAAAATTATTATTAATTATAAATGAAGAAAGTAAGCCTCCCTCTCCCCCCAAAAAACTCTCCAAACAATGATCACTCCCAGAACCACGCAGGGGATTCTCAGATGGTTGGGATGAAAGACAGTGGCCAGGCAGGGGACACAGCATGATCATTCTGAGTCTGCCAGGGACCCAGGGATGAACCTCCCAACCCCACAGCCAGAAGCATAATTTCACTGAGAAATTTTGAGAGGTCACTTTGCACAGACCTAAGGCCTTTCCCAAGATTTGCCATGTGGATCCTGAAAGTGGAGCTATGGTGGGAGGCAAGTGGGCATTGGGCCGAGCATGTGGGTGACTGTCTTGATTTGGGCCATACCTCAATTTGTTTTGGTACTGTTTCCAGCATCATGCAATGGTGAAAATGGCTTAGTCCCAGACAGGAGTGAGGACTCCAGGGTTCTGTTCCCATGTGTGTACAAAAATGTAGATCATGCCGGGCGCTGGTGGCTCACGCCTGTAATCCTAGCTACTCAGGAGGCTGAGATCTGAGGATCACGGTTCAAAGCCAGCCCGGGCAGGAGAGACCATGAGACTCCTATCTCCAATAAAACCACCAGAAAACCGGAAGTGGCGCTGTAGCTCAAGTGGTAGAGTGCTCGCCTTGAGCTGAATAGCTAAGGGACAGCGCCCAGGCCCAGAGTTCAAGCCCCACGACCGACAAAAAAAAAAAAAAAAAAAAAAAAAATGTAGATCATGTGCTGGGAATTTGGCTTAGTAGTAGAGTGCTTGCCTAGAATGCGTGAAGCCCTGGGTGTGATTGCTCAATACCACATACAAAGAAAATCCCAGAAGTAGCTCTGTGGCTCAAGTGGTAGAGCGATAGCCTTGAGCAAAAGCAGCTCAGGGACAGTGCCCATTCCCTGAGTTTAAGCCCTAGTACTGGCAAAAAAAAAAAAG
This sequence comes from Dipodomys merriami, assembly GCF_024711535.1. NCBI lineage: Eukaryota > Metazoa > Chordata > Mammalia > Rodentia > Heteromyidae > Dipodomys > Dipodomys merriami. The sequence continues at coordinate 17,706,634 of NW_027204937.1, read as the reverse complement.
GGGGGGGGGAGATCATGCCCAGTGCTGGTGGCTCACACCTGTAATTCTAGCTACCCAGGAGACAACTCAGGCAATAAAGTCCATTAGACTCTTATCTCCAATTAACCACCAGAAAACTGGAAGTGGTGCTCTGGCTCAAAGTGGTAGAGCATTAATCTTGAGCAAAAGAGCTCAGAAACAGCACCCAGGTCCTGAGTTCAAGCCCTATGACCACCACCACCAACAACAAAAAGGTATAGATCATATTTGGTGTGTTCTGTCCAGCCCTAACACTGCTGAGGAAATGCTTGTTGGAATACTAGCATCTTTGGGAGATTCCAGACCTTGTTTTAGAAAAGTAGGAATGGGGCATGCACCAAAAAAGAAACACTCCCTATATGCTGGAACATATCCAAGTATGGCTGACACTAACAACCTCTTTACAGTCTTCTTTTGGCTCTATGCTTAAGGATCCTTTTGCAAATGAGAACACTGAGCCCAGAAGGCTAAGTGCTGTGACTAAGGTCAGGCAGGTGAAAAAGAGGCATCTTGAAGTCATTCAAATGCCTTTCAGTTGAACTAATATATTTACATGATATATTTACATACATATTTATATTTTCTCATTCCAAAATTCTGCTTAGAAAAATGAAACTTGCAGGGCACTAGTGCCCTGTAATCCTGGCTACTCAGGAAACTGAGATCAGAGGATCACAGTGCAAAGCTAGTCCAGGAAGGAAAGTTTGTAAGACTCTCATCTCCATGAAACTACCAAAAAGGATGAAAGTGGAGCTATGGCTCTAGTGGTAGAGCACTAACCTTGAGCAAAATAAGTGCAGGGACAGTGCCCAGGCCCCGAGTTAAAGCCCCAAGACTTTCCCTCTACCCCAAGAGAGAAAGAAAGAAAGAAATTGAAGGTCTCTCTTCCATCCTCCCTGCCTTCCCTGCCTTCCCTGTGACTGCTTGGAACCCATCATTTATATCCACTGAGTTGGGAAACTAGAGGTCAGCCTAAGGAATGGCCTAAGGAGGTCACTCCTAAGGAATGGCCATCCTTCCTGTCCCACAATCTCTGCCATTCTATAGACTTATGAATAAAGGATACCAGGATTCCCACTTCAAAGACAGAGATACTGAGGCTACACAGGGGAAGCACTTAGAGGATGGAAGAGTGAGAACTGTGACAGACAGAACCAGCTTCTATCCAGACCTGACCTCTCAGTGCTGTACATGTGATTAAAACAGAGACAGCTTGACCAAGAACCACTGCAGGGGAAAATCAGGCCCCAAAATATGCTCTTCTACAACACCAAGTACAAAGCTGCACCCACAGTTCTGCCAGGCACCAGTGACTCACACCAGTAATCCTAGCTATTTGGGAGCCTGAGATCTGAGGATCATGGTTCAAAGCCAGCCCAGGCAGGAAAGTCTATGAGATTTTTATCTCCAATTAAGCACTGGAAGACTGGATGTGGTGCTGTGGTTCAAGTGGCAGAGCACTAGCCTTGAGCAGAAAAGCTTAGGAACAGTGTTCAGACTCTGTATTCAGGCCCTAGGACCAGCAAAGGTGAGAGAGAGAGAGAGAGAGAGAGAGAGAGAGAGAGAGAGAGAGAGAGAGAGAGAGAGAGAGAGAGAGAGAGAGAGAGAGAGAGAGCAAGTGAGCAAGTAAACCAGTAAGCAGGCAGTCAGGCACTCCCATTATCCAGTATCAGTAATGTCTGCACAATGCTACCTCCTGCCCAGAAACTTTGATCCAGTTTTGATCAAAGCCATCATTTTCCTAAAACTCTCCCAATATCTAGTATTGCCTGCAACATCCATGGCAGGCAACTTCTGAGGCTTGAGTTCCTGGGCATTTGGTTGATTGCACTAACCAGTGTCACAAAAGTTTGGAAATGGGAGAGCTGGAAGATGTTCATGTCCATGATCCCAGGTACTCAGGATGAAGCAATTAAGAGGATCTCAGTTGGGCTGGGAAGGTGGCTCAGTGGTAGAGCGCTTGCCTTGCATGCATGAGGCCCTGGGTTCCATTCCTCAGCACCACATAAGCAAAAAGAACAAAGCTGGAAGTGGTGCTGTGGCTCAAGTGGTAGAGTGCTAGCCTTGAGCTGAAGAGCTGAGGGACAGCGCCCAGGCCCAGAGTTCAGGCCCATGACTGGACCCAAAAACAAAACAAAACAAAAAAGAGGATCTCAGTTTAAGATCAGCCTGGGCAAAAACAGCCAGATCCCATCTGAACCAAAAGGCTGAATGTGCGGCACACCTGTGGTCCCAGCTACTCTGGATACATAGGTAGAAGAATCATGTATTAAGGCTAACTATGAGGAAATAGCTATTTCCTATCTAGAAATAGCTAAAGCAAAAAGGGCTAGAGACCTGGTTTAAGTAGAATGCCAAGGACAAAGCCCTGAGTTCAAACTACAATACTGCCAGGAGGATAAGAAAAAGAATAAGAGGAAGAAGATGTTTAGAAGTGGTACCAGTTCTGTTGAACAAGATTTGTTGTTCTTGTTACTTAGAAACTACAATATTGCAACATTTAGAACAACAAGATTGTTAAGACAGCTTGTATAGGACACACAAGTCACTGAGGGAGGGGCTACAGAGTTATGGATTGTTCCTACAGTTCCCAGGTCCGACAAGGAGCCCCCAGAGTATATCTGTCATCTTCACTGCACCCTAAGGGAGACACCAGTGATATTTTGGAAGTGGTAGGGACAAGAATATGCAGAGAAATCCACTTTTGGTCTGTCCCACACACTGTGACAGCCAACAGTCTGGACCTACTTTGTCCTGCTAATCAGGACTCTAACAGTCATAGAGAAGAAATCTCTGTGAGGTCCCTGAGCCCAGTGAAAGTGTCAGAGGTATCGATTTCCATAGCAAGAAAATCACCTATAAAAGGTCTAGAACCTACCCTCAATGCTCTACTTGGGGCGGGGGCAATACGGACTACATATCTGTCACACTGCCTCCCAGCAGTCTGGCTCTCGGACATATATTTCATGGCCAGCACCGTAGGCTACTACAGAATATTGCTCCTCCATTTCTTCTCCTCCCTGGTGTGGGGATAGTGGGATAGTGGTTCCCACCTGCTTCTGCCCAGCAGGCCTGTGCCCTGGTCCCTCCCAGCACAGCTGTGTGCATGTGTCCATCTCTGGACCCAGTCCCTACCACTAGGACAGGAAGTGCTTCCCACATCCCCCTGGCAGCACAGCCTGGTGCTTTTTAAAACCTGGCATGTGGTCACTAAGGCCAGTAGTCAGAGATGGTTTCTAAAAGACACCCACACATATAATTAAAATCTGTGTTGGGTTTGGGTGGTACCCACCCCTGCCATCTGGAAACACAGATTGTTGGTGTTTGAAAGTGACAGGAGGCTAAAGTAACACTGCCCTAAATATACTATCCTAGGCATTTCCGTGCAGCTGGGCAAACATGGGGTGTATTCTACAACCTTGGCCTTTGCCCAGACAGCTGGGCCTGTCCCAGCCTAGTCCCCAGCTTGACTTGAATCCACGGCCTGTCCTTTATCCTCATCCTCACCTCCATGTCTGCCTCTCAGACCACCCTGCTCCCCACTGGCCAGAGGCATAGCTTGTCTCCAGCCCTGCATTCCCAGGGCACTTACTATGCATATCAGCTCCTTTCTTTCCAGAGCAACCCTGGGCCTCCTCCGCCAGCACGATGCCTTCCCAGCCCTCAGGGCCAGTTTAGATGTCACCTCCTCCACCCTGTGACTTCCCTGGCCCTGATGGCCTCTCCAGGAGCTTGTCATCCCTACCTGGTGTTCCTGTTCTTTCTCACCTGGCTCCTTCCTCATTCCCCTTGACCTCTAAAAGGAACTTGGGTGCTCTGAGCTCTGTGACATGGCTCTCCCTCCCATCCTCAGCTCCTCCACTCATGGCCTTGCTCTGCTGAGTGGCCCTCTGATTGCCCTCTCCCTGAACACAGGAAAATTCACACTCAGCCTCCTTATGCAGCTCAGCTCTGGCAGCTCAGCTCTTCCCCATCTCCCATTCTAGGCACAAGGTCTGGCTGTGTCCTTTTCTCTGGTATCCTTCTCCCCTTCGGCTGTCTCATCTGTGGGTTTTGAGCCAATGGAGGACTCCAGGAGGCTCACAAGTGGGGTTTGGGGCTCAGGGCCTGTTGAGCCCTCATGGAGTTCTCACTACATGACTTCATGGAGCACTGTCTATACTCGAATACAGCCTGGAACAAGCCAGCTTGCAGAGGAGGAAGCTGGCCCCCAACAGGCTGCCTGAAACCCTACTCAAGCCCAAGCCATGTGGGCAGCTAGTGACTGGCTGGGTCCCGCTTTGTCTTCCAGTGGAGAGAGACCGAGGCCTGGGCCCCCAGGAGCCTCACTGGAAGGAGTTCCTCTTTGACCTGACCCAGATTCCTGCCGGGGAAGCAGTCACAGCTGCTGAGTTCCGGATTTACAAGGTGCCCAGCACCCACCTGCTCAACACGACCCTCCACGTCAGCGTGTTCAAGGTGGTCCAGGAGCACTTCAACAGGTGCCTTCTCTCTGCCTGAGCAGCCATCCTGCCTCAGGGTCTCATGGTCAGGGTCTGGCAGTGTGTCCTGTATGGGCCCTGGTATTGGGGTGGGGGGAAGGCGAGGATCCCAGGAAGGGGAGCCTCCTTGGAGAACAGCCTCAGAAAAGGAAAAATGGGAAAGATACTTGGCCAGATGTCCTCACCCTCCCATTCTGGCTCAGGGACTTGGATGGGTCACTGAGCCACTGAGCCTGTTTCCTCATCTGGACAAGGGTACAGTAGCTAGTTTTTGTTTTTTCTTTATGGTACCCGAGGGCCTAGCCCAAACCAGGGCAGGGTGAGGTCCCAGGAACGGTCCCCCAGGAGAACCAGACACACATTGAGGCTTGGTGCCAACCCCTGATGCTCGGTTAATTGTTCTTTCATGTCCACAGGGAGTCTGACTTGTTCTTTTTGGATCTTCAGACGCTCCAAGCTGGGGACGAGGGCTGGCTGGTGCTGGACGTCACGGCAGCCAGTGACCGCTGGTTGCTGAACCGTGACAAGGACCTGGGACTCCGCCTCTGTGTGGAAGCCGAGGATGGTGAGGCCCAGGGCTTGGCTGGGAGCTGCCCCAGGACTCCTGGGAGGTGGTTTCAGCAGAGGCTCTGGGCACTGTGCAGAGCGGCCTCTCTTGGCTGTGAGCAGGCACTGAAAGGACTCCTTGGGTGGAGGTGAGGTCCTGATAGGAGGTCCTGATAGGGGCTGCTCCCCTCCTCCCCACTGCACACCACCTGCTCCAGTCCCTGTGGCCCTTCCCAGGGAATGGCGCCTCTCTGTCCCTGCGCAGCAGCCTGGGCACTGGGAGGTTCTGCACTGGAGGACCAGAGGCGGAGGAGCTGCACCCTCAGGCTCTGAATACCAGGGGCCTGAGTTAGAATCCTGGCTCTGCAGTGCCCTGACTCAGGGACCCAGGCAGTTACTGCCCTTTCTATGCCTGTTTCCTTCTCTTCAGTCTGAAGTTCACTCATTCACACACAGGTGTTTCAGCGGCATTTTGTTTTAATACCAGGCAGAGAGGATGGAAAGGCCAAGGTGGGCATAAAACTGGCCTGTCTGTGGTTCAGCAAGAGGGCCACACAGAGGAGCAGATCGGGGCCTAACACAAGTCACTCTTTGACGTAGGGTGTCTCTGACCTAGGCAGGGTGTTTGGAGCCATGGGGTGGGGTGTGTGTGACAAGATCCGACTCAGATTTTAAAGAGAACCCTGTGAATCTGAATCAGAAGGATCGCGATTCAAGGCGAGCCCAGGCAAAACGTTAGAGCGGCTGTGCATTAATAACAGGTGTGGCTGTTGCAGGTGTCTAATGCAGGCCACTGTGGATGGTGTAGGTGGGAGGGCCGTGGTCTGACTCGTCAGAGTCGAGGGTGGGTCGGCGTCCCGGGAAGCCCGGGTCTCGGTGGGCGGGCCCGCAGCTCCCCCTGGGCGTCGGGTGGGACGCGGCCCCTCCCTGCTCTGTGACGCGGCCGGGCCGGGCGCTCTCGCGGGCGCAGCGGGCTCTCCCCGGCCAGTCCCCACCGCCCGCCCTGCGCACGGACGGACGATGGCGGCGCTGCGGCTCCTGGCGTCGGCGGCGCTCCGGCGGCCCGTCCCGGCGGCCCGCTGGGGACCGGCGCTGTCCCGGGGCTCCTCCCGCTGCTTCTCTACCAGCCGCCGCTCCCTCGTCCAAATCTACACCGACCCGGTGGAGGCGGTGAAGGACATCAAGGACGGGGCGACCGTCATGCTCGGGGGCTTCGGGCTGTGCGGGATCCCCGAGAACCTGATCGGGGGGCTGCTGAAGACGCGCGTGAAGAACCTCAAGGTGGTCAGCAGCAACGTGGGCGTGGACGACTTCGGCCTGGGGCTCCTGCTGGCCGCCAAGCAGGTCAAGCGCGTGATCTGTTCCTACCTGGGGGAAAATGCGCTCTGTGAGAAGATGTACCTGGCGGGCGAGTTGGAACTGGAGATGACCCCGCAGGGCACCCTGGCCGAGCGGATCCGCGCCGCTGGGGCCGGTGTGCCCGCCTTCTACACGCCCACCGGGTACGGGACATTGGTGCAGGAAGGAGGTGCACCCATGCTCTATGGCTCGGGCGGCCACAGGCTCGCCCTGAGCCAGCCCAGAGAGGTGCGGACCTTCAACGGCCGGCACTACCTCCTGGAGCAAGCCATCAGGGCCGACTTTGCCCTAATAAAGGCCTGGAAGGCTGACCGCTCTGGCAATGTCGTCTTCAGAGGGAGTGCTCGGAACTTCAATGTGCCGATGTGCAAGGCCGCGGATGTCACCGTGGTGGAGGTGGAAGAGATCGTGGATGTGGGCACTTTTCCCAAAGAAGACGTCCACGTTCCCAACATTTATGTAGATCGCGTGATAAAGGGGCTGAAGTTTGAGAAGAGAATTGAGCGTTTAATCACACGAAGTGAGAAAGATGATGCCAAAGCCAAAAAGGGAGATGACATCAGAACTCGGATCATCAAACGTGCAGCCCTGGAATTCGAGGATGGCATGTATGCCAACCTGGGCATCGGGATCCCCGTGCTGGCCAGCAACTTCATCAGCCCTGACATAACCGTTTTTCTGCACAGTGAGAATGGACTCCTGGGCTTGGGTCCGTTCCCATTAAAACACGAGGTGGACCCCGATATCATCAATGCAGGCAAGCAGACAGTCACTGTGCTCCCCGGGGGCAGTTTCTTTGGCAGCGATGAGTCCTTTGCCATGATTCGAGGGGGCCACCTGCAACTGACCATGCTGGGTGCCATGCAGGTTTCCAAATACGGGGACCTGGCCAACTGGATGATACCTGGGAAGAAGGTGAAAGGAATGGGTGGGGCCATGGATTTGGTGTCCAATGAGACCACCAGAGTTGTGGTCACCATGGAGCACTGCTCGAAGGATAAAAAGCCCAAAATCCTGGAGAAATGCACCATGCCTCTGACTGGGAAGAACTGTGTGGACCGCATCATCACTGAGAAGGCTGTGTTTGACGTGTGCAACAGCAAAGGGCTAGTCCTGATGGAGCTCTGGGAAGGCTGTACCATGGATGAGCTCAAGAAGTGCACAGCCTGCGACTTCGCCGTGTCCCCAAAACTCAAACCCATGCAGCAGGTGGCAATCTAAGGGTGGCAGCCCTGGGCCCAGTGTGGGTCTCGAATGAGGTCAACGGGGGAGGAAGGAAATTGGACATGCTGCTCAGATTTTTTTCACTTCAGCATGAAAATGCTAGCATGCTGCTGGCTTCTCTGGCTTCTGCCACTAGGCAGACTGTCAAGAGTCACATGTGTTTGATTAAAAGTAGTAGGAAAATATCTAAGCTCAGATCCTGTGTCCTAAGTACTGCGGAGCCCTTGCTATGCTTGCTGAGGGTGCTGCCCCCTGCTCCCCACACTCTGTGCAGTTTGTAGTAATTCCATGCACAGCACAGGGTTCCCGGTCCGATTGCCCTCCAGTGCTTCCCTCATAACTGAACCATGCCATGTAGGGAAATGGTGAGGCAGAAATCACCCCAGGTACCATTTGCTGCTGCCATAAAAAAAAAACAACAACAGGGACCAAGCCGGGCAATGGTGGCTCATGTCTGCAATCCTAGTGTAGGAGGCTGAGATCAGAGGATCACGATTCAAAGCCAGCCTGGGCAGCAAAGTCCATGAGACACTTATCTCCAATTAATCACCAGAAAACCGGAAGTGGTGGTGTGGCTTAAGTGGTAGAGTTCTAGCCTTGAGCTAAAGAGCTGAGGGACAGTGCCCAGGCCCAGAGTTCAAGCCCCACGACCAATGGGGTAAAAAAAAAACCAGGAACCTAGGGCTAGGAATGTGGCATGTGGTTTAGTGGTGCTTGCCTAGCATGCATGAAGCCCTGGCTTCAATTCCTCAGTACCATATAAACAGAAAAAGCTGGAAGTGGCTCTGTGGCTCAAGTGGTAGAGTGCTAGCCTTGAGCAAAAGAAGCTCAGAGACAGTGCCCAGACCCTGAGTTCAAGCCCCAGGACTGGCAACAACAACAACAAAAAATCAGGGACCTAAGTTTGTGTGAGGGAAGAAATGATGTCCTCTCAGAAGCTCTTCACTTCAGCCCTCCCAACTTCTCTTCCAGGCTCACATTTTTTTTCCTTATTTGGTTTTCCTGTGTCCTGCCCTCCAGCTTCCTCTTCCCTCCTGGAAGTAATGTAGGTGGGTTACCTACATTACTCTCTAGTTACCAGGTCCTGACCTACAGAGACCCAAGGGGACAGTGGTGCTGGAATTCCATTCAGAATACCCCTCCGTAAATAACCTGTGTCTACATCTGTCTCCAAAGGCTTCAGCTTGCCATAGAGTGAGTCCTAGAAACAGCTCACAGCATGGATGACATGGCCTACTTAGTCCACACCACATTGACATCCTGACATCTTCCCATCTATTTTACAGCCCAAGAGACCTTGCATGAAATGTTCCCTCCTAACTCAACAGGGGCTCTGGGGAATGTGGTCCTGAATCTATAGTTTCATAACTGAGGTGAAAACCATTTATAGCTCCGTATGTGTGGTGCAGATGCACTTGCTGTGTGCAGCTCCAGAGCCTCAGTGCCATGGGAGTGCCACTCAAATTCCAGCAAGTCTCACCCCAAGGAATGACCAAGTGTCCTTGGAGGGAGGCCGGAAGGGAACACATGGGTACCGGGAAATGACAGGGACCATATCAGATGGGGTGAATGGAAGGTCACTAGTGCCCAGCCCAATGCTTTCTGGGCCTTCTTGGGCAACTGGCAAGAAGAGGCAGAGGGTTCCAGGATAAGGAGAAGGGGAGATCTGCCAAGAGTGTAGGAAAGTGGGAGGCATGGTCCACTGGCAGCTGGTGACTACATCTGAAGGCTGAGGTGAGGCTGGGGCTGTAGGAAGGATCAGCTGACCCTACCACCAGCCCATTTAGGCCTTGCAGCCAGCTAGAGGCTGGGGCCTGTCCATGGATAGGGTGCAGTGGGCAGAGCTATAGGGAAGGGGGAGCTCTGGATTCAGCAAGGTTGGCTTTCCTAGGCCTGCCAGGTGCAGATCTCTAAGAGTGGGAAGATGGTATCTGTCTCCCTGTCCTCCTGCCCCTACACTGGCCAGGGATCTCCATCTGGGAATGGTACAAATATACTGTTTTGCAACTGCTTGCTTCAGACCCTTGAACACATGTTGCTCTCTGGGCCTTCTCTTAAAATATGCTTGTGTAAAATGGGAACCTTAGATTAGCTATATCCAAGGGCCTTCTGTGCAGTTCATCTGATAGATTCGCTGAGGCTCTCAGCATCCACCCAGGCAGGTTCCAAGGAGTTCTGCAAAGGTCTTCTGTACAACTAGCCTAATAAGTCATCATCCTGTGCACAGCAGACTCCAAAGACCCTTGAGCACAACTGTTCAAAAGAAAAGTAGTCCAGGCGCCGGTGGCTCATGCCTGTAATCAGTCCTAGCTACTCAGGAGACTGAGATCTGAGGATCACAGTTCAAAGCCAGCCTGGGCAGGAAAACCCATGAGACACTTGTATCTCTAATAAACCACCAGAAAACTAGAAGTGGTGCTGTGGCTCAAGTGGTAGAGTGCTAGCCTTGAGCTGAAGAGCTGAGGGCAGCTCCCAGGCCCAGAGCTCAAGCCACACTACTGACAAACATAGGGGGGAAAAGTAGGGGCACTTAGGACCTCAATAACCAGATGGCATCTAGGTCACTGGACTGCTCAGGAGATAGAAATGGCCCTCACAGGTCTAGGGGCTGTTCCAGGTCTGAGATCACCCTATGTGTCAACTGGTCTATGGGGTCCACTCTTGTGCCTTGCACTGACCATCATCCTCCATCCTGACACACCTGTTCAATCTTCTGCAGAAGGCTCTCGTCACTCCTTCTGTGACTGGCTCAGCCCCACAGCTATGGCTTCCCTATGGCTCTCCTTGTATGACCTCCCAGCACCAGTCTTGGAGCTCACAGCCCTGTTCCCATGACTTTGCCACATTCTTGAGATAAGCCTCAAGGGCCCAGTGCATTTGTGGGAGAAACTGGTGTCATAAGTCAAGGGTTGGTCTCTGGATTAATGGGTGGTTCCATCAATCGGTCAATGGACACACTGGTTCTGAGGCCTAGGCGCTCACCGGCTGACCTCTGAGAGGACTGTAGGTGGGGCAGGTAGTGGCCTGGACCTGTGGTGTGTAGCAGAGAATCTGGTAGGCTGCCTGTGGAATAAACAGACCTGAATATGTAATACACACATGAAAGTATGTCTGTACAAGAAAATGTAGGTATATACCTGTGTGTTGGTGCTTGTCACATGGAGGTACAAGGTACTATATGTAGTGCAGTAAACTGAGTGATGGTTCTCTCTAAAGAATCATAAAAAACATCCAGGCCTAGATATTGATACCTGTAATCCTGCTACTCAGGAGCACAATTAGGATGATCAAAGTTAGAAACTGGCCTATTTGAAAAACTGACCCTATTTGAAAAACTTAAAGGATTGGAGGAATGGCTCTAGTGGATGAACTGAGCAGTTGCCAATTAAATGTGAGTGCAGGAAATGGCACTGTGGCTCAAGTGGTTGAGCGCTCACCTTGAGATAAAGAGTTCAGGGACAGCGCCTAGGCCCAGAGTTCAAGCCACACACCAACAAAAAAATATAAATAAGTGATGAAAAGAAATGAGTAGTATTACTGGGTACTGGTGGCTGACACCTGTAATCCTAGCTATTCATAAGGCTGAGATCTGAGAATCATGGTTTGAAGCCAGCCAGAGCAGAAAGGTCCATGAGACTTTTATCCTCCAATTAACCACCCAAAAGCCAGAAGTGGAGTTATGGCACAAGAGACAGGCACTAGGATATTTGTCTTCATCTCTGTAATGAAACAGGAAACAACCTGATGCCTAACAATAACATCTAAGTAAATGAGGAATATCAGCTTAAAGTGGTTTTTATTTGGTTTTGCCAGTTCTGGGGCTTGAACTCAGGGATCTGGGCACTGTCTCTGAACTTCTTTTGCTCAAGGCTAGCACTCTACCACTTGAGCCACAGTGTCACTTTTGGCTTTTTCTGTTTATGTGGGACTCAGGAATTGAACCCAGGGCTTCATGCATGCTAGAGAAGCATTCTACCTCTAAGCCACATTCCCAGCCCTTTCATGTTTTTTTGTTTTTTGGTTTTTTTGGGAGGTCTGGTTGTGGGGCCTGAACTCTGGGCCTGGGCACTGTCCCTCAGCTCTTCAGCTCAAGGCTAGCACACTACCACTTGAGCCATAGCACCACTTCCGGCTTTTTTTTTTCTGCTTATGTGGTGCTGAGGAATCGAACCCAGGGTCTCTTGCATGCAAGGCAAGAGCTTTACCACTGAGCCACCTTCCCAACCCCCCTTTCATGGTTTTATGTACCAGAAAAAGTATTTTTGGTACTTGAACTTGAACTCAGAGTCCCTCTGGCTTGCTTAGCTTTTTCACTTAAAGCTGGTGTTCTATCACTTGAACAAGAGATCTATTTCTGGCTTTTTTTTTTTTGGTTGGTCATGGGGCTTGAACTCTGGGCCTGGGCACAATCCCTTAGCACTTCAGCTCAAGGCCAGCTCTCTACCACTTGAGCCATAGCGCCACTTCCGGTTTTCTGGTGGTTTATTGGAGATAAGAGTTTTCACGAGGGCTGGGAAGGTGGCTCAGTGGTAGAGTGCTTGCCTTGCATGCTCAAGGCTCTGGGTTCGATTCCTCAGCACCACATAAGCAAAAAGAAAAAAGCCAGAAGTGGCGCTGAGACTCAAGTGGTACAGCGCTAGCCTTGAGCTGAAGAGCTGAGGGACAGCGCCTAGGCCCAGAGTTGAGGCCCCACAACCGGACCCAAAAAAAAAAAAGAGTTTCACGAACTTTTCCTGCCCAGGCTGGCTTTGAACTATGATCCTCAGATCTCAGTCTCCTGAGTAGCTAGGATTACGGGTGTGAGCCACCAGTGCCCAGCCTTATTTCTGGCTTTTTGACAGCAAAAAGTCTCCAATTTGTCTGCCTAGGTTAGCTTCAAACTGAGATCCTCAGATTTTAGCCTCCTAAATTAAGAATTAACTCAGAATTACAGGTGTGAGCCACCAGCACCCTTATGCATTTTAAATGTTTGTTCTGGAGACTATTAAAAACAGGTTAAAAGGTTGTTAGAAATTAACAAGAACTAGGGGCTGGTAAGGTTGCTCAGTGGTAGAGTGCTTGCCTTGCATGCATGAGGCCCTGGGTTCGATTCCTCAGTACCACATAAGCAGAAAAAGCCTGAAGTGGGACTGAGGCTCTAGAGTGCTAGTCTACAGCTGAAGAGTTGAGGGACAGTGCCCAGGCCCAGAGTTAAGGTCCCACGACCAACAACAAAAAAAAGAAAGAAAGAAAAGAAATTAAAAATACTATTTATAATAGCCAAGTTATGGAAACAGCCCAGCTGCCCTAAAATAGATGGGTGGATCAAAAAATGTGGTACCAATACACAATGGAATTTTACATAGCCATTAGAAAGAATAATATTATGTCATTTGCAGGAAAATGTATGGACCTAGAACAAATCATGTTAAGCAAGGTAAGCCCAGCTCAGATAGACAAAAGATGCATGTTTCTCTCATCTAAATATCTAAAATATCGGATATGATAAATTATACAGGGTTCTAGGCAGTCACACACAAGTGAGACCAAAGGAGGGTACTCTTAGAGGAGGAGCACAAAGGTGCAATGTCTGTGTGCCTCTGATCATATAAAAGAATATCAAGCCAGGCGCTGGTGGCTCACACCTGTAATACAAGCTGCTCAGGAGGCTGAGGTCTGAGGATCACGGTTCAGCCTGGGCAGGAAAATCCATGAGACTCTTATCTCCAATAAACCACCAGAAAACCGGAAGTGGCGCTGTGGCTCCCAGTGGTAGAGTGCTCATCTTGAGCTGAAAAGCTGAGGGTCAGAGCCCAGGCCCAGAGTTCAAGCCCCATGACTACAAAAAATAAAAATAAAAATAAAATCAGAATGAAAAATACTCATTATCTGACTTATAAAACTGTAACCCCTATGTATATCACCTTTATAATAACTTTAAAAGTAAATAAAGCTAAAAAGAATTATAGACTTCTTTGCTCACAACTGTGTAAAACGTAAACCAACACAATGAAATAATCTCAGAAAATTAAAAATGAATACATAGGACTTGGGAAGGTACTTTATGGATGAAAGTTTTTCTTTTCTTTGTAGAGGGAGGATTGAACTCAGGGCCTCTCACTTGCTCGGCCAGTACTCTTTATCAGATATGGTCTCACATTTTTTTTTTTTTTTTTTTGTCGGTCGTGGGGCTTGAACTCTGGGCCTGGGCGCTGTCCCTCAGCTCTTCAGCTCAAGGCGAGCGCTCTACCACTTGAGCTACAGCGCCACTTCCGGTTTTCTGGTGGTTTATTGGAGATAGGAGTCTCACGGTCTCTCCTGCCCGGGCTGGCTTTGAACCGCGATCCTCAGATCTCAGCCTCCTGAGTAGCTAGGATTACAGGCGTGAGCCACCAGCGCCCGGCTAGTCTCACATTATTTTTGCCCAGAGCTGGCCTCGGACCTCAACTTTATGCTTATGTCTCCTTTGTAGCTGAGATAACAAACATTCACAGTCATGTACCAAGCATGATGATACCTGGCTTGCTGATTGCATTCAGATCTTGATGTTTGACATGCAATCCTGTAGATCTCTGCCACCCTCATGTCTGGGATTACAAGTCTGTACCATCATGCTCTGCTTCTCAAAAGTTTCTTCACTGCCAGGTACTGGTGGGTCATGCCTGTCATCCTAGCTACTTAAGAGACTGAGATCTGAGCATCACAGTTCAGGCCAGTCCAGGCAGGAAAGGCCATGATACTATCTCCAATTTAAAATAAAAAAAAAAGCAGTATTGCAGTATTGGAGCTGTGGATAAAAGTGGTAGAGAACTAGCCTTGGGCAAAAAGCTCAAAGATAGCACCCATGCCCTGAGTTCAAGACCCATGACCACCACCACCAACAACAAAAAGTTCCTTCACAGTGGTTACCTCTGCTGTAAAAAAAAAAAAACAAAAAAAAACAAAAAACATCACTTGCAAGGTACCAGTATGGACATGGTTTTGACAGTGGAACACTTGCATACCAGGGACACTTTCAGTGGGCTTCCCAGTCTTAAGTGGCTGTGGGATGAAATCATTTTTTGCCAGTTCTGGGGCTTGAACTCAGGGCCTGTCCCTGAGCTTCTTTTGCTCAAGGCTAGCACTATACACTTAAACCACAGCACCACTTCTAGATTTTTCTGTTTATGTGGTACTGAGGAATGGAGCTTAGGGCTTCATGCATGCTAGGTAAGCACTCTACAACTAAGCCACATTCCTACCCATGAAATCTTTCTTTTTTTCTTTCTTTCTTTTTTTGTTTTTTTTTGTCAGTTGTAGGGTTTGAACTCTGGGCTTGGGCACTGTCCCTGAGCACTTCAGCTCAAGGATAGCACTCTACCACTTGAGTCACATTGCCACTTCCAGTTTTCTGGTGGAGCTAAGAGTCTCATAGACTTTCCTTCCTGAGCTGGCTTTGAATCAGCACCCTCAGATCTCCTGAGTAGCTAGGATTACAGGCATGAGCCACTGGGCGCTCAGCTGAAATCTCCTTTTCTCACTTTCACTCTTCCTAGAGTTTAGGCCCAGATCCTCTCCCCCTGCAGCCTTTTGGCTCAGGAATACACTGATGTAGACTGACCCAGACCTAATTTTGTTCTGAAGTCTACCCTATAGCCTAGGGAATGCCCTGCCATGGGCCATGCTGGTAAGAGCAAGTCCTGGGTATGTTCTAGAAGAGGCTGCCCTGAGCTGTCAGTGTCATAAATCACAGTTACAGCCCCAGAAAGTATGGACTGAGGGAGGAACCTCAGGTCCTCCATGTGAGGAGTGGTCCTGCTTCTGAGCATCACTACAGTGGACTCTGCTCATCACTGGGGACTCCAGTGTGGTTGCCCCAAGGACCAACCCAGGTAACAGAGGAACAAACTTTGAAGCCTGTCAAATGCTTCACAAGTGTCCATGTCCCTAACAGTGATCGCTGTTGTTCCCTGAGGCCTCTGTTCTGTTACATCCTCAGACTGCTGCCAGGGGGCTGCCAGCTGGACTTGGGAATCCTGGCTCCAAATAAGGAAACTGAGGCTTAGCAAGTCCCTTCAAGCCCCCAGCCCCCAGCTCCTGCTGAGGAGCAGAGGCCTCTGCTCGATCCCTGGCAGGTCCACCATCCACGAGTGACCCTCTCTCCTCTCTGTCTCAGGGCACAGTGTGGATCCTGGCCTGGCAGGTCTGCTGGGGCAACGGGCTCCACGCTCCAGACAACCGTTCATGGTCACCTTCTTCAGGGCCACTTCAAGCCCTGCCCGTGCCCCGAGGGCGGCAAGACCCCTGAAGAGGAGGCAACCCAAAAAGTCCAATGAGCTGCCACACCCCAACAAACTCCCAGGGATCTTTGGTGAGGGCAGGGGCTGGGGCTGGGCTGGAGCCTTCTTCCCAGGTCTAGATAGAGGGGCCTGGCAGGCGGGTGGCTGGAGACAGGAGCGGGTCCAGAGGAAAAGGAGAGAAGCCATGGGATGGCTGAGTGTGCTGCTGGGCGTATGTCTATTGGAGGGCTGGAGGCTCATCATCTGCAAGACAAGGGACAGGCACTGAACACAGGGCACCCGTAGCAACTGGGGTCATGGAGGCTGTTCAGCTGGGTCACAGCCCAGGCAGGGATCCAGGGATGAGAGTTGTGACGACCAGTGGTGTAGTGTCCTCCTGCTCCTTTACTGAACAAATGTGCCCCACTCCATGGCATCTGCACAGAGCAGAGCTCCAGAGTGGACCTGTACCGTCTGTCCCCACAGATGACCGCCACGGCTCCCACGGCCGGCAGGTCTGCCGTCGGCACGAGCTGTACGTCAGCTTCCAGGACCTCGGCTGGCTGGTAATTTCTGCCTCCCCTTCTCCCTGGGACAGTCCCCACCTGCAGGCCCTGGGGAGCGAGTGGAAGTGTAGGCACCTTAAATTCGCTCCTGAAGTTTTTCCTTCTGGGTTTCCCAACTTTTCTACTGAGAATAGGCTGCTTTCACTGTGTGAAGTCATTAAAAAATAGATTAAAACGCATGGAAATGGGGATTATCTCAGCCCCAGCCAACTAAATTGCCAACACTGCCATGGGGAAACTGAGGCAGTGTAGGCAGAGCCTGGAGCATTTGCTCCGAGGGAGGGGGAGGGTTAGCAGGGACAAGGTGTGACAGGGACACAGCTCTGGCCCAGGCCTGTCTGCTGAGGGTGTCTGGGTAGACTCAGGTCCTGGGGTGGAGGCTGTCCAGGAGGGGCCAGAGTGGGGCTCTGGGGCTCAGGGAGCGTGGGGCAGCCCCAGGTGTCCTGTCAGGCCTAGGCTGAGGGGTGTGAAGGGGCCACGTGGACAAGGACTCACCTTCTCCCATCTCTCAGGACTGGGTCATCGCTCCCCAGGGCTACTCGGCCTATTACTGTGAGGGAGAGTGCTCCTTCCCGCTGGACTCGTGTATGAACGCCACCAACCATGCCATCCTGCAATCCCTGGTCAGTACTGCAGCACAGCGGGCGGGACCCTGGGCCTGGGGCCTGAGGACAAGGCCTCTCTGCCACCCTGGCAGGGAGCGCAGCTGCCGGGAGGTGCTTTTTCTACAGGGACTTGTCATGTAGCCACCTGCCTACTTGCAGACGCTCCTGCCCATCCACACAGACACTTGCACACCTAGCCTTGCACACTGCACACTATATTTCCCTGTGAGCTGTGGTTACTATGTGTGTGGTGCAGACCCACAGGGGCACAGCCCTGTGGTCACATGTTCAAAAGACAGTGCTCTGCAGAGCACCTGTGCATACCGCACATGCTCCAGCACACTGGTCATGCCTGCCTAACACTGTGCAGGACATTTTTTTTTTTTTTTTTGGTTGGTCGTGGAGCTTGAACTCTGGGCCTGGGCGCTGTCCCTGTGCTCTTCAGCTCTTGAGCCACAGCACCATTTCCATTTTTCTAGTGGTTTATTGGAGATAAGAGTCTTATGGACTTTTCTGCCAGGAATGGCTTTGAACCGTGATCCTCAGATCTCAGCCTCCTGAGTAGCTAGGATTACAGGCGTGCTTGGCCCAGACATGTTTTTACAATGGCAGTGCCCTTGCTGGATGCTAGCTGCTGAAGTCTGGAAGAAGAACCCAGGATGATCACAAGGCAGCTCCACCCTTATGCCCGAGGTCAGGGAGCCCCTGGGGATAGGTGTGCTACTCCTTCCAAAACTCCCCACTATACCCCATACTCCCCAGCCTGGGCCCACATGGTGGCCAGGAAAGTGAGCACTCATGAGTTGACAGTAGCTGTCCTGTGGGGAGACTGTGGTGAGTGCCCTGCAAGCTAGCAATGAAGTTGTCCTTAAACCAAGAGGGAGGCTGTGTGGCCTCTGTGGGAGCAGCAGGGGCAAGGAGCAGTGTGAAGGTCCCAAGACAGGGCGTCCTGGAAGGTTCTGGGCCAGCAGGGGCTGGAGGGCAGGAATGGAGTGTGGAAGAAACATGAGGTTGGGCAGGCAGGGAGAAGCTGTTGGGGGTTTAGCACAGCACTGTCATGGCTAGGCTCCTGTGTGGCAGGGTAGAATCCTGGGGTGAAAGGTGGAGGAGGTAGAGAGGCCAAGGTGGGCTGCTGTGGCCAGAACAGGAGGCAAGGAGGGATTGGTGGGGATGTGAAGTGGTCTGAGGCCTAAGAGATGGGGTTGGGGGAGGTTGAGCATCCTCTCCTCCTTGCTCAGGGTTTAATAGAGGGAGGGAGGGGGGTGGGAGGAGGAAGGGACCCAAGGAAGCTCCAGTGATAACTGAGTCCCATAGTGGATGAGGGCACTTTTTAGAGGTTGAGGAAAAGGCTAGAGACCCAATAAGGACACTTCTAGAAGTATATGGAGAAGGGAGCCCCCAGAGGAGGCACTGCTGCTGGGGTGGCCTGGGCAGGGTGCATGTGGACTAGCAGCATTGTCCCTGTCTGGGCAGCAGGGGTGTGGGGGGCAGTGAGGAGAGGGCTGGAAGAATGAGAGACAGGTGTAGGGCCTAGACAGCCATACCAGGCCTCCTGGCTGCACCTTGAGGGTGGCAGCAGGCAGGTCTGCCCTGGCTGCAGGTGGAGAGCGACCTGAGCTGCGGCAAGGGGGCTGAGACCTGAGACAGGATGGGGTGGACAGATGGAGGCAGAGCTGGGGCCACTCTGGAAGGATCCTTGGAGACCACTGGGCTCATGGCCCCTGCCTGTGTCCCTTCCCTGTCCAGGTGCACCTGATGAAGCCAGACACAGTCCCCAAGGCGTGCTGTGCGCCCACCAAGCTGAGTGCCACCTCCGTGCTCTACTATGACAGCAGCAACAACGTCATCCTGCGCAAGCATCGCAACATGGTGGTCAAGGCCTGCGGCTGCCACTGAGTCCCAGGGGTTCTGCTGACCTGCGGGCCCTGAACTAGCCTCCCTTTTCCAGTGGACAGGCCCCTCTCAGGAGGCAGGAAATGCTCGAATGCTGTCATAGCTCAGGCAGAGGTGACGAAGGGCCCTCTCTCTCCCTGCTCACTTCATGCGAGGCTTTTTGTCTTTTCCAGACCCCTTTTTTTGCACCTGTGGGGTGTAGAGCAACTGTGTTCTTCCACTCTCACCTCAGCCTGAATATCCAGAGCAGCTCAGAGTTGTGCTGACTGTGTTGCCTGGGGTCAGTACTTAAGTCCTACAATAGGATCTGACTGTGGATATCCCTGGCCTAGACTGTGGCCAACACTGGATGGTCTAGGGTGCCCTCTGCAGTCTGAGGCTGGGTAATCTAAACTCTGAGCCACTCACTACTGGTCTGAGTGTGGGCAGAAGGGCTCCCTCCCCTCCCACATGTACCATTTGGGCATTTTGAGGCATAATTAGACAAGCACAAGTTGCCAGAGTGGTGTACTATTGGATTCCTCTAACTTGATTGAGACAGCAAGCTGTCTGGGTGTCACGGCTCAAGGTGAAGCCAGTAGGGATGTCTTCCCTTGCCCTGAGGCTGT
The DNA here is from genome assembly GCF_024711535.1 of Dipodomys merriami. Taxonomy (NCBI): domain Eukaryota; kingdom Metazoa; phylum Chordata; class Mammalia; order Rodentia; family Heteromyidae; genus Dipodomys; species Dipodomys merriami. The sequence goes on along the minus strand of NW_027204937.1, from coordinate 17,687,097 downwards.
GCTTCCATTGCCTGGAGAAGAGGCATGACCCCCAGGGAAGCCAAGCAGCTGGGGAACTTATGGTTCCTTTCATCACTCTTCCATATTGATTCAATGAGGATGGCACTAATACAGTTAACTCTTGGTAGAAGCAAAGGCAGCAGCTTCTGTAGCAGGCACACAGTAGGCACCACCTCTGCTTCTCCTTGCCCATGGCCACCATTGGTAGCCCATCTAGGTACTTTACCTTCTGTACCCAGAGAGGCTGCCCACATCCTCAGCAGACCTGTAGGCGGCCATCACTAGCTGCTCTGTGGCATGAACTTGGCTTCTCCCCCTCTCTACTGAGAAGTCATCTATTCAATCTAGGGCATAGTGACTAGGCAGCCTCTTGTTAGACACAGAATGAGGGTGAGGACTGTCAGAATTTGCTTATATCTGGGAACTAAGAACAAATGGGTCACCAAAGTTGGTATCACTCTGGGGACCCAGAAGCCCTGTCCTGTTTCTAGGGGCCTGTGCATCAAAGAAAAGGCCCTGCTCCCAGGGGAGTAACAGGTGGTAATTAGGCTGAGTTGGGAGGGGAGAATTGTCTCACTGTTCCAGGAAACAGTGCTGCTCCATTGGAACAGCCACTGGGAGTTGCAGTGTTTATTTGATTTGGACTCCCTAAGCCTATAATTTACCTGCAGGAACAGACAGTCCAACTTTGTGAAGTGTGTCATTAAGAGCAGGTCCTGGGCCTGCCCACACAGGCACACCCAGCAAATGGTCCCACCCAGAGGCCCAGGGATGAGCTTCTCTGGAGTTCATACCATACTCTTAGCTGAGCCTCAGGGAGGCAGGACTGGAAGCAGGGGTGAGGCTGGGCCTCACTGCAGGACAACAGCTCCTCCACCTGGGCCTGAGTGCCCCTCTGGAACACAGAGGAAGGGAGCGTCCCATGTCACAGAGGGCAGGCTCAGACTGGAGGGTGGTGAGTTCCCCATGAGCCTAGCGCTTCAAATAAAGGCTGGCAAGGCACCAGCCCAAACTCTAGACTTTACTTGTTAGTGTCTGAACAAGTTCCCTTTAATATCCACACTTCAGTCTCCCATCCATGACACAAAGACATAGGGCTGGTAAGTTAATATTCTGCTACTATAACAAAATATCTGATATAATCAATTTATAAAAAGGAAAGGGGCCAGGAGCTGGTGGCTCATGCATGTAATCCTACCTACTCAGGAGGCTGAGATCTGAGGATAATGTTCAAAGCCAGCTTGGGCAGGAAAGTCCGTGAGACTCTCATCTCAATAAACCACTCAGAAAACCAGAAGTGGCTCTGTGGCTTAAGTCATAGAGTACTCGCCTTGAGCTGAAGAGCTGAGGGACAGTGCCCAGGCCCAAAGTTCAAGCCCCACGACTGACAAAAGAAAAAGAAAAAGAAAAAAAGTAAAGGGCTAGGCACCAGTGCCTCATGTCTCTAATCCCTGCTATTCAGATGGTTTAGGTCTGAGCATTGAGGTTCAAAGCCATCCTAGGCAGACAAATTAGAGATATTCTTATTTCCTATTAATCAGACAAAAGTTGGAAGTGCCGGTGGAGCTCAAGTGGTAGAGTGCCAGGCTTGAGCAGAAAAGATAAGTGAGACCTCAAAGTCCTAAGTTCAAGCCCCAGTAAGTAAAAAAATATATACATAAAATAATTTTGGCTCATGTGTTCAGAGGTCTGAGTTGTGGTCACTGTTTCTCACTGCTTTTGGGCCTGTGGCCAAGCAGCAAGTCATGACAGGGAGTCCAAAGAAGAGTGAAGCTATCCACTTCATGGTGGCCAGGAAGCCCAAGAGAGGAAGAGGAGGGGCTTGGGTCCCACATTCCCCTCTAAGACTAGATTACTTTTTTGTGGGGGGGGGTTCAGTCCTGGGGCCTGAACTCTCAGCCTGGGTGCTGTCCCTCAGCTCTTCAGCTCAAGGCTAGCACTCTACCACTTGAGCCACAGCGCCACTTCCGGCTTTTTTTTTCTGCTTATATGGTGCTGAGGAATAGAACCCAGGGCCTTAAGCATGTAAGGCAAGCACTCTACCACTGAGCCACCTTCGCAGCCCTAGATAACTTATTAGAGAGCCCACTTCTTAAAGTTTCTACTACCTCCTATAAGTGCCAAGCTGTGGATCCAATTTTTAATGTTTGGGCCTCTGGGAGACATTCCACATTGAAACCACAGCAGGATGTTTATTCTAAAGTTTGTTCATGGTAGCACTCATCTGCCATCTTGGCCATCTTCTCTTCCAGAGCCACAGAGCCTGACCCTGAACACCTAAGGTCTGACTAGATACCATTGTACAAACACCAGGATTTCTTTTACCAAAGAAACCATTGGGCACCAGTGGCTCAAGCCCATAATCATAGCTACCCAGGTGGCTGAGATCTGAGGATCACAGTTAGAAGCCAGCCTGGGCAGGAATATCCATAAGATTCTTATCTCCAATAAACTACTCAGCAAGAGCTGGAAGCGGTACTGTGGCTCATGTGGTAGGGCACCAGCCTTGAACACAAAGAGGCTCAGGGGGGCTGGGAAGGTGGCTCAGTGGTAGAGCACTTGCCTTGCATGCCTGAGACCCTGGGTTCAATTCCTCAGCACAACATAAGCAAAAAGAAAAAAGCCGGAAGTGGCGCTGTGGCTCAAATGGTAGAGCGCTAGCCTTGAGCTGAAGAGCTGAGGGACAGCGCCCAGGCCCAAAGTTCAGGCCCCACTACTGGAGCCCCCCCCCCCAAAAAAAAGAGGCTCAGGGACAGTGGCTAGTCCCTGAGATCAAGCCCCAGGACTCCCCCCCCAATAATAAATAAATAAATATTAAAAAGAGAAACCACCTAGGAGCCTCAGGTAGCCCAAGATAGACCCTTACTAGTATAGGACAGCCAATGGCTGTCCTGTGTGCCAGCCCAATGGCTGAGCACAGCTCTCTGGAGAGGAGGACAACACAAGTGCTGAAAAAAGCCTAGAGGAAGGAGCTCCAGGCTGTGCTGCTCCTGAGAAGGTCCACCCTACCCTTCTACTGCACAGAATGCCCTGAGTGCTGGTGCCCCAGAGGTCTCAGTTCCATCCAGGACCATCATGGACCAAGCACAGAGGGGAACAGAGTATATTAACTCACATGTACTCTCCACAGTCAGTGATAATCTTTTTCTTTGGAGCCAGAGTAGAAGCCACCTATCCCTGGCCACAGAGCTCTCTCCAACCTCCAGGGCTGTGTACCAAGGGCCCAGTCAAGAACAAGGCTATTCTCTATTACCTACCTCATCCAGGCTTTCACTGACCTCCCCAAATACTGTGTGCTTGCCATCCAGCCAATCTGTTTTATTACAGATCAAGAAGAACTGGAAGCCATTGTTTTTTGGGCCAGAATTGAACATGAGACGAGGCCTAGGGAGGAAATGACCATGTCAATTCTCTCCACCCTGCCCCCAGCCCTTAAAGTCTGTTGCAGATTATGGATAGATAGCCCTCCACCAGTGAGCTCAGGCTCTGACATGCAGGCCTGGCAGATGTGGTACCTTGTCTTTCATTTGTTAGCAAGACAGGGTGAACAGGATTGTCTCAATCATTTCATATTGGTGTGTCCATTCAGCAAATACTCCCTACTTGATAATGAGACTCCTGGGGATAGTGGTTCCAGCCCTGGAGAAGCTGTTTTTGTTTTTAGTCATGGATCTTGAACTCTGGGCTTGGGCACTATCCCTGTGCTCTTCAGCGCAAGGCGAGCACTCTACCACTTGAGCTACAGCACGACTTCCAGTTGCCTAGTGGTTTATTGGAGATAAGAGTCTCATGGACTTTCCTGCCCAGGCTGGCTTTGAACAGCGATCCTCAGATCTCAGCCTCCTAAGTAGCTAGGATTACAGGTTTGAGCCATCGGCACCCGGCGAGAAGCTGTTAATCTAGTAGAAAAGTTACTAAATATGAGCCAGGTGTGGTGGTAAAAGTTGAAGCAGGATTGTGGTTCAAGGTCAATTTAGAAAAAATTACTGAGATTCTATCTCAAAAACAAAATAAAAACCAAGTTTTGATGTGTGGGTCCAGTGTTAGTCCTCTTGCTTTGGTTAGCAAGTGTAAGGCCCTGAGTTCAAACCCCAGGATTAAATTTTATTTTTTTATTTTTTTGGTCCGATCATAGGGCCTGAACTCTGGGCCTGGGCGCTGTCCCTCAGCTCTTCAGCTCAAGGCTAGCACTATACCACTTGAGCCACAGTGCCACTTCCAGTTTTTTGTTTTTTTTTTTTTTTTCTGTTTATGTGGTGCTGAGGAATCAAACCCAGGGCCTCATGCATGCAAAGCAAGCGCTCTACCACTGAGCCACCTTCCCAGCCCCAGGATTAAATTAAAAAAAAAAAGCAAGAGAAGGGATGTAGTTCAATAGTAAAGCACTTTTCTGGACTGCATGAGGCCCTGGCCTTAATCCCCAGAACTGAACAGAGAGAGGGAGAAGGAGTTGGAGGAGAAGAGAAGGGAGAGGAGGGAAGGAGAAGGAAGGGAAAGAGAAGGAGAGGTAAGGAGGTAAAGGAGTTAGGGGAAGGGAGAAAGGAAGGAAGGAAGGGAAAAGGAGGAAGGGAAGGAGGGAAGGAAGAAAGGAGGGAAGGAAGGAAGGAAGGAAGGAAGGAAGGAAAGAAGGAAGGAAGGAAGGAAGGAAGGAAAGATACTAGTTACTTAGTAGGCTGAGATCTGAGGATCGCAGTTCAAAGCCATGTCTGTGAGACTCTTGTCGCCAATTAACCACCAGAAAACTGAAAGTAGAGCTTTGTCTCAAAGTGGTAGAGCGCTAGCCTTGCGCAGAAAAGCTCACCAACAGTGCCTAAGCCCCGAGTTCAAGCCCCATCGCCAAAAATAAAAAGGAAGAGGGGTAAATACGGTTTCATCTCAGGAATTCCAGGTTGGTTTAACACCCAGACCTTAACTAATGTAATATGCCTTCTCACCAGAACATTGGACCAAAAATATGACACCATCATACCAATAGATGCAGAAAAAGTAGTTGACAAAATCCAATATCCTTTAATGATAACACTCAGAATGCCAGGAACTGTCTCAATCTGTTGTAAAGGGCCTTTACAAAACTCCATGGTCAAAGTCTGATGCTTCCTCCCAAGATCAAAAACAAAATAAGGATATTTGGTCTTCTCATTGCTTCTTCTCTTAAAAAAAAATAGAGGGACTGGGAAGGTGGCTCAGCAGTAGAGTGCTTGCCTTGCATGCATGAGGCCCTGGGTTCCATTCCTCAGCATCACATAAAGGCTGGAAGTGGCACTGTGGCTCAAGTGGTAGAGTGCTAGCTTTGAGCTGAAGAGCTGAGAGACAGCACCCAGGCCTAGAGTTCAAGCTCCACGACTCCCCCCGCCAAAAAAAAATAGCTGGATGCCAGTGGCTCATGCCTGTAATCCTAACTACTCAGGAGGCTGAGATCTGATGATCAGCATTCAAAGCTAGCTAGGCAGGAAAGTCAGTGAGACTCTTATCTCCAACTAACCATAAGAAAACTGGAAGTGTCACTGTGGTTTAAGTGGTAGAGCACTAGTCTTGAGCTGAAGAGCTCAGGAAAAGCACCCAAGCCCAGAGTTCAAGCCCCATGATTAACCAAAAAAAAAAAAAAGCAGAGGCTGGGAATGTGGCTCAGTGCTTGCCTAGCATGCATTAAACCCTGGGTTCAATTCCTCAGTACCACATACATAGAAAAAGCCAGAAGTGGTGCTGTGGCTCAAATGGTAGAGTGCTAGTCTTGAGCAAAAAAAGCTCAAGGACAGTAACTAGACCCTAAGTTCAAGCCCTAGGACTGACAAAAAAAAAAGTCCTCCTTACCAAATACTGTCTGAAAAAGAAACAAATTAAATCACTGCGAATTCCTAATTTCTTATCAAAAAGTAACAGGTTTATCATAAAATCAAATGAAAATGCAGGGCTGGGAAGGTGGCTCAGTGGTAGAGTGCTTGCCTTGCATACATGAAGCTCTGGGTTCGATTCCTCAACACTACATAAGCAGAAAAAGCCAGTGGCACTGTGGTTCGAGTGGTAGAGAGCTAGCCGGGAGCTGAATTGCTGAGGGACAGGGCCCAGGCCCAGAGTTCAGGCCCCATGGCCGACCAAAAAAAAAAAAAAAAGATTTACTACAAAGCTGGGCACTAGTGGCTCACACCTATAATTCTAACTACTCAAGCTGATATCTGAAGATTGCAGTTCAAAGCCAGCTTAGGCAGAAAAGTCTGTGAGATTCTCATCTCCAGTTAACCAGCAAAAAGCTGAAGGTGAGATGTGGCTCAAGTGGTAGAACATTAGCCTTAAGCAAAAATGTGTGCAAGTGCATTCAAACTACACAGGTACACACACACACACACACACACACACACACACACACACACACACACACACACACACACACATACACACACACACACACAACTACAAAGCTACAGAATTCAGGTTGGTATGGAGAAATCATAAGGATGCACATGTAGATCAGTGGTACAGAATGTAAAGTACAGAAATAAACCTCACGTTTAGGATCCATTGATACTCATTTTATCAAGGATGCCCAGACAACTGGACAGGAAAATAAGAGCCTTTCTTACAAATGGTGCTGAAATAACTTGATACCCACAAGCAAAAGAAGGATGCCTCACATCACATACTATGCTGATGCTAAATGGATCAAAGCCATTAGTCTCAATTCCAGAACACAATGGTGAATAAGAAAGACTAAGCTCGGGCTGGGAAGGTGGCTCAGTGGTAGAGCACTTGCCTTGCATGCCTGAGGCCTTGGGTTCGATTCCTCAGCACCACATAAGCAAAAAAGAAAAAAGCCGGAAATGGTGCTGTGGCTCAAGTGGTAGAGCGCTAGCCTTGAGCTGAAGAGTTGAGGGACAGCACCCAGGCCCAGAGTTCAGGCCCCATGACCAGACCCCCCCCCAAATAAAAAGAAAGAAAGACTAAGCTCTTCCTTCACAGCTGCTGGCATGCTAGGAAGGGAAATAGAAAGTATGAGAATATATAACACAATTTCAAGTAATAAGGGAGGAAAAAAAAAGGGAATGATCTGGCAGGGCATTGTGGCCCCTACTTGTAATCCTAGCATGCAGAAAGCTGAGGCAGGAGGATCAAGTGTTCAAGGCCAAGGCCAGCACAGTTGCTGACTTCTATAATCCAAACCATAATTCCAAAGGCCAAGATCATGATTTGATGTCAGCCTGGGCACAAAGCATATGGACTTCATCATCTAGTAAAAAGCTAGGTATCATGATGCATACCCAGTTAAACAGGAAGTACAAATAGGTTGTCCCAGGCAAAAACTAAAACTTTTTTTGTGTATGTTGGTTCTGGGCTTGAATTTAGGGCCAGGCTGCTGTACCTTAGCTTTTTTATTCAAACGTAGTATCCTATCACTTTGGACCACAGCTCTACTTCTTGTTTTTTGATGTTTAATTGTAGACAAGTCTCACAGACTTTCCTATCCAGGCTGGCTGCAAACTATAATTTTCAGATCTCAGCCTCCTTTGTAGCTAGGACTATCAGCATCCAGTGGAGCAAAGCTCTATTAACAAAATATAACCAAAGCAAAAAGGAGTGGGGTGTGGTTCAAATGACAGAGTGCCTACCAAGCAAGTATGAGGCCGAGTTCAAATCCCAGTACAGGAGAGTGGGGAATGATCTGATAGCAAGAAAGTCTGTTTTAGAGAGGTGAGGACAGGCTGAAGTGGCACATAGGTGCAGGCAAGGTGGGCTAGAAGACTTGAAGACAGATGGATAGGGTATGTGGATTACACAGGAGTCATGGATCAGCCCTAAGTTCCTGCCCAAACAGCTAAGTAGATGATGATCTCATTTACTGAAATAGAAGATGGGCAGGAAGAATTTCAGAAAGAAGAGCAAGAGTTGTTCAGGACACCATGAACTTTGAGGGGCAGTCGGACAGCCAAGGAAAGGCTGCAGGCAGGCAGCTGGACAGCAGCCTGGAAGTCAGAGCAGAAGCCTGGAGGCACAAGTGTGGACAAGATCTCCATGGGGTATTACTGCCCTCTAGAGATCATTTGGAAACTGTAATGTATATTTTCTGGCTGTACATGTTTCTGGCATTAGAGGGAAAGGAGCAGAAAATCTAGGAGCCCAACAATGTCTTACGTAATGGAGAATTGCCTTTAATTTTCTTTCTTTTTTTTGGGGGGGGGGTCCGGTCGTGGGGCCTGAACTCTGGGCCTGGGCGCTGTCCCTCAGCTCTTCAGCTCAAGGCTAGTGCTCTACCACTTGAGCCACAGCGCCACTTCCAGCTTTTTTCTTTTTTGCTTATGTGGTGCTGAGGAATCGAACCCAGGGCCTCAGGCATGCAAGGCAAGTACTCTACCACTGAGCCACCTTCCCAGCCTCGACTTTTTCTTGACTTTCAAATTCCAGGACATGGGGCTGGGAAGGTAGCTCAGTGGTAGAGTACTTGCCTTGCATGCCTGAGGCCCTGGGTTCGATTCCTCAGCACCACATAAGCAAAAAAGAAAAAAGCTGGAAGTGGCGCTGTGGCTCAAGTGGTAGAGCACTAGCCTTGAGCTGAAGAGCTGAGGGACAGCGCCCAGGCCCAGAGTTCAGGCCCCACGACCGGACCCCCCCCCCAAAAAAAAATCCAGAACATTTACATTAAAATCTGCTTATAATGATCTAGGCTTTTTTTCCCCTTTAGAAATCCAGAAGAAAAACATAAAATAAATAAAATATTTTTAAAAATCCAAAGAATCACTTTTTTAAAACATCTTAATTTTATTCTCCATTTTTAGTTTGGCCCCCTTTTTTTTACTGTTATTATAAAGATAATGTATAGAGGGGTTAAAGTTACATAGAGTAAGGAATCAATTTTTTGTGTATGCTGAATTTTTCCAGTAATAGATTTCTCACATAAACTAAGGCAACATTTACTTTTGTTCAGAAATTTACCAAGATGTTCTATTTCACATCACTGTGGCTGCCATATTGCATACCAAGCCAGTCCACAAACTGTTGCTCTAGGCAGAAACAGTTATACATTGAAGTATTTTACATACACAGTTGTGCCAAGCATTTGCATTATTTCCTCTTGATTAGGCTCTAAATTATTTTTCTATATGTCCTTTATACAGAAACAATGATGTGACTTATATCTTTTTTTTTTTCCTGTTGGTCACGGGGCTTGAACTCTGGGCTTGGGCACTGTCCTTGCACTCTTCAGCTCAAGGCACATGCTCTACCACTTGAGCCACAGTGCCACTTCCAACCCAATGTCTTTTTTTTTTTTTTTGTCAGTCATGGGGCTTGAACTCTGGGCCAGAGCGCTGCCCTCAGCAATTCAGCTCAAGGCAAGTACTCTGTCACTTACGCCACAGTGTCATTTCCAGTGGTTTATTGGAGATAAGAGTCTCACGGACTTTCCTGCTCAGGCAAGCTTTGAACCATAATCCTGAGATCTCAGCCTCCTGAGTAACTAGGATTACAGGCATGAGCCACTGGTGCCCGCTCCCTATGTCTTTAATATGATGTTTTGGAAGGACATCTTAACCATGGCCTTCATTCCAGCAAGAAAAGCATTAGCTCTAAGAGATGGGTGGGGGGCTAAAAAAGTTATGAACCAGTAAAGTGAATCTGCACAAAGAAGAGAACCCAAGGTTGGGCTTCTGATGCTTTGAACAATTTAGAGATGGGAAAAGGGGGCAGGATAGACAGCTACGCAGAGTAGGGTGCAATGAGAGTATAGCTGAGTGCATCACTCAGACTAAGATCAGAAAAGGAGATGAGCCATAGTGCCACTTCCTTTTTTTTTTTTTTTTTTTTTTGATTGTGGGGTTTGAACTCTGGGCCTGGGTGCTGTCCCTCAGCTCTTCAGCTCAAGAGCACTCTACCACTTGAGCCACAGCACCACTTCTGGTTTTATGGTGGTTTACTGGAGATAGGAGTCTCACAGACTTTCCTGCCCGGGCTGGCTTTGAACCATGATCCTCAGATCTCAGCCTCCTGAGTAGCTAGGATTACAGGCATGAGCCACCGGTGCCTGGATTTAGCTTTGTTTTAAATAGGATACTGTCTTGCATTTTTACCAGTGCCAACCTAGATTGCTATCCTCTTTATACTTCCTGCATAGCTGTTATGACAGGCATATACTATGCCCAGCTTTATGGATTAAGGTGGGATTTCACTAACTTTTTGCGAGACTTGGCTTCAAATTGTGACCTTCCCCATCTCTTAATACTTGTGAACATAGACAAGCAAGTAACAATGTCTGGCTTGTTGATATCTTAGAGAGAGAGAGAGAGAGAGAGAGAGAGAGAGAGAGAGAGAGAGAGAGAGAGAGAGAGAGAGGCAGGGCAGAGAAGGAATTCTCTCTGAAGGAGCTTAAGAGAGGGAGAAAGGCAATGACTGCTTTAAGAATTTTTGCTAGATCAGAGGTGAAGCTTAGAGGTAGAATACTTCCCTAACATGCACAAGGCCCTGTATTCAACTCCTAGCACTGAAAAGGGATCAATAGATTGGAGTAGCAGCTAGAGGGGTCAAGGAAAAGCTTTAGTTTTTGAAAGGCTGACATGCTGAATGCCAAGAGGCATGAGAGTGAATGCCTGGTGGGGGGCATTGATACATGCATGAAGGGGTGGAATCAGGGTCCCTGTGCAGGGGCTAGTGTTCCATAGGAGCCAAGCAAGTTCACTGTCACAGAAGGAATAGCAGAGGAGGGATGGGAGACATGGCCAGAGCAGGTGATCTGGCACCCAGGTGACAAGATAGTCTGTGCTGCTAGGAGCCGGTGGCTTATGCCTTTAATCCTAGCTACTCAGGAGGCTGAGATCTGAGGATCATAGTTCAAAGTCAGCCTGGGCAGGACAGTCCCTAAGACTCTTTTTAATTTTCCTTTTTGTTTATGTGGTGCTGAGAAATTGAACCCAGGGCCTCATGCATGCAAGGCAAGCGCTCTACCACTGAGCCACCTTCCCAGCCCTCTTTTTTTTTTTTTTTTTTTTTTTGTCAGTCATAGAGCTTGAGCTCTGGGCTGTAGCACTGTCTCTCAGCTCTTCAGCTCAAGGCAAGCACTCTACCACTTGAGCCACAGTGCCACTTCCAGTTTTCTAGTGGTTTATTAGAGATAAGAGTTTCACGGACTTTCCTGCCTGGGCTGGCTTTGAACCATGATCCTCAGATCTCAGTCTCCTGAGTAGCTAGGATTACAGGTGTGAGCCGCAGGCGCCCAGCCCCTAAGACTCTTTTTTTTTTTTTTTTGTCGGTTGTGGGGCTTGAACTCTGGGCCTGAGCACTGTCCTTCAGCTCTTCAGCTCAAGGCAAGCACTCTACCACTTGAGCTACAGCGCCACTTCCGGTTTTCTGGTGGTTTATTGGAGATAAGAGTCTCACGGTCTTTCCTGCCCAGGCTGGCTTTGAACCGTGATCCTCAGATCTCAGCCTCCTGAGTAGCTAGGATTACAGGCGTGAGCCACCAGCACCCGGCTCCTAAGACTCTTATCTCCAATTAAACACCAGAAAACTGGAAGTGGCACTGTGGTTCAAATGGTAGAGTGCTTGCCTTGAGCTGAAGAGCTGAGGGAAAGCACCCAGACCCAGAGTTTAAGCCTCCACAACTGACAAAAAAAAAACAGTAGTCTGTGTTATGTTTGTGAATAAAATCCAGGACTAGGAGCCAATAAGGAGGTGGGGAGGGGTGGGGGAGAATGCTGGAAGGTCAGAGAGTGGAGAAAAGGCCTTTCAGACTGTGGGTAACAATTTGATGAGGCTTGTGATGAGCATGTTATATACATTACTTTATTTCTCAAATCATTGCTTGAGCTTTAGTTAAAACAGTATGATTTGAAGAAGTCAAATCAGTTCTTGGATTGGTATGGTAAAGAACTGAAATTTCATTAGTTCTGTTTTCTTCCAAAGCCTCCACTCTTAAAACATTTGAAAATAATGCTTGTTTCATCCAATCAATTAAAAATCTCTATTTCAGTGTCTTTTGAATTCTTAGTACTTACATCTACAAGTACAAAAGAATGGTGTGAATTGTTAGTGAATGAAGCTGCTTTTTTAAAAATCTATGCAAAATTTCCATACTTGCTAAAAAGGTTCTTTTATTTATTAAAGGTACTATATAGGCTTAAAAAAAGAAGCAAATGTGGCAATCTAGGAGGATGGCTGGGCACTGCTCAAAGCCCCCTTAAGACCTGTGCTCTCAAGTTGGCACTGTAATCCTAGCTACTCAGGAGGCTGAGGTCTGAGGACTGAGATTTGAAGCAAGCCCAAGCAGATAAGTCTGATAGACACTTAACTCCAGTTAACTACCCAAAAGCCAGAAGTGGAGATGTGGCTTAAGTAGTAGAATACCAGCCTTGAGTGAAAAAGTGCCTATGACCTAGGTTCAAGTCCCAGCATTGGCAAAGAACACACACACACACACACACACACACACACACACACACACACACACACACACACACACACACACACACACACACCCTTCCTTATGGGCAGTGTCAATAGTTTGGAAATAGGTTAGAAATCTGGAAGAAAGAAAGTTGGGAACTATGAAGTACTAGCTTAGAAATGACATCCCGTGACAAAGAGTACAGTTATATCTGAAATCAGTAATTATAGAGTATTGTGCCCCGTGGCATCCAGGAACCATGTTGGAGTGGTCCTGTGTACCACTCACTTTCTTCCATTCTCACAATTCAGGGTTCTGTAATTTCAAGACCCTAGCTCTGGAAGGAACACTTTAACTAGTGGAGACATCCAGAATCCCAGTACACTATAATCTATGCCTGCTACCTGGTCACACTAGGCAACCTGTGCCAAGGGGCAAGTAAGTGAGAAAATGAGCTGCCATCTTGGAAAGATAATGGACTCTATCAGGAAGAAGTTAAATGTTTTATAATGGGGCTGGGCAGAAAATGTTTGGCACTCAGGGATTCCAGTAGGGCACCTTTTATAGTCTGTCAGATTCTGACAGACAACCTCAGCCTGGAAAAATATAATGACCCAGAGTTCAAATCCTCATGGAGAAAGGTCTAGGACATCCCACTATTGTGTGAGAAGAGAGGAATCTGGAAGTAGTAAGGAGGGAGATGACTCCTGGTGAGAGTTCTGGGACCAACAGCAGCAATGAGGACTATGATTCTTCCCACTAACTGGCCAGCATCCTAGAATAGCCATTTCTGGGTGATGTGTATTTATGTGAGTGGTAGGGACAGGGAGACCACTGAAGATACTGTTACATCTTCACATCCTGAGCCTAACCAAGCCCATCACTCCCTCTGTTCCCAGGAGTGATGGACATCCTAAGGCCCAGAATGAGACCCACTTAGTGAGAAAATTGCCTTGGCCAGAAGGAAATGCCTCATGAAGTGCACATCACTCCTGGGAATCAGTCAGAACCATGACTGGTCCACAGGAAGATACACAGGTCTGGTTCCCATACCGTAACTCAAGACAACTCTGAACTGAGTTGAGTTTTGAGACCAGCTCCAGAACTCCTCCTGGGATTACCTGAGGCTTCAGTGTGACTGCTGAGGGGTTCCCTCATTGCTTTCTGTCTAATCTGCTTCCTTCCTTCTCACAGTTGTCTTTAAGATCATGCCTCAGTCTCTTGCCCATAAACCTTCATGAACTGATTTCCAAAAGGCTAACCTGAAACAATCAAAAATTGAAATAAGCCAAATACAACTGGTTCATCCTGTCTACTTGGGAGGCTGAAAACCCGGAGGATCACAGTTTGAAGACAGCACAGACAGAAAAGTCCAAGAGACTCTATATCCAATTAACCAACAAAAAATACAGGGCTGGAGACCTGGCAGAAAGGTTGAAGCCCTAAGTTCAATCCTTAGTATCACAGCCCCCACCAAAAAAAAAAAAAAAAAACCAAACCAATGAAACAAAAGCTGAAAAAAAAAATCAAGTAATGTGAGTAAAATTTCCAAGATAGAGCAATAAAAACTGACAGCGCTGGGTGACTGTGGCTCACACCTGTAATCCTAGGAGGCTGAGATCTGAGGATTGTGGTTCAAAGCCAGCCAGGGCAGGAAAGGCCAATTAACCACTAGAAAACCGGAAGTGGCCCTGTGGCTCACGTGGTAGAGGGCTAGCCTTGAGCTGAAGACCTGAGAGATAGGTCGAGTTCAAGCCCTCCACCAACAAACAACAACAAAAAAACTGACTTAGCTGAAAGAAAGGAACATTGCCTTAGAACAGCGATGTTGCTAGGGTGGAAAAGAATGTCAGAAGCGGGCCATTCTGAGGTGGCAAGGAAATCCGAGGGGACTGACAGCTTCATCAACGTGGTGGCTCTTAAAAAGCTACATTACAAATGCCATCAGTAGACTAAGTACAAGATGAGTTAGGCAAGCTGTGGGCCAGGGCATGGGGGTGAGCGGGAAAGGGGAGAACTGGGGAAAACTAAGGGCGACATTGTCCCAAAGAGAAACCCACGCACGGTCGGCCTGTGACATGGTGACCCCTCTGCGCAGCACCTTCATAACAACAACGAAGTTATAGATTCATTTAAAAAGCGAAATTATACCAAGATACAACGACCGAAGTGGGGTGCTCGGCGGCGAGGGGGACGATGCAGGGCGGCCGAGGGTCTGGCGCCCACAGCCAGGGGCTGTCGGCGGCCCGACCGGAAGAGGGGGTGTCACGAGGGCCGGAAGCCAGCAACCAGTGAGGGGCTGTCTGCGGCCTAACCGGAAGAGGGGAGTCACGAGGACCGGAAGCCTGCCGCCAGCGAGGGGCTGTCTGCGGCCCGACCGGAAGAGGGGGGTCACGAGGGCCGGAAGGCAGCCGCCTGCTGAAGCAGCCTGCGCGGGTACCTCGCACTTGGGACTGGGCGTTGGAGCGGCAAGGCCCTCTTCCCAAAGACCAGTTTCTTAGCGCTGGCCACTCTCGGAGAGATGAAGGGGCAGCAGAGGGCAGCGGAAGCAGGAGACAAGGCCGCGCAGGTTCACAAGGGAGCCGTGGTTTTGGGCCAGGACCCAGCGGGCGAGGCTGTGGCCGGCCTCTACTCAGCCGCTTCCTTTCCTGTGCTCCAAGTCAGGTATGTCTTCAAGGCCAACCATGAGAACCAGCTGATGTCCAGGGTGGCCCAGGTGTCTGAGGGGCAGGTGGATGGCCAGACAAAAGGCCCTGGCACCATCCGTGGGCACCCTGACGCTCAGCCCATGACCCACGCGGCCATCCAGAGTGCTTTCACCAGCGATGCTGCAGTTGACACCAAGGAGACGGCTGTTGGGCCTTACTGTACTTACTTCCTCAGCCTTGAAGTGGAAGATAGGAAAGGAGGCACTACATCCGGGTCTACAGCTGCCACTGTTAGCAGGAGGCGAGCAACTCCTCCCTTCAACGGGCCGCTCTTGATGACGTCACCACAGGAAGTGCTGGGCGGAAGCCTGCAGTCAGTTGTTCCCAGAAGCCACCCATATTACCCCAAACCACCGTCTCCCTGGACAACTCAAGATGTGGAACGTAGGATTCAACATAATAAAGTGGAGCGCCGCTGCCAAGACAAGATCAACAGCTGGATCATGGAACTGGCCAAGATCATCCCAGACTGCTCTATGGAGTACCCCAAGTCTGGCCCCAGTAAAGCTGGAATTCTATCCAAAGCCTGGGAGTATATCCAGGAGCTTCGACAGAGTAACCAGTGGTTGTCTGAAGAAACACAGGGACTAGTTCAACTGCAGCTGGACAATGATGACCTTCGACAACAGGTTGAAGATCTTAAAACGAAGAATCTGCTGTTACGAGCTCAGTTGCAACACCATGGGTTAGAGGTCACGAATGACAGCAATTTGCAGGGTGCCAGTTCCAGTGGCTCATGCCTGTAATCCTAGCTCCTCTGAGGATCACAGTTCAAAGCCTTTGAGACTTTTACCTCCAATTAACCACCAAAAGTGTTTGTGTTCAGTGGTAGAGCACCAGCCCTGACCGAAAAAACTAAAGGACAACATCCAGACTCTGAGTTCAAGCCCCAGTACTGGAAAAAACACAAAAAGAATTCAGGTGCTTTGGGCTTGAGAACTGGAGAAAGCAACAGCACCCCTTTCTTTATCCACTTGTGGTGTCGGGCTTGGGGAATTTGTAATGTATGTCTTTGATTCAAGCCCCTGTGGTGTAGTATACTGCCATCCTGTGGAACTGTGTATAGGAACCCACAGCCTTGCTTGTCTTCCTCATGCTTCCTGGGCTCTTGTCTCCTGTTTCACAGTACATGTGCTTTCTCCTTGATGGATTCTGGACACATTAAAGTGGGATTGCCCAGCAGAACTGCTGCTGTCAGGTGATTCTCTGGCTTGCCCCAGGACTCTGGTGCTTCTGTTGGATCTTTGAAGTTTACATGTGTACCTGGCAACTCTGGGGATCAAGCTTAATTAAGAAATAGGGGAAAGGTGCTTAGTGCAGGCTGTTCTCCTGTGAAAGAGAATTGGTCCAACAAATTGCTGAGGCCTCTGAAGTCAGGGAAAAAACAGGCTGGAGCCAGCTTGTCACCTTTTCCCTTATGGCCTCTCTCTCTCTCTTTTTTTTTTTTTCTCTTTAAAGTAAAATTGTTTTGAATCCAAAAGACAAAACAAACAAACAAGCTGGGTATTGGTAGCTCACACCTATGATCCTACGTACTCAAGAGACTGAGCACTGAAGATTGTAGTTCAAGTCCAGCCCAGGTAGGAAAATCCATGAAACTCTTAACTCCAATTAGGAAGTGGAGCTGTGGCTTAAGTGGTAGATCACTAGCTTTAAGCAAATAAATAAAAAGCTCAGGTCCTGAGTTCAAGCTCCAGGACCAGCACAAAAAAGAAAAGAAAAAAAAGGAAAGCTAAAGACAAGAAGTGATAAAGGGTTAAATAAAAAGATCTCTAGGGGTTGGGAAGGTGGCTCAGTGGTAGAGTGCTTGCCTTGCATGCCTGAGGCCCTGGGTTCGATTCTTCAATACCACATAAGTAGAAAAAGCCAGAAGTGGTGCCATGGCTCAAGTGGTAGAGCACTAGCCTTGAGCTGAAGAGCTGAGGGACAGCGCGCAGGCCCAGAGTTCAGGCCCCACAACTGACCAAAAAAAAAAAAAAAAAGATCTTTAGGAGAAAAATAGAAAAACCACAATTTTCAATAGAAGATAAGCTAATGAGAAGTTAGCTCTTAAGCCTTTAAAAACAGTAACTTTTGCCAGGTGCCGGTGGCTCACACCTGTAATCCTAGATACTCAGGAGGCTGAGATCTGAGGATCACGGTTCAAAGCCAGCCCGGGGAAGGAAAGTCTGTGGGACACTTATCTCCAATAAAGCACTAGACAACCAGAAGTGGTGCGGTGGCCCAAGTAGTAGAGCACTCGCCTTGAGCTGAAGAGCTGAGGGATAGCGCCCAGGCCCAGAGTTCAAGCCCCATGGCCAACAACCAAAAACCCAGTAACTTTCCCATAGTGGTGCTGCCTTTAAATCTCAGCACTTGAGAGGCAGGAGGATTTCTGCTTTGAGACTGCCCTCTAGCTGTCTGACTGTTTCTATCTGTCTCTGTCTCTGTCTCTTTCACACACACAAGGGAACTTTCCAGTAGAGAAATTTGGCAGACATCTCCATTTCCTTAACCAACTGATTAAAGATAGTATCATCCCTATTTGAGTTGCCATCATGTCCTTCCTTATGGGACTTCCTAACCATATTACTTCTATAGTGTTCCTGCCAGAAGACATAACTTAAATGGAATCATGAGTTTAAGTATCTGTGAGTACAAACTGCGAAACAACCTTAAACACAACTATCCTGTTCCCTGCAAAAAGGTCAAGATCAAAAGAGTCAGTGAGCCAGGCACTGGTGGCTCACACCTATAATCCTAGCTACTCAAGAAGCTGAGATGTGGAGGATTGTAGTTCAAAACAAATTCAGGAGGAAAGCCTGAGACTCCCATCTCTTAACCAAAAAGGTTGGGTGGAAGCATGGTATAAATGGTAGCGCAAGCAAGCTGAACGAGTGGGAGTTCCTGAATTCAAACCCTGGTACCAGTAAACGAAGACAATGAAAACCCCAGAAACTTCCAAAGTAAAAGAAGTGTCTAAATACAAGGTATTATCCTTGTCAAATAATAGCTGAAATTACTATAAACTGATGAAATCTATGGCCAGATTACAATGTTTTGTCAATGTTAAATTCCATAATTGTTACTATGGTTCTCTGATTATATGAGGGAACTTTATATATATAATTTTGTGCTAGTCCTGGGGCTTGAACTCAGGCCTCAGCTCAGGTCCTCAGCTATTGTGCTCAAGGCTATTTTGCTCTACCACTTGAGCCACAGCTCTGCTTCTGGCTTATTACTGGTTAATTGGCGATAAGAGTCCCATGGACTTTCCTGCCCAGATTGGCTTCAAATTGTGATCCTCAGATCCCAGTCTCCAGAGTAGCTAGGATTAGAGGTGTGAGCTATCAGCGCCCAGCTTGAGGGAATATTTTTGTTCTTAGGAAATACACTAAAGTATTTGGGAATAAAGGGGGCATGGTATCTTCAGATTACTCAATGGATACATGGTGGGAAAATGTATATGTATATGTATGTATGTGTATGGACATATACATGATTGTACAGTTTATATGTAGTTACAAAATAAACCATACGGCAAAAAGTAAACTAATAAACAAGTGAAGGACTAAAGGTTGTAATTCCTTGAATTTTCTCTTTTTTTTTAGTACCATGGCAACTTGGGGTGCTCTACCACTTGGGCCACACAGCTTTTTTTTTTTTGTCAGTCATGGGGCTTGAACTCTGGCTTGGGCGCTGTCCCTGAGCACTTCAGTTCAAGGCGAGCACTCTACCACTTGAGCCACAGCACCACTTCCAGTTTTCTAGTGGTTTTATTGGAGATAAGAGTCTCAAGGCCTTTGCTGCCTGGGCTGGCTTTGAACGGAGATCCTCAGATCTCAGCCTCCTGAGTAGCTAGAATTACAGGCATGAGCCACCAGCGCCCTGCTCAGCTTGGCTTTTTTGCTGGTTAACTGGAATGGATTTGTCTGTCTGAGCTTGCTTTAAACCTTGATCCTCAGATCTCAACCCCTGAGTAGCTAGGAGTATAGGCACAAACCATCAGTGTCCAGCTCTTGAATTATTTTGCCAGTCCTGGGGCTTGAACTCAGGGTCTGGGCACTGTCCCTGAGCTTCTTTTGCTTAAATCTAGCACTCTACCACTTGAGCCACAGTACCACTTCTGGCTTTTTCTGTTTATGTGTTACTGAGGAATCAATCCCGGGGCTTCATGCATGCTAGGTAAACACTCATCTACCACTAAGCCATATTCCCAGCCCTTGACTTATTCTTATAATTCTTATTTTACGTTTGAAAACATGTCAAAATAAAATTACCAAAGGGGGAGATACTACAAAGCCATGCATGGTGTACACCTGTAATTGAATCAGGAGGGTGAGGCAGGAAAATTGAGTTCAAGGCCAAATAGGACTCTGGAAAAAGAAGTTTATACCTGTCCATTGTTTACTCTTTCAAATGATTCTAAGCATTTATAGAGCTCCAAGAATACTTGCAGAGGGGCTGGGAAGGTGGCTCAGTGGAAGAGCGCTTACCTTGCATGCATGAGGGCCTAGGTTCGATTCTTTAGCACCACATAAGCAGAAAAAGCCGGAAGTGGTGCTGTAGCTCAAGTGGTAGAGCGCTAGCCTTGAGCTGAAGAGCTGAGGGACAGCGCCCAGGCCCAGAGTTCAGGCCCCACAACAGACAAAAAAAGAAACAAAAGGGAAGTCTGGTGCCCACAAATAGTACAAACCAACACCCAAACCTTTTTCTGAACTAGGAACATGGTTCAACATGGCAAAACACAGCCTAGCAAATATAACGGCTCTGTATTAGAAAATAGGGCAGGAATATATATATATATATATATATATATATATATATATATATATATATATATATATATATATACACACACATATACACACATATATACAAAATGAACCAACATAGATATTTTTCTTAAGAATTATCAGCTACTAGTTGAGTATTTCTTAGTCAAATTGCTTTGAACCAAGATCTGTTTTCTTACTTTCCTCAGATTTTGGATCATCTGCCTAGATTTTACCAGTTCATTAGCTGATGTGGAAATCCAAAATCTGAAATGAGTTTTATGTAAGCCTTCAAAAGTTTCACAATTTGGAGTGTTCTGATTTATGAGGTGCCATGTATATGTGTATGTGTGCTAGTAAAACTAGTACTGGGATTGGAGCAGCCTCACTCACTTGGTTTACTTGCTCAGCTTGCTTGATCCATTTCTGCCACTTGAGCCCAGCCCAACTTTTGGATTAATGAGTTGAAATCAAGACTTTTTTGGTTTTAAACAAATTCTCTGACCTCAGCCTTCTGAGTAGCTAGATTACAGATGTGAACCATGGGCATGTGGTGTGCACATAATTTTAATATCAAATGACATAAAGTCCTCAGATAATTACAAAGTGAATAAAATCACTCTCCTATCTTTGCTATCCTCAAATCACTAGGATCAGCCAGGTGCCCGTGGCTCAAGCCTGTAATCCTAGCTGTTGAGGAGGCTGACATCTGAGGATTGTGGTTCAAAGCCAGCCTGGGCAGGAAGTCTGTTAGACTCATCTCTAATAAACCACCAGAAAACCAGAAGTGGTGCTGTGGCTCAAGTGGTAGAGCACTTGCCATGAACTGAAGAGCTGAGGGATAGTGCCCAGGCCCAGAGTTCAAGCCCCATGACCGACCCCCCCCCCAAAAAAAATCACTAGATCAGTCATATCAGGAGATATATTTTGTAAAATACCATTCATACACAGAATGGCTATTACTTAAAATGTATTCCCAAGCATGTCATCAGGAATGTGAACATGACCCATTTTTCAGCATCACCTGTTTCATAATTCAGTGGCATCAGAATGTCTGTGAAAACTCCAAGAGAAATGAAAAGCAGCAGACGAACTTTGCTTACTCCTTACAGTTTACTGCAAAAACCATGCATTCTAGCATGTGCATATGCTAATACCCAGTTACTTAGCTGTGAACACAGGCAGAGGATGGGAGGGCTAAAATTCCTGTTGTACTTCACATCGTCATTATCTGGACACTACAGTCTATCTCTAGTTTTTCCTTACTTCCCTTAGAACCTGTTTGCCTCCATGTGCCAGGTTCCTTCCCTCTGGGCTTTTTGCTCATTGTTCCTCTCCATTCTGGTTTTGCTTGAGTCCCACCTGGACTCCTGGCTAAATCTGAATCTTTCATACACATTTCTGAACCCCTAACAAGTTTGCACTTGTCATATCCATACCCATTATTATAGAGCTTATAGAATGGGAGCCATTTGGAATGAGTCTCAGGCGCCAGGGCCCAGGCACAGTACTGGCAGTGTCCATTAAGATCCTATACTTCCCTACCTGCGAGGTTTTGGGCAAGGCTGTCTCCGGCCTCTCAGAACCTTGAGGGCTCAGATATATCCACCAGCACTTAATTTTGAGGGGCTGCTGCCAACCAAATGTATAACCCCTTAAGAAATGTCTGCCAGGAAAGAGACCATCTACTTTGGGGAATTTTAGAGTTAAGAGTCTAGCCCTGGGCTGGGAAGGTGGCTCAGTGGTAGAGCCCTTGCCTTACATGCATGAGGCCCTGGGTTTGATTCCTCAGCACCACATAAGCAGGAAAAAAAAAAAAAAGGACGTGTTGCTGTGGCTCAAGCGGTAGAGCACTAGCCTAGAGCTGAGAGACAGTGCCCAGGCCCAGAGTTCAGGCCCCAAGACCAGTTAAAAAAAAAAGAGCCTAGCCCTTAGTTGAAAAGGAACCTGTCAAGATGGGGAAAATACCAAAAGTAGGGCCTTAAGGGGAACCTGGCCAGAGGACAGGGAGGACGAGCATGCTGTAAGGACAGGCTCTGCCAAGGCTGACTGACATTGGCCAAAGTTTGTTCCATGTTGCAACAGATCTACAGATCTACCTCCTGAGCATTTTCCCATGCCTGGAGGAAACCTTGGTTGCAAAATGGACTTAAGCTGATATGAGGGGCCAGGACAAACCCCAACATGGCCCAAGGAAGAGCATGTATGAGGAGGTGGGAGGTGAGTGGAGCCAATCAGCCAGCAGGCCTTACCCAATGTCCTGGAGGTGTTAACTCTATTGAAGCTTAGATTTTTTTTCCATTAAAATTAACAAGCAGTTTTAGTAACAATTATGAACATGTTGAGGGGCTAAATCATATTCTATATAAGGTAAATTTCGCTTGGATTATATGGGCAGCACATTCAGAGATTCTCAGGAATAAGAAACAAATGGTAAGCCGGGCGCTGGTGGCTCACACCTGTAATCCTAGCTACTCAGGAGGCTGAGATCTGAGGATCAAGGTTCAAAGCCAGCCCGGGCAGGAGAGACCGTGAGACTCCTATCTCCAATAAACCACTAGAAAACTGGAAGTGACGCTATAGCTCAAGTGGTAGAGCGCTCGCTCGCCTTGAGCTGAGGGACAGCGCCCAGGCCCAGAGTTCAAGCCCCATGACCGACAAAAAAAAAAAAAAAAAAGAAACAAATGGTCACTAATGTATACACAACACAGCTGTATCAGAAAAACAAACAGCACCTTGTAAACTAAGTCTAAAGTTAGAATATTTTACTTGTTTAATAGTTTAATCATAACAGAGTAGGATATTGTCCAGAGAAAAAAATTCTCAAAAAGTAGGCGTTTATAAATTATAACTATTATTCCAAATAAAAGTGAAGCTTAGATTTTTATAAGCCAGACAGACTCAAGGTCTGCTGAGAATACCAGCTTTGAATACTTTAACACAACAGGCACTGTTTTAACTGATCATATGTAACTGCTATGCATACCTTTTTACACAAGAATTCTTAAAAGTAGAATAGTAGACTACATGGATAAGACACAGGCAATTTCATGGTTTTTTTTTCCTTTATTGAGAAACTTAAGACTTGGTTACGTCAAATAAAACCAATTTCTGGAGGGAAAAAAACCAAAACCCACAATAGAAAAAAAAGTTAACACTGGGCCACAGAACCCAGAGAATATATTCTTATAATTGAAAAATTCTAGGTGCATCATAATTGACCTTTTGATACAAAATGACCTATGACATTTGCAACTGTGATTCTTGGTGTTGAGGTCCATAGGACAAGCTAGGAATCTTCAAACCTCAAGCTGAATTCCATGAGGGGTTATTTGGCTTTTGACTCCTGAAAAGATAAGCACCAACACTATTAAATACATAAAAGAATTCTATATATTCATTGAGCTCCCTGATAAAACACAACTGACATCCTAGACTGTACATTTCAGCACTGTCCTTTGCACATCCCATCTCTGGCCTAAGACTCCTTGGACCTTGATAACCTGAGCATCACCAAGCTGACCTCTACCAATACACCAGCACTGCCCTTACATCCTCTTTCCCTTTATCCCTGTATGGTTTCCCTGGAAGCACCTACTACCTAATGCCAGTGAAATTTCACTCACCTAAGCCCCTGCAGGCAGAGTCCATAACCTTCACAAGTCACCTAGAACACACCCCATACTTGCAATTCAGGCATTTCTCTTCTCTTACTAGAATCATGACAGCCAGGTCTATCTTGTTTTACAAGTATTATACCACCCTACCAATCTCAGGCCAAACTGAGTATGCCAATGTGCCAGTACTGGGACTTGAACTCAATGCTGCTCCTTAGCTTTTGCATTTAAAGCTGGTGTTCTTTTATCACTTGGGCCACAGCTTCACTTCTGGCTTTTTTGCTGGTTAAATTGAATATAAGGTTCTCAGGGACTTTCCTGCCACTAAGTGTAAGCCATCAGCAATGGGCTCTCCATTGTAATTCTTCACAACAATTGACAGGTGATAGAAAGACTCAGGTCAAATGGCAAAATGTACTGGTGGTCTTGCCTATAATCCTAGCTATCCAGGAGGCTGTGATCTGAGGACTGTGGTTTCTAACTTAGCCCAGGCAGCAAAGTCAGTTCAAACTCTCATCTCCAATTAACCACCTACCAGAAACCAGAAATGATGCTGTGGCCCAAAGTGACAGAGCTCTTTACTTAAGCAAAGAAGCTCAGGGACAGCACCCAGACTCAGAGTTCAAGCGCCAGATTGGGGTCAGGAAGAAGCCGTGAGTGGGTATGGTGGCACTCTCCTTGTAATCAAGGTTGAGACAGGAGTATGGAGAGTCTTGAGTATGGAGAGGAGTATGCAGCCTGGGCTGCAGAGTAGACCTATCTCAAAAAAGGTGGAAGGTTCATGCTTATAATCCTAGTTACTCAGGAGGCCAAAATCTGAGGATTGTGGTTCAAAGCCAGCCTGGGCAGGAAAATCAGTTGAGACTCTTACCTCCAATAAAACCACCAGAAAACTGGAAGTGGCATTGTGGCTCAAGTGGTAGAGCAAAAGCTTTGAGCTGAAGAGCTTAGAGACAGTGCCCAGGCCTAGAGTTCAAGCCCCATGACCAAAAAAAAAAAAAAAAGTAGAAAATAAAATAGCTAATAAACATTGGGGCTGGGAAGGTGGCTCAGTGGTAGAGTGCTTGCCTTGTATGCATGAGGTTGGATTCCTGGGTTTGATTCCACAGCACCACATAAGCAAAAAGAAAAAAAGCCAGAAGTAGTGCTGTGGCTCAAGTGGTAGAGCACTAGCCTAGAGCTAAGGGACAGTGCCCAGGCCCAGAGTTCAGGCCCCACAAACGGACCCCCCCAAAAAAATAAATAAAAATTAAAAAAATAGCTAAACATACGTTTTTCCTTGTCTAAGAGGTAGCAGCAGCAACAGCGCCCACCTTCTGGGCAGCTTCTTTCTTGGCATGATGAGCCTGTAGAACTGCTACAGCTTCATCTACCTGTGAGAGAAATGTCCAGGTAGTCAATGACTTGGAGAGACCCTTGGCCCCACTTGTGTCCAATATTCCCTCATTCTTCCCTCGCTGAGAACAGAAGCCACTCACAGTTGTGAGTAGCAGCTCACCTTGGAGCGGAGGGACTCCGGGGACTCCAGCATGTGCAGCAGCTCAGAGTTGTCGATCTCCAGCAGCATCCCTGTGATCTTTCCAGCCAGATTTGAATGCATTGTTTGGATAAGGGGAAACAAACGTTCTCCTGTTGGGCAAAGCAAAAAAAAAAAACCACATGAAATGGAAGCTGGGCGCTGGTGGCACATGCCTGTAATCCTAAGTATACAGGAAGCTGAGATCTGTGGCTTAAAGTGGCAGAGTGCTAGCCTTGAACAGAAAAGCTAAAGGACAGTGTCCAGCCCCTGAGTTCAAGCCACACCTTACACACATACTACACACAAACACACATCCATACACACCAAATTCCACTGAATAGATTGGTCCAGGTTGGCCCTCTCCTGGAAGCAGGTGGGATACTTACCCAACATCTGTTTCTGTTCTTGGGGGGGTGCTGCAGCCAACATGGAGGCTGTTAGAGGCTCTTGCCCCTGTACATGGACTGCAGGCTGGGGTGCCTGGAAACAGAAAAGCAAGCCAGTCAGCACCAAGAACAGGATGCTTGGCCACACCTGTACACATACCTATGTACACTTGTTTTCAAAGGACCACTTCTGTTGGGAGTAGGATGGGGCTCAGGTGAGGAGCAGAAGGGCTTAGACATAAAAACATAACAACTTACAAATAAACAGTATATTATCAGAAAGAGAAAGTGAAAAGCATGCTGACATTTCACTTGAATTACCAAGGATTTATGTTGTGTATCACGCCATACCTTTTCCTGAAAGAACTCCCATTAGGGTCTATTCCCATACAAATTTGGGTCAGTGTGAATCAGTGAATAGCAAAACATAATTGACCCCCTTATCAGCTGTATTTTTTTTGGGGGGGAGGGGGGTCCGTTTATGGGGCCTGAACTCTGGGCCTGGGCACTGTCCTTCAGCTCTTCAGTTCAAGGCTAGTAGTGCTCTACCACTTGAGCCACAGCGCCACTTCTGGCTTTTTTCTTTCTGCTTATGTGGTGCTGAGGAATCGAATCCAGGGCCTCAGGCATGCAAGGCAAGCGCTGTACCACTGAGCCACCTTCCCAGCCCTATCAGCTGTATTTTTACCAGAGAGATGTAGATATTTATCATATCAAATAATTGATTTATGGTGTTAATGTAAGTCACAGACCTAAAAAGTACAGCCAATACTGGTGGCTCTCATCTACAATATAAGCCTAGCTATTGCTCAGGAGGCTGAGATCTGAGGATCGTAGTTCAAAGCTAACCAGAACTTTAAGTCTGAGACTCTACCAAGTGGCTCACTGGGACACCATTGGCCACAGAGCTGGGAATCTATCCTGGCTTACGTGCCTTTCACCTCTTATTGACCTTGGTTCCAACCCCTCTTGAAGAGAAGCAAAGGCTCAAGTAGACCACTCGATGTGAAAGTGACCTGAAGGCTCCAACTGAGTGACATGTGTATCACAAAAGGAGAGTAGGAATCGCTCACTGCCTCTTGTTGAGAAGATCTGGGTAAACTGTGACCAGACCACCCACAAAACAAGCACCTACAGAGCAAGTATGTAGTACCAGTTGGGGGCATCGGAAAACAGCCCCCTTTTTTTGAAGGGAGGGTCTGTCCTGGGGCCTGGAACTCTGGGCCTAGACACTGTCCCTCAGCTCTTCAGCTCAAGGCTAGTACTCTACCACTTAAGCCATAGCCCCACTTCTGGTTTTCTGGTGGTTTATTGGAGATAAGTCTCATGGACTCTTATGTGGTGCTTAGGAATTGAACCCAGGGCCGCATGCATGCAAGGCACGTACTCTACCATTAAGCCACCTTCCCAGTCCAGAAAAGCATCTTTTAAACCAAGTAGGAATAGGGACACACAGTATGGTGGGTCTCACCTGCAGAGGCTGTATGGCAGGGTGGGGGCTGCGGACACTGGAGGCATACTTGTAGGGTGCCACAGCCCGAGGAGCAGCAGCAGCAACTGCAGCACGAGGTGCTAGGTTGGGCACAGCTGTGGGAACACCTTACAGAAAGAACAAGTACAATTAAAGCCCATCAGTCTGAGCACAGACCCGTCAAATCCCATCTTTCCCCCTTCTGTGAGCACCCAATACCACCTCCAGACTGGCAGCTGTCAGTCAGCCCTTGCTGGGCGGCACCAGCCCCACCAAAGTCCATAGCCAAGCGGTCCGGGCACTCAGACCCTACAACAGACCAGCAAATGCACATCAGTGTTGGCAGCAGATGTCCAACTGGCCACGTCCCACGGAAGGAGAAAAGTCCAATGTGTGTTCGCAGTCATGTCATACAGGGGTCACTACTGCTACTTTCAAGCCAAAGGACAACACACAACTCTCCACATTTTGGAATACATACACACTCTGGACGTCAGCTTTCTTGTACCCTATCCCACCTGAAAGAACAAGCTATCTCTGCAATCATCCAGTAAGCAACCTTTACAAGTCACCAATGAGCAAAGAACATTGATCAACACATCAGGACACACTGGCTCTCTGCTCCTAAGCACAGATACCTACCCTAAATACACAGGACAGAACCAGGACTCAAATGAGCCCCACAAACTGACCCAGAGAGGGCAGAGCTAGTCATCCTGACTCCCTCCTCCCCGCTCCTACAAGCCAGTTTGCTCACCGACTCTCTGAGTGGTAGTAGGGAGGCCACGAGAGGCCGGAGCATTACCAGTTGGAGCCAGATGGCGAAGAGTTGGACGAGGCCCAGACTGGCGAATGGCACTTGGCATTCCTTGGAAGCCTGGTGAAGAGACAAACAATGATAAAGAGAAGCTAGGTGACCTCTTGGGGGACATGTAGGCAAAGTAGGTAGAATTGGGCTCTCTACTACCTACCTTGAGGTCTCCCGCCTTGCTGCCAGCGTGGGTTAGGCCTCATTTGTGCTAACTGGTTAGGGGTGTAATATGGAGGTCTTCCCTGAGCCTGGATGGAAAAATACCCAAGTCTCTTTATTATAAGGATTGAAACCCATGCCTGCAAATCTGACCTAACCACTAGGCTGCAGGCTAATTCCTTTTTTGTGTGTGTTGGTCCTGGGGCTTGAACTCAGGGCCTGAACATTGTCCCTGAACTTTTTTTTTGGGTCCAGTCGTGGGGCCTGAACTCTGGGCCTGGGTGCTGTCCCTCAGCTCTTCAGCTCAAGGCTAGCGCTCTACCACTTGAGCCATAGCGCCATTTCCGGCTTTTTTCTTTTTGCTTATGTGGTGCTGAGGAATCGAACCCAGGGCCTCGGGCATGCAAGGCAAGTGCTCTACCACTGAGCCACCTTCCCAGCCCCGTCCCTGAACTTTTTTGTCCAAAGCTATTCTTCTAGCCACAGCCCCACCTCTAGCCCTTTGAAGGTTAACTCTGATACTTTCCTGCCAAAGTCTGGCCTTGAATCTCAATCCTCAGATCTCAGCCTCCCCAGTAGCCATGATTACAGATTCCCAGCTTCCATCATTTTGTTTGGAAGGCCTCTTATGCTAGTTTTTTTTTTTTTTAATTTTTTAAGTATCAGAATCTAAAATTCCCTTTCTCCAACTACCACAGCAAATCGGAGCAGCTGTCATGGCATGTCTTGGTCATGTGGCAGACCCACCTGTGGAACTGCTGGCACAAAATAGCCACCAGCTGCAGGCTGGAACTGATTCAAGATGGCATTGGCAGGGAGTGCTCTCATCCCGGCCACCCGCTGCATATACTGGTTTGTCAGGTGAGCCTTTCTTTCTTCCTTCCTCTGGGCCAGGGCAACATACAGAGGCTTGGAGCCAACAATGCGTCCATTCATCTCAGTGACTGCTTTGGTTGCTTCTTCAGGGGAAGAGAAGCAGACGAAGCCAAACCCTTTGCTCCTTCCATCCTCTAGCATCACCTATACAACATGAGAGCACTAACTTCAGAAAAAGTGCAGCAGAGGAGCAGCTGCCTAGCTAAACCAAGAAACCTGATTTTTGGGCACAAGTTACCAAGTTTGGTCAAGGGTTCAACAATGACTACTAATAGTCACAACTTCTAACATACCTGGGCATTTCCTATTTCAAGTCTTCAAGAAGCACTAATATCCTTCAAAACTATGTGACTAGTGGTAAAACCCAGAAGCCAAAGATGCTTCCTGATACCTAAAGGCATAGCTAAAACTGAGCATCCATAAGGCATTTAAATTTTTTTTAATATTGAGAGTTTAAGCTCAGGGGCCTCTTGCTTGCTAGAGGTCACTTGAATCACACCCCCAGTCTTCCTCAAGAGATCGACAGGAGTGTTGAAAAATATAGGTGTTTAACAACTTATTTATAGAACTCATCTGGTCCAAGCTCTTAGCAAGGTTAGGATAACGCTTTTGAAATAGCAAATGCAAGCAGATAACTCAGGAAGACAGAGGATGGTTGATTTGTTCAGTCAGAGGTAACAGCAAGAAAAACTGGGCAAACTTAGCCAGAGATCGATCACCTTACCCCAAAGAAGTGATATGGCAGGGCCAAGGTCGCCAGCCCCGCCACCCTCATTCTTATCACTCAAAGGACTTGTGAGAACAAGCAAACGATAAATACACCGCAAACTATGGAAAACCAAACTTTCCACTTCATTTTTTCCATAGGTCTCAATTCTAGCTCTAAATTTTCCAAACACCTTCACAGTCAGGGAGAAATGTGGCAGAGTTGTAGAGACAGGCCCCAAGACACATGGAAAACAACCTGTCTGGATATCCTCTGCTTGTAGTGTAGCACCCGCTGTCCCCATCCCAGCACCAAGCAGCGGGCATGGGAAAGATGTGGGTGCTTTGGAGCTACAGGGAGTCCCTGGGTCAGATTCCACACTCCATAGTGGGATGACAGCACAAGACAAATCTGTTGGAATACTCAACTATTCTCAGCACTATCAACCTAATTTAGATGGAATAAATGCCGATAAACCTAGAAGAGGATATTCTGCTTTTAATGCTAACATCGCATACATAGCAAAATACCTTAGCACTGGTGATTGAGCCAAAAGGAGAAAATTCTTTTCTTAATTTCTCATCATCAATGGTATCGTCCAAGTTCTTAATGTAGAGATTCACACCCTGAAAGAGCAATACCACTATTAGTAACACACCTCCACATAGATTATTCTCCAAGACTACAAATCCCCAAATGTGGTCCTCAGACCAGCAGCCACATCCTTGTGACTTGTTAGAAATGAAATTCTTGCCAGGTACGGAGGTACACGCCGGCAATCCCAACACTCAGGAGACTGAGGAAGACCATAAATTCAGGGTCAGCCTGGGCCTGAGACTTCCAAAGAAAGAAATTTCTTGGGCAGGTTCCCAACTAAACCAATCAGGCAAGAACCTCTGGGACTGACCCAGCAATCTGTGTATTAAGGTCCCAGAGGAATCTGAGCGTATTTAGAAATGAATGCTACAGGACATCACTCCCATAAAGTAATATCAAGAAAAAACCCACACAGAAAAAAGAACAGTAAGTGGAGAGCCCAAATCGTGTCCTTGGTTCGGTAATTTTGCAGCATATCTGGATGGTATACATCCCTTTCAATGTCATCCTCAGTGGGAAAAATAAGAGAGATGCTAAGTCCCCTAAGACAAAGCCTGCTTCACTTAAATGTGATCTGTTAATTCCCTTGCATCGGTATGCTGATCCAAGCCCACCTCACCTGGTATCGGCTTATTCTCTCCTGTTTCAGCTGTTCAAATTTCCGCTTTAGTTCAGCCTGCCGTTCTACTTTCTTCTGTGCACGGCCTACAAATATAGCTTTCCCACTGATTTCCTTTCCATTCATTTCTTCCACGGCCTAGAGAGGAAATCCATGTCTTTAAGCCACATTGGGGAGACAGACCTTGTTAAATCTAACCAACTATTTGTTCTGAGAAAAAATGCCATCTCTGAAGTCTGCTAAACAAATCCACAACTCGTTCAAGCGTTTGTTTTTCTGGTAGTTAAGTTAACCTTACTGCTCTCTAGGTTCAGCGCCCTCAACCTATGCAAGGGAGCAAACACCTGCCCTAGGTTTTAACAGCTGAGGTGACCTCCTAGTGCATTTGCTTGAAAACAGCTAAATGATCCAGTAGCTGTGGAAGCCCCTAAGAAAGATAATTGCAGACAGTACAGGAAGTGTGTACCACTCCAGCTCTGCCTACTCTCTGCAACCACCTCCTGTATGTTCCCACACTGTTGTACTCACCTTATTGGCATCCTCGTGTTTTTCGTAACTCACAAAGCCGAAGCCTTTGGATTTCCCGCTGGGATCTCTCATCACCTTGACACTGAGAGTCTTACCTATTAGCAAAGGACATGAAGGTCACACCTCTATCATGGCAAGGAAAAGACCTCTCTAGGAATCTTGTTGAAGCAAGTCTCTAGCTGAACCCAGATGGACAATGTGAGCATGGACCCCAACTTACCAAACTGGCTAAATAGCTCTTTCAGATTCTCATCATCCACCTCTTCCCCAAAGTTTTTGATATAGACATTCGTGAATTCCTTGGCTTTGGCTCCAAGTTCAGCTTCACGCTCTTTGCGAGACTTGAATCTCCCTACAAACCTATAAGAAAAACAGTGAACAGCAATCACTTCAGGGAACAAAAAGTCTTCTAAGGGCCCAAAGGAATGCAGTTAAAGGCTCACAGGAGAGGTTAAAACACGAGGTCCCCATCCACCAGCAAGAGAGCAAGCTCAGAGATGTCCCGTTCCCAGCAGAAAGAAAAGAGGCAGGACTACCCTGGAAGGAAGGACCAGCCCCAGGGCTCCTGGCTCAGACCAGGGCTGCTCCTACCACATCACAACTGCCTTCGTGAAGAAACCTGATGACCACATTTTTAAAACGTTCATTTCTGTGCATCTACGTAAATGCAAAGAAAAAGGTCTGGAAGGATATAAACCAAACTGTTAACAGCGGTTAGTCCTAGGAGTGAGATTACTAGACATCGCTTAAAGGAAAAAAAGAAAAAAAGAAAAAAAAAGGTATTCACACTGTATATATAAGAAAATATGCACTTGGATTTTCTATTTTTTTTCTAGTGATACCTGTAGAACTCACTGCTGGGCACAGACATCAGAAACACAACCCATCCTCTGGTTTATTCAATGCCACAAAGGACAGAAATAACTTGATTGTGACAGCCAAGGCATGTGGTCCCTCCTTCTCCCCACATGGCTCTGCTGTCCCTTCTCTCCATTCCACAGGAGCAACCACAACAAAGCAACAGGATGTTAAGAAGTATCTCTGGAAAGAATGGGTTTTTCGTCTTAACCAAATTATTACTGGGGAGCCAGCCATGTATTGGTCAGAGTCCTGCGTTAGAGGCTGGAGAACTAGAGGGACAATTTGGCATCAACAATTAGCAAAGACTCATGGAGAGACAAGAGTCCAATGCAAGCCAAGGTCATTTAGCTAGTATACAGCTCCTGGTCAGCACAGGGCCCTCTCCACTCTGCCACTGGCCAAGACCCCTGCTCAGAGTAGGCTTAGAGCTGTCTTCCAGCCAGCCCTAGTTGCTGGTGCTCACAAAACCCACAGACAAATGCCTTTAAAAGGGAGAGGCAGCAGGCAGGCCATGGCTTGGGCAGGGAGCCCACCTTGGCGAGTCAAAAGGGCTGCCATGGCTCAGGCAGGGAGACTCACCAGCCCTGGAGTGGAGAGGTAGGAACAGGCCACACTTGGGCCGAGAAACCAGTAGCCGCCTTGTCTGTGCCAGTTAATACCGAGGTGGGGCCACTGCTGGCTCATGCGATCGTTGTTGCTCCGGACTGGGACACTCACACTTTGCGGTCATTGAGGAGCATGCCATTCATCTTCTCGATGGCCTTGTCAGCAGCCTCTTGGGTCTCGAAGTGGACAAAGGCATAACCCTTAGAGCCGTTCTCATCACACACCACCTGCCAAAGGATACAGCATGCTTCAACATCACTGGCCAGCTCCAGAGATGCACCTTTGTGTTCCAAGGCAGCCCCCTAACTGCTCCAGCTGCTATCTCATAGTAGAAATACGACAGACACCTGGCAGGTATCTTTCCTTACAAACAGTGGTTGCCACCAGGCTGCTACTATTCCTAATGTTTTCTTAGTAAAAGACATTTAAAAGATCTGAACAAAACCTAGAGCTATAGAAAGACAAACCATTTTCCAACTCACACAGGGATTTTAATCTAGTTGGTGTCAGACATAGTAGCTATGTGGAACACTTTGTAAAACTTCCATGGTAGCTATGTACTAAGAGCTGCACACCCAGAACTCTGGACAATGCCTGTAATCCTAACTGCTTGGGAGGATGAGTAGTTTGTAGCTAGCCCAGGCAGAAAAAGATCTGAAGACTCTACCTCCCAAGTCCTAGGGTTTGAACTCAGGGTCTGGGAGCTGTCTGAGCTTTTTTGCTCAAGCCTAGCACTCTACCACAGTGCCAATTCTGACTTTTTTTGGCACTTAACTGGAGAGAAGAACCTCATGGATTTTCCTGCCCACACTGGATTTAAAACGCAACCCTCAGATCTCAACCTCCGCCTCCTCAGTAGCTAGGGATTATAAATACCCAACACCTATAGAAATCTTTTGCTGAGATTTCATTTCTTACATTAAAAAATAAATAAATCACCATAAGCTGTCATTTCCATTTCTAAAGCAGTTCATTAGTTCAAGATTCAAGTTCATTTTTCTACTGAAATCATTTAATCAGTGTTTACCTTGCAGGACAGAATATTTCCAAAAGCGGAAAAAGTATCATAAAGTGCCTTGTTATCTATAGATTTGTCCAGGTTCTTGATGAAGACATTTCCCACACCAGATTTTCTCAAAGAGGGATCCCTCTGAGACCACATGATCCGGATTGGCTTTCCCTTAATCACATCAAAGTTCATGGTGTCCAAGGCCCGCTCAGCTGTGAAAGAGAAACACAGTTTGAGAATTCAAATAACGCAGGTAAGTAACTGCCACCATCCAATGACTTCACTTTTTCAAAGTAAATGGCCTTCATATTCATAGCACCATGATTCTAATACCTCACCTCTGACCAAGTTTTACCATTTATAGAAGACACTTTTGTAGCCTATCATCAACCCATGTGGAACAACTAAAATGATCCCTGAGCACTGGTGGCTCAGGCCTGTAATCCTATAATCTGAGGATAGCAGTTCAAAGCCAGCGTGCGCAGAAAAATCCATCAGACTCATCTCCAATAAACTACTCAGAAGAAGCAGGAAGTGGTGCTATGGATCAAGTAGTAGAATACCAACTTTGAACACAAAGATGCTCAGGGACAATGCCCAAGCCTGAGGACTGGTCAAAACAAAGAGAAAATAATACGTTTTTTTTTTTTACTTGGGCCCAACTTCAATTTCTAAAGTATAGAAATTGTTCTTAGCATCACCAGGGCAAGAAGAATAGATAAACCCACCTCATCATTGCTCAACAGTAGAGCAGTCAGGCCTGTACCTGGTGGTATCAGGCCTTTCAAAGTTTTCATCTGAGTTCAGTGAATTCTAGGAATTTGATGATCCCAGACTCCTATGACCCTGCTCTCCATCCAGTGGGATGTCTCTTACCCACATCCAGGAGCCTACTGCAGAGCCATATAAAGGATCAGGAACACTGCTCTTCACTAATAGCAACAAGGACACCCCAATCTGATGGCTGCTTCTCCTTAGATTATCTCATCACAATCACTTCACTGCTACAGTGACATCACCCAGAACCTCCCCTACAAGAAAGGCTATGCTGCTTCCAAAACAGGACAAGGACTTTGGGGCACGGGCAGAGCATGTGCCTAGCATGTTTGAGACCCTGGGTCTCGCCCCCATCACCAGTTCCACAAAAAGGGAGAAAAAAAACAAAGTTTCTTAAAACTCTGCCCAAGTTGAACTGTCTATAATCAGCCAAGAATTTATTTTTACTCTTTCATCTCCATTAACTTTTCCTGAGGTATATGGGAAGGGGTAGACTGGGCAAAGCTGATGACAGGACATATCTACCAAGTAAGAAAAAGTCCAAGTACAGGAGTTTACCTATGGTGGCCCTGGAAGACACTCACCGTGGGCCTTCAAGCTACTTCACTAATTAGCAGTAAAGGAACCCATTCCAACCCTGTTCCTGGTCTTTTTCCAGACAGCACTGAACAGGCCCAGTTGGCTTAGTCTGACAAATCTAGGCACTTATTTATAGCAGGGAGAAGTCCTGCAGAGGTATGCGTTGGCAGACAAGCTGACCAATGGCTTCTGCTATCTACAAGTGACTTTTGTTCAGAAGAGTGAAGGCACAGGCAAGATCCAACGCACCCCACAATGTCCCCTAAAAAAGCTACACTGGGCTACCTCTACCTTTTGGGATCCTGTGGCCAGAGCGAACTCAGCTCAGAGCATGCTGGACTGACAGGAACTATAACCAATCCTTAGTCAGTTGCAAATGGCCAGTGCACGGGCAGTGAACAAAAATTGGAGACCAAGTAATAGGGGACCTGGAGATCCTGTCACAAAATGGCTTGTTTCTTCCAGTAACACACACTCCAGTTTCCCACTTGATTTAGAGGCTCGCGCAGCTGGACAGGGCTTCTTTCCTCTGTGCTCCCTCCTCTCACACTTGTGGCACTCATGCTCCATGTGAAGGCTGCAATCAGGTGACTGAACACCACCTTCTGCAGTTCCTTGCTTTGTAGGAGTCCTACTTTCTTCAGATGAAATGAAGTAAAAAGGCTGACAAGCATAAAAGCACCATTCACAGGTGAAGCAAATAGTTGCCGCCAGTCCAGTAAATTGAAGTGACACTTTAAGCCTGGGCTACCTGGGTAACTTTCTCCACACCTTAGAGCTTCACCCAAGAGCTGAGAACTACACACCAGTAGCCAACAGCAGGCAGCTGGCCTGGTCCTAAAAGTTCTGATAGCATAAACACAGCCCCCTGAGTCCACTGCACACAACCACCTCTCTTAACAGCCCCAAATCAAAGACTCTAGTACAGGTTAAAGGTGGTGGGGGGGGGGGGAGGGAGGGGAGAGATGCAGGCAATAGCTTTGCAAACTTTTGCAGGGCACTGTTCAGTCCTTTGAAGAGTCTGTACCCACTGACCAGGGTAGGGTCTGGCACAGGCCCTACCTCATCTGAGTAAGGCCAGACATTGGAGTAACAGTTACTTCAACGTGCAAATTTACAGCCTCCCGGAGATCCAATCCCCACCCCCTCTCCCATTCAGTAGCCCAAGGTCATCGACCAGTTAGCAAGTGGTGGAAGAAGCAGGTCTGAAAAGGGGGGAGGGGAGGGGAGTGGCGTCATGACACCACACCGGGCTAGGTCTACACCTGCATGCGGGCCTCTCCACTGTGGCTTCCGGGGCTACAAGCTGTCGTGAGCCGCCCTCCCCCTCCCTCCCTCCCACCTCTACCCAGCGATCGGGCCCAACCTAGATGACTCCCAGGGCCCCCTGGGATCCCACGAGGATGTGCGGGCACCGCGTGTACTCACCGTCAGCTGGCTGCTGGAAGTTGACGTAGGCATAGCCCAGAGAGCGGCGGGTGATCATATCGCGGCAGACCCGGATGGACAGCACAGGCCCCGCAGGACTGAACTTTTCGTACAGCATGGCCTCGGTGACGTCCGAGTGCAGGTCGCCCACGTACAGGGAGGCCATGGGGTAGCTGCTGGCTGCAGCGTTCATCTCCCCGCCCCCCACCACCCCGAGCCCCGCCAGGAGGACTTCTTACTGGGGACCCACTGCAGGACAAAAGGGGGCTCCTCTCGGGGCCGTGGCCCGCCCGCGCCGCGGCTCACAGGTGGCAGGCGCAGCGCGGCACCGGCAGAGGCGGGTCGGCTCGCCCGGGACCGCAAAAAGACGACGAAAACCCCCTCGAGACAAAGGCGTTCCCCGCGAGCACCACGGCCCTGCCCCGCGACTCTGCAACGTGCGGCGGTCCCGGCTTTGGAAGTCCGAAATTAAAGGAGGAAATGCACAGCCGCGCAGAAAAAGAGACGCTCCCGGCGAGCGCGGGGGCTCCTGGCCGGGGGGAGGGCAGGCTCCACCTCCCGCGGGGCCGAGGCTGCGCGCGGCCCGGGGGCCACGCGTCTCCCGATAAATATAGGCCCCGGGCTCCCGGCGGTTTAAGATTACAGCCGCCCGGGCAGGGGGAAACTGAACCTGTGCGGGAGCGGATCCGGCCAGCCCCGGGCGGCGGCGGCGGCGGCGGCGAAGGGCAGCGCGGACACGTGGTGCGCCGGCCGGCGGCGCGGGGGGCGCGGGTGCCACGCGGCGGGCTGCGGGCGGGCGCGGGAAGAGGCGGGACGCGCGGGCCGGGGGGCGGCTCACCACCACACACGGGCGGACGCGGGAAGGCGCGGCGGCGCGGCGGCGCGGGGCAAGGCCGGAAGCGTGCGAAAGTGACTCCCCTGCAGACGACTCGCGGCGCCCGTGCCCCGCTCGGCTCTTTCTCCTCCTGCGGGTGGCGGCTGCGCCTCGGGCTCGGCGCGGCTTTTTTGTCTTTTCCTCCCCTTCCCTCGAGGTTTTTCTCGCGTCTGCAGATTCCCCACCCTCCCCCTCCCTAATCTTTTTCTCTTTTTCTGGCTTTAGGCGGCGGAGCCCGAAAGCGGAGCAAGCTGCGGCGACCCGGGACGGAGAGAGGCGGCCGGAGCAACCACCGCTCCATTTATACCCGCCCGCCCCAGGCGCTGCTGGTCGAAGGGCGCCTTGCGACCTGGGCGCAGTCGTGCCCGCCCACTCGGCTCGGGGGCCCGGGGCGGGGCGGCCACGCGAGAGCGACCTGGCGCGGCCGTGCTGCGCCACAGCGCCACCTGGCGTCCGGAGGACCGTCCGCCCGCGCCGGCCCAAGACCCCGGGGCCTCTTTCGCTAATAGGTACGTCCAGGGCCGCACTGGGCTGGCTCCTCGCCACCCGCACCCTGCACTTTGCAATCGACCCCCCCCCCCCCACGCCGTGAATCGAATCTCGAAGTGATTTCACCCACCTGCCTGATGCATAAAACATCTATGGGATGCCTACCATGAAATAATAGGTGGTTCGATTTGGAAATGTTTGGACCTCAGTACAAAGATTGAAGTTTGGGGACCATTTATGACCTTGACGTCGAATCCTAGAGGGCGCTAAAAATACAAGTAGTATCCATGGGTGATGGGATTTTTCTGGGAAGAGGGGCAAACGTTGGCAAAGCTTCCCTGAAATAAGACATGGTCATCCTATCAGTCAAAGCGCTGGAAATTTAGTTTATACTTCAAGGTGTTAAAAAAAAAAAAAGGTTTTGATATCTACTTAAAAAGGAGTGTCTAGGCTAAGATTGTGAAATTATAAAATCTCCTGAAGGTCTGCCAGGTCCTTTGAAAGTCATGATGTCTCATGGGACAATGCTACTTGGAACTATTCCATGGCTTTTACTTCATAAATACCAGGAACCAACCTTGTTTTTGAGACAAACCAGAAGCAAACTACCAAAAAGTACACGGACACCCCCTTTGAAAACCACCGGGTTAAATAAATGAAGAAATGAGTGTATTTGTATATTTGTTCACTCTAATAAATGATTCCCAGAGCCTCTCTTTGGTAGTCCTTAGGGATACCCTGGTGGATAAAAGAAGTCCTTCTTTCTTTCTGGAGGTTACAATCTAGTGAATGTATTAAACCAAGAAGGGTTTATTGGTGAGGCATAGTATCTTATGCCTGTAATCCCATCTACTCAAGAAGTGGAGCCTAGGTCAGCCCAGACAAAAGATTCTCCAAATCCCATCTCAACAAACCATAGGTGTGGTGTTATGTATCTGTTCTGCTAGTCTTATGGGAAGCCCAAAGTAGGAGGATCTAGGTCCAGGCTAGCCCTAACAGAAGGCAGGAGAGAACTGGGCAATGATGGCTCACACCTGCAGTTCTAGCCAATCAACAGGCTGAGATCTGAATATTGCAGTTTGAAGCCAGGAAAGTTCATGAACTCATATCTCCAGTTAACCACCAAGAAGCCAGAAGTGGAGCTGTGACTCAAGTGAGGGAGTGCTAGTCTTGATCACAAAAGCTCAGGGACAGTGCTCAGGCTCTGAATTCAGGCCCTAGGACTGGCTTATACAATAAGTACAAAATAGGGGCTAGGAATGTGGCTTAGTGGTAGAGTGCTTGCCTGGCATGCATGAAGCCCTGGGTTCGATTCCTCAGTACCGCATAAACCGAAAAAGCAGGGAGTGGTGCTGTGGCTCAAGTGGTAGAGCACTAGCCTTGAGAGGAAAAAAAAAAAAGCTCAGGGACAGTGCCCAAGCCCTGAGTTCAAGCTCCAGAACTAGCAAAAACAAAAAACAAACAGACAAATAAGTACAAGATGGTTTCACTCTGACAAGTTCTATAGATGCACACAGTATACTTGGAACGAGTTCACTCAGACCTCCAAACTTCTGTTAGTATCCTCATTAAAGTGTATTAAGCCAGGCATGGTAGCTTACGCCTATAATCCTACATACTCAGAAGGCTGAGATCTGAGGGTTGGGAAGGTGGCTCAGTGGTAGAGTGATTGCATTGCATGCATGAGGTCCTGGGTTCTTCAATTCCTCACCACCACAAAAGCAGAAAAGGCTAGAAGTAGAACTGTGGCTCAAGTGGTAGAGTGCTAGCCTTGAGCTGAAGAGCTCAGGGACAGTGTCCAGGCCTAGAGTTCACGCCCCACAACGGACCAAAAAAAAAAAAAAAAAAAAGAAGGCTGAGATCTGAGGATCACAGTTCAAAGTCAGCCCAGGCAGGAAAGTACTTGGGACTCCTATCTCCAATAAACCACCAGAAAACCAGAAGTGGCACTGTGGCTTAAGTGGTAGAGTGCTCACCTGGAGTTGAAGAGCTGAGGGACAGTGCAACAGGCTCAGAGTTCAAGCCCCATGACTGACCAAAAAAAAAAAGCTTATTAAAACTTAATAAGGGGCTGGGACGGTGGCTTAATGGTAGAGTGCTTGCCTTGCATGCATGAGGCCCTGGGTTCGATTCCTTAGCACCACATAAGCAGAAAAAGCTGGAAGTGGCGCTGTGGCTCAAGTGTGGTAGAGCACTAGCCTTGAGCTGAAGAGCTGAGGGGCAGCTCCCAGGCCCAGAGTTCAAGCCCCACAACTGACAAAAAAAAAAAAAAAAAAGAAAAACTTAATAAAGACATTATGAAAATCAGCTAATAAATACAAATATACATAGTTAATACTATTGAATTATCTACCCTATAAACAGAGAGGGCCAGTTCTGGAAGCAAAGGAAAAAAACAGCATGTATAAAGCCCCTGAGGTAGACTGTTGCTGAACCTACAGGACAGACTGATTCTGTGGGTGACAGAAGAGATGGTTTGCTCTTAGATGACTGGAAATGCTTTGGACTTTATCTTGAGGTCAAAGGATAAAGCTGCAGGATTTAAAGAGGCTGGCTCACATTACAGTTTAAAGAAAAAAGATACTGCTGAAGAACATGGCTCCAGTGGTAGAGTGTTTGCCTAGCAACTGCAAGGCCCTGAGTTCAAAGCTCAGTACCAACATACACACACAAAAGGACTCTGATCCTAGAGTGGTGCCTTTGGTCCAAGCATCAAGGCAGGCTGTTCAACACTGAACACTGGTTATCATATCTATAAGCCTACTCATCTGACAGGCTCGGTCTTTTCTGTTGTTGTTGTTTTTGTTTGTTTGTTTGTTTGTTTGTGCTGGTACTGAGGTTTCAAGTCAGGACCTTAGGGTTCTTGCTTGGCTTTTTCTCCTCAAGACCAGCACTCTACCACTTGAGCCTCAGCTCTATTTCCAGCTTTTTTCTGGTTAATTGGAGAAATGAATCTGAAGGACTTTTCTGCCAGGGCTGGTTTTGAACCCTTGTCCTTAGATCTCAGCCTTCTGAGTAGCTAAGATTACAGGCATGAGCCACCAGTGCCAGGCTTAATTAATTTAAATCCTCTTAAGAAAAGGGCCAATTAGGAGCCGGGTGAGGGTGGCTCATGCCTGTAATCCTAGCTACTCAGAAGGCTGAGATCTGAGGATCACAGTTCAAAGCCAGCCCAAGTGGGAAAATCCATGAGACTCTTTTTTTTTTTTTTGGTCAGTCGTGGGGCTTGAACTCTGGGCCTGGGTGCTGTCCCTCAGCTCTTCAGCTCAAGGGGAGTGCTCTACCACTTGAGTCACAGCGCCACTTCCGGCTTTTTTTCACTGCTTATGTGATGCTGAGGAATCCAACCCAGGGCCTCATGCATGCAAGGCAAGCACTCTACTACTGAGCCACCTTTCCAGCCCAATAATCCTTCTGGAGTCTTTTTTTGTTTGTTTGTTTTGTTTTGTTTTTTTGGGTCCGGTCGTGGGGCCTGAACTCAGCCTGGGCGCTGTCCTCAGCTCTTCAGCTCAAGGCTAGTGCTCCAGTTGAGCCACAGCGCCACTCCATGAG
This sequence comes from Dipodomys merriami, assembly GCF_024711535.1. NCBI lineage: Eukaryota > Metazoa > Chordata > Mammalia > Rodentia > Heteromyidae > Dipodomys > Dipodomys merriami. The sequence goes on along the minus strand of NW_027204937.1, from coordinate 17,645,807 downwards.
ACTCTTATCTCCAATAAAAACCACTGGAAAACTGGAAGTGACGCTGTGGCTCAAGCGGTAGAGCACTAGCCTTGAGCTGAAGAGTGCAGGAACAGTGCCCAAGCCCAGAGTTCAAGCCCCACGACCGACCAAAAAGAAAAAGGCCAAGTAGAAAGTGGAGCTGTAGCTCAAAATAGTAGAGCTGTAGCCTTGAGCAACAAACAAATGAAAAACCTTAAGGGCAGGGCCCAGACCCTGAGTGCTAGCCCCACAACCAACAACAAAAAAGAAGGGTGGGGGCAAGAACTACCTCATGGTGGTTCCTATCCTTCCTATATGGAGGCCTATGAGTCTACTGCTTGACATCTTGCTGCTCTTGACACTTACTCAGAAAATGCTAAGAATTTATAATTTAGAAAGCACGCTGAAAACAATAAACATTTCATCATTTTTCCAGGTTTCAAACCAAGACTGAAAAGGTAGCATGACCAAAAACCGGTTTATGAAAGTTGGAACTGGCCTAGAGAATGAGGATTCTTATCTCCTGTCTTCTTGCTGGAAGGGACCCAGGCTGGACACTGGTCACCAAGATGGACAAGACATCCTCCCTTCTTGGGAACTGGTTACAATCTAATGGGAGCAACTTTGACTCCCAGATCAGTGATTAGTCTAAGGCCTACGAGTGTTCCAGACAAGGGAATCAGGCACAAGGGAGAGATGATCTGTAGGATAGGTGATGATCAGCGCAGGCTTCCTAGAGGCAGTGGTAACAAAGCTTGTCCTTAAAAAAATGTAGTGATTGGTGTTAGAGTGACTGTCAAGCATGTAACGAGGCCTTGGGTTTGATCCCAGCACGAAAACTCAAGACAAAATAAGTTAGAAGAAATTTTCTTTTTCAAAAAGAAGACAGTGTTTTGGAAAGAAGATATAGAATGGGAACAGAGAACATTCTTCAGAGGTTAGGAGGTGCCAGCCACTTATTAGCTGAGTAAGTCATTCCACGATCCTTCACCTCAGTTTGCCCATGAGTAAATAGAAATGATACAATATAGTATATGGGAATCTACACAGCACCTGGCAAAAATTAAGCAAATGATTTTTTTTTGGTCTGTTGTGGGGCTTGAACTCTGGGCCTGGGCACTGTCCCTCAGCTCTTCAGCTCAAGGCCAGCCCTCTACCACCTGAGCCACAGCACCACTTCCAGTTTTCTGGTGGTTAATTGGAGATAAGAGTCTCATGGACTTTCCTGCCCAGGCTGGTTTTGAACTGTGATCCTCAGATCTCAGCCTCCTGAGTAATTAGGATTATAGGTGTGAGCCACCGGTGCCTGGCTCAAGCTAATGATTTTGAGGGGGGCAGTACCAGAATTTGAACTCTATTTTAACTCTACTTGCTTCTTTCTTTCTTTCTTTCTTTCTTTCTCTCTCTTTCTTTCTGTCTTTCTTTCTCTCTCTCTCTTTCTGTCTTTCTTTCTTTCCTTCCTTCCTTCCTTCCTTCCTTCCTTCCTTTCTTTCTTTCTTTCTTTCTTTCTTCCTTTCTTCCTTTCTTCCTTTCTTCCTTTTTTCCTTCCTTTGCCAGTCCTGGGGTTTGAACTCAGCCTGGGCACTGTCCCTGAGCTTCTTTTGCTCAAGGGTTACACTCTACCACTTGAGCCACAGCACCATTTCTAGCTATTTCTGTGTATGTGGTACTGAGGAATCAAAACCAGGGCTTCGTGCATGCTAGGCAAGTACTCTACCACTAAGCCACATTCCCAGCCCAGGGCCTTGTACTTTCTAGGCAGGTGCTCTTCTACTTGAGCTTTGCCCTTAGATAGTTCTTCTTTGGTTATTTTTTTGGATAGGGTTACCCTTTTCTTGCCTGGGCCTCCTTTTTACACTTCTGCATAGCTGGGATGACAGTGGAACATCACTTTGTCCAGTTACTAGTTGAGATGAGGTCTTGCAATTTTTTTTTTTGTTGGTCTTGGGCCTTGAACTCTGGGCTCTGTCCCTCAGCTCTTTAGCTCAAGGCTAGCACTCCACTACTTGAGCCACAGCACCACTTCTAGTTTTCTGAGTGGTTTATTGGAGATAAGAGTCTCACGGTCTTTCCTGCCCAGGCTGGCCTTGAACCATGATGCTCAGATCTCAGCCTCCTGAGTAGCTAGGATTACAGACATGAGCCGTCGGCACCTGGCCTTTGCAAACTTTTTGCCAAAGCTGGCCTTAAATGATAATCTTCCAGATTTCCCCCTCCTACCTAGCTAGGATTATAAGCGTGATCCACAGTGCCTGCCCTGCTTCCCTCCTTCCCTTTTTTCTTTTTTCTTTCTTGTTTAGGGATTGTTAAGCAAACACTCTTACTATTGAGCCATGCCTCCAAAGTCCTGGAATTACAGGGGCGCACCACCATGCCTGACTTACAATAAGCTTTTGAAAAGCAGTAAATTATGCTGTTTTATTACAATGTGATATTTTCAAGGTTGCTGTGAGCAGCTAAAGGAGCTACAATTTGTGTGTGTGTGTGTCTGTCTGTCTGTCTGTCTGTCTGTGTCTATGTCTATTTGTTTGGCTGTCAATGTAGTAGAAATGGAGACTGAGACAGCAGAGTTGAGATCTTGGAGGGGGCCTGGGATGACAACCTTGAGTGTGACATTTCCAGAAATAATTGATCTAATATTATTAGATCAATAGAAATTGGCAAGACTACATAGTGCTGCTACATGCCAGACACTATCTAAGCCTTGGAGGGTCACTGGCCAAGTGTCTAAAGCTGGCAAGAATAGGTTGAAATTTAAGAATATTTCTTTTTTTTTTTTTGGTCTGGTTGTGGGGCCTGAGTCTGGGATTGGGCGCTGTCCCTCAGCTCTTCAGCTCAAGGCTAGCGCTCTACCACTTGAGCCACAGTGCCACTTCCGGCTTTTTTCTTTTTGCTTATGTGGTGCTGAGGAATTGAACCCAGGGCCTCATGCATGCAAGGAAAGTGCTCTACCACTGAGCCACCTTCCCAGCCCAATTTAAGAATATTTCTAATGGCTCAAATGGTAGCCTGCTTACCTAACAATGACAAGGCTGTGAGTTCAAACCCCAATACCACCAATAAAAATTTAAAAAGCCATAAAAAGTGAAGACAAAACAAAACAGAACATTCCTAGCTTGGCACAAGTGGCTCAGGTCTAGAACTGTAGCTACTCAGGAGGCTCAGATCTGAGGATTGTGGTTCAAAGCCAGCCCAGGCAGAGTCTTATCTCCATGAGACTCTTATCTCCAGTTAGCCACCAAAAAGGCATAAGTGAAGGTGTAATTCAAGTGATAGAGTGCCAGCTTTGAGTACAAAAGCTAAGGGACAGTGTTTAGGTCCTGAGTTCAAGTCCCAGGATTAGCACACACACAAATGCACAAACATACATTGCACACAAATTCCTGATTGTCAGACTGCCTACAGTGACACTAATAACAAGCACTAGCAGCTACTATGCAGCATTGCATTCCACTGAATGCTCAGGACAGTCAGGGAGCAGTTACTTCATTGCCAGTTTGCAGTGGGGGGGTGGCGGGGAGGGGGGGCTGGAGAGTTGAGAGACTGGCCTCTGGCAATTGATAGAAAACAGTGGCAGCCATGAAGATGTGGGACTCCTAACTCCTTTGAGAGAAGCTGCTGTAGGGAGTGAAGCTGACTCACAGCTGTCAGTCTTTTGGCTCCACTCTATTTGTGCAGAGGCCATGCATGCTTCCCCAGGTTGCTACAGCCAGTGCCACTCGTAGCAGTGGTAGGAGTAGTAGGTTTTTCTACATGGCATGGGATTCAACTAATAGATATATCTTTTTGAGAATTCCTATCTACCTGGCTAAGATCTTTTCAAGACTATTGTAGCTGGTCCCTCAAGGCTTAAGAATGTAATCCTAGCTACTAAGATTTGAGGATCTTGGTTCCAAATCAGCCTAGGTAGAAAAGTCTCTTGAGACTCTTATCTCCAATTAAGCAGCAGGAAGTGGAGGTATGGCTCAAGTCTTGAATAGAAACATAGAGTGAGATCCCAAGGGCCTGAGTTCAAGCACCCCGACTGGTATTAAAATTATGAAGCTCTTTCCCAGCTGAAGCTTCCTTCCTGCTTCTATGCACAGCTGTCAGATCCACGTGGTGATCTGAAGGCTCTCGCTGCCTACCCCTGACCCCTCCCTTCATCCTTCTCAGCCATGGTTCCAAATATATCTCTTGCATAGCTAAGTCCAGTCTCGGTGAAGCAGTACCAGCTTCTTGGAGGATCCAAGCTAACACCCCACCATGTGCTCTGGTACATATGTACTCAATGATTGTGCTTCCTATGAATGGCCCTTGAGGTCAAAGTTGACAAAGCCTCTGAATGCGGAACTTCATTCCACAGGAAACATATTCAGAACGCCAGTCCATGAGCACCTAGAAACAGGAATCTCATTAAAACCCAGTGACCAAGCCAGGGCGGCAGTAGCTTATTTCTCTCATGCAAACAAACTACTTAGGAAGCTGACCTCTGAGGTTGTGGTTTGAAGCCAGCCCAGGCCTGGGACTCTTATCTCAATTAACCACCGAATAGCTGGAAGTAGAGGTGTGGCTCAAGTGGTAAGGCACTCACTTTGAGCAACAAAAGTTCAAGGACAGAGCCCAAGCCCTGAGTTCATGCCCCAGGACTGGAAAAAGAGAAAAAGAAAAAAGTCCAGTGACCATAAGCAAGGAGAAGGACATTCAGGAAGAAAGGGAAGGTGCATATTGCCTTGCCAAATCCTGGGGGTTGGTGGCTTTTTTTCCTGATCTCTGGTCTGACTCTGACCCCCAAATAGACCCAGTGAAAGTCTTAAAGGGCCTTGTAATACGAGTTGCTTCTACTTTAGCCATGCCCACCTTTTCTGTTCTTTAAAGCCTTTCCATTTTATGTCCTTGTATATGCTCTTCACTCTGCTTAGATGCTCTCTGGATTCCTTTGCTACCTGGCTCATTTTCTTTTCTTTTCTTTCTTTTTGAAATGAGGGTCTCAGTGTGTAGCCCAGGCTGGGTTTCAAGCTCATTTGCATTCACCTCGGTCCGCTAAGTTGCTCAGATTACAGACATGAGCCATCATGCCCAGATTTATTCTCATTCTTTAGATGCCCACGTCAAAGGACAAAATTGCTAAACTATTTAGCTTAGCTATCTTGATTGGTTTTATTTTTGCTTCTAGAAGCAGGCAACACTTCCTTGCATAAAACAAAATGAATATTCTGATAGGCTAAGCAGAAGTTGGCTTTTTAGATACAGAAAGCTGAGAGTAGCAGAACAAAAACACATTAATCATTCCAAAGTTACTTCTCCCATAAGAGAAGAGAAAGACAAACAGAAGGAAGAACTGTTAACTAGTTTACAGGGAGTCATCTTTTGTGTAAGGATTAAGGTGCTGGGAATTAATTATCCTACTCTTTGAAATTGGCCTGTTCCAGTAACCTTGTTATCTTTCTAAATAATAGGAAAGGTCAGATAAATATCTTGTGAGTGACTAGATAGATAGATAGATAATGGCAGTACAGGGGCTTGAAGTAAGGGCCTGTGTACAGTATCTTAGTTTCGTCACTCAAGGCTGGCATTCTACCACCTGAACCACAGTTTCATTCACTTCTGACCCATTTCTGACTTTCCCCCCTGTTCCTGGGGCTTGAACTCAGGGCCTGGGCATTGTTCCTGAGCCTCTTTGTGCTCAAGGCTAGCACTCTACCACATGAGCCTTAACACAACTTCCAGCTCTTTCTATCTACTTTATTGGAGATAAGAATCTCTCAGACTTTTCTGCCTAGCCAAGCTTTGAACTGATATCCTCAGATCTCATCCTCCTAAGTACTAGGATTACACAAGTGAGCCACCAACACCCATCTTGACTTTTTAATTAGAGATAAGAGTCTTGTGAGCTGGGACTGAATTTTCCTGCCCAGGCTGGCTTTGAACCTCAATCCTCAGATCTCAGCTTCCTAAGTAGCTAGGATTATAGATGGGAACCACCAGTGCCCAGCTCCCATTTTGATTTTCATTGATCTCAGTGTAGGCGGTTTAAAACACCTGTGATATCACCTCCCCCTAAAAGCTGTTCAGGACAATCCTGTCTCAGGTGATATTGTCGCCACTTTGCTGTTTTCCTTCACAGCCCAAGTTGCTGTGGATTATAGTCTTCCAGAACTATAAACAGCACCAGGTGAGAAGCCATGTCTTGGTTAGGGGTGTGGTTCCATGATAGAGTGTGTGGGTAGCATACACAAGATAACGTCTTGTCTGCCTTCATACTCTCCTCCATAATACAATGTCTGGCCTGGAGTAGTTGCCTCAGACATTTTTCCTGAATGAACCAATGGAGAGTGGGAGGAGGGTTCTATGAAGTTGGGTAGCTCAATAGATGACATCAATTTTTGGGAAAAATTGGTATTCTGACAGTTAGGGGGGCTGAAGTAGATAAGAACCGCCCAGTTCACATCATTTGCCTTTCTGGACTATTTGGCACCCCTGGAAATATAGTAGGATACCAACACAATGTGGCTCCTGACCTCTTGGGTTTATTGCCTCCTGGGAGGGCAGATACTAATAACATCATGATATCACACTGTAACATCATCAATTTCTTTTCCCTCTCTACTTGCCCCTTCTTTTTTTTTGCCAACCCAGGGGCTTGAACTCGGGGCCTGGGCACTCTCCCTAAACTTCTTTTGCTCAAGGTTAGCACTCTATCATTTGAGCCACAGCGCCATTTTTGGCTTTTCTTGTTTATGTGGTTCTGAGGAATCAAACCCAGGACTTCATGCATGCTAGGAAAGCACTCTACCACTAAGCCACATTCCCAGCCTACATTGTTTTTCTGTATGAACGTGATTTGTTACATTCCTGACAGAGATGAGGTAGATTATCGGGATGGTTGCTTCCTCTCCTGCATTTCTGACTTCTTTTTTAGCGTGCTATGTAAATTCATAAACTAATTGCTCTTGAGTACATCCTCATAGCTCTTTCATCCTGCATTTGGCCCTTCTTAAGTTACCTTCACGAGATGTAAGATCTATTTGGAATACTCTTTTTTATGATCAATATAATAAATATCCAGGTATCAAATAATATTTGAGTTGGTATAGAAAAGTTGTAAAAAGAATCATGAAAAATAAAGAATGAATTAGTTTTACAATCTACCTATTTATGAGTGTATTACTTTTTATTATTTTAAAATTATTGTTATTAAAATTTATTGTTATTATAAAGATGATGTACAGAGGGATTACAATTACATGAGTCAGAGCCCTGGGTGCTGGTAACTCACTCCTAGCTATTCAGAAGGCTGAGATCTGAGGCTCATTTTTGGAAGCCAGCCCAGGCAGGAAAGTCCATGAGACTCTTACCTCCAATAAACTACTCAGAAAAAGCCAGAAGTGGTGGGCTATGACTCAAATGTTAGAGTGCTAGCCTTGAGCAAAAGCAGCTTAGGGACAGAGCCCAGGCCTAGAGTTCAAGCGCTAGGACTGGGAATCAACAAAACAAACAACAAAACTCAATTCTATGAGTCAGGTAATGAGTACATTTCCTCTCGTACAATGTCTTTCCTTCCTTACTCTCTCCCAGTCCTTCCCTCCCATTCCCGCCCACAAGTTTATAATTCACTTTCAACCGTGTTCAGTCAATGAAAACTGGAAAATTTAACCAATGATTGGGCTTGAGCCACCTAGCTCAAGCTGCCATTTTCCTTAAGGGTGTGCCTTCTCTCTCCATTAAACTCTTTGCCACTTTACTTTTGTGTATGCATCTATGAAATTCTTTGTTGGAGATACCAGAATCTAGGATCTTCACCTCTGAAACCACCACTAGTACCGTCAAAAGTCCTCTTCATAGACCTGGTTAACCAAACCAGAAGAAGCTGAGTATCTACCGGTCCCTCTGCTCACCCCCACTGGCCCACTGAGCAGATCACCAGCGGATCGGCTCCAAATCCTTCCTGCTTCAGACCTGCCCCAATTCTCCCTGCAGCCCAACGGACCACCAGGCCTATGTCTGCCTCCTCCTCAACTCCTGCGACCAGGTTTTCTTTCTTTCTTTCTTTCTTTCTTTCTTTCTTTCTTTCTTTCTTTCTTTCTTTCTTTTCTTTCTTTCTATCTATCTATCTTTCGTTCTTTCCTTCTTTCCTTCCTTCCTTCTCTCTCTCCCCCCCCCTCGCTCTTTCCTTCTTTCTTTTTTTCTTTTTTTGTTTTTGGTCAGTTGTGGGGCCCGAACTCTGGGCCTGGGCGCTGTCCCTCAGCTCTTCAGCTCAAGGCTAGCACTACCACTTGAGCCACAGCTCTACCTCCAGTTTTTTCTGCTTGTGTGGTGCTGAGCACCACATTTGAGCCACACCTCTAGCCCAGCTTTTGTGGAAATGGTGTCTCATGACTTCAGTGCTTAGCTAGCTTTGAACTTCAAAGGGCCTCATGGATGCAAGGCAAGCACTCAACCATTGAGCCACCTTTTCTAAAAAGTGATCCTGCCTCTCCCAGGCTTCATCCCTTCCATGCCTATTTTGTCCACAATAAACTTGAAAGGTCCAAACAAAGGCTGTTTTCTTCTCCAGACCCACTGCCCCTCTACTATCCTCTAACTTTTTGAATCTTTAGTTGGGAATGGTCTGTTCTAGAAAGGTTTTCTTCCCATCTTTTGTTCTTCTTTCCCTTCCCAGTACTTACCTTTCCTTACAGTTTGGAGGGTACGGGTGTTGATTGTGTGTGTGTGTATGTGTGTGTGTGCTTGTGTGCTTGTGCTTTGGTCATGGCCTCACTGTACAGACCAGGTTGTCCTCAAATGTGAGATCTTTCTGCCTCAGCACCTTCCACCCCTGTCTCCTTGCCGCTAGTGCTGGGATTATAGATGTGAACCACCATATCCAGTCCAGTGTCAGTCTTCTTTACTGCTGTATGTGTGGCTCAGATGGCTCTAGCTCAGCTCCCTAGCACCCCCCCCCCACACACACACACTTTCAATACATGGCCGGTAGGCTAGAGGAGTAAAAGGCAGGTTTCTAGGAGTCTTGAAAGAGGAGAGCTAGGGCGTAGCACTCATGGTTTACACCTGTAATTTCAGGAAGCTGCCCTCTCCAGAGTAGCTAGGATTGAAGTTCAAAGCTAGCTAAGCAATTGAAGTTCAAAGCTAACTAAGCACTGAAGTCATGAGACACCATTTCCACAAAAGCTGGGCTAGAGGTGTGGCTCAAATGGTAGAGTGCCAGCTGAGCAAGAAAGCTGAATACTCATGAGTTCTTGAATTCAGAATGAGTACTAGAAAAAGGAAGAAAGAAAAAGAAAAAAAGAAAGAAAGGAAGAAAGAAAGAAAGAGGAAGGAAGGAAGGAAGAAAAAAGAAGAGGAAAGGGGAGAGCCACTTGTTATCTGGCTCTCAGGAGACAGAGGCAAGAGAGGTTTGAGGCTGCACCCAGACCCATGGAGCAGTGTTAATTCTGAAGGTAAGTTTGGGAGGGGGCTGGGCCTGAGGCTGAGTGTAGCCATGTGGCCCGAGGTTCAGCGTGGACTTTGGAACCATATAGATGAGATGGGTCAGCATTTAGGTGGCAACAATAATGTACCCCAGGTGCTTAGTGGTCATTCCACAGAAGCTGGTGTTGCTGGCTCAGAGGCCACAGGGCCTCTGAGTCCTAACTCTGATCAGCCTGAGCTGGCCAGAGTGCTGGGCTCTCTACGAGGACACACTGTCCTGAATCCTGGCAGTTCTGGAGTTCATACTGAGACGGGAGGATCCCACAAGTTGCATTCTCTGAAACGGCCTTGAGTCAGCACAGGGAGATAAATGGAAGGAGATTTGGGTCTCTATGAAGGATAGGACTTGTGCAGGCGCAAGGAAGGTCAGCCCACTTAACTGTCTGCCCACCTACCTAATTCAGATCTCCAAGGTCCTCTCCTCCTAGCACACAACCTCCTCCATCTTTAAAAAATTTGTTTTATTTATTTATGTATTTATTTTGCCTCTCCTGGAGCTTGAATTCTGGGCCCAAGCTCCTTTTGCTCAAACCTATCAATCTACCACTTGAGCCACAGTGCCATTCTTTTTCTGTGATTAATTAGTGATAAGAGTCTCACAGGACCTGGGTGATAGTGGCTCACACCTGTAATCTCAGCTATTTAGGAAGCTGAGAAATGGGAATCAAGGTACAAAGTGAGCCCAGGCAGGAAAGTTGGTGAGACTCTTACCTCTAATAAACTACTCAGAAAAAGCTGGAAGTGGTGTTGTGGCTCAAGTGGTAGAGTGCTAGACTTAAACTCAAAGAGGCTCAGGGACAAAGTCTAGGCCCTGAGTTCAAGCCCCAGGACCAGGAAAAAAAAAAATCTCAGACTTTGCTGCCAGGGCTGGCTTTGAACCACAATCCTTAGATCTCAGCCTCCTGAGTAGCTAGGATTACAGGTATGAGCTACTGGAGGCCTGCTTCACCTCCATCTTTCTGTGACACCACTGGCCTGCCAAACATGCTGCATTTGGCAGCCAGAATCATTTATCACAAATGTAAATGAAGCCGGTGTCGGTGGCTCACGCATGTAATCCTAGCTACTCAGGAGGCTGAGATCTGCAAATCCCGGTTCAAAGCCAGCTAGGGCAAGAACGTCCAAGAAGCTCTTATCTCCAGTAAACCACTCAGAAAACTGGAAGTGGCGTTGTGGCTCAAGTGGTACTGGGCTAGCCTTGAGCTGAAGAGCTCAGGGACAGTGGCCAGGCCCAGGGTTCAAGACCCAGGACTGACCAAAAAAATTGTAAATGAGCCGGGCCCTGGTGGCTCATACCTATATCCTAGCTACTCAGGAGGCTGAGGTCTGAGGATCATGGTTTAAATCCAGCCCGGGCAGAAACGTCCCTGAGATTCTTATCTCCAATTAACCACTAGAAAGTGAGAAGGGGTGGGTGCCATAGCTCAAATGGTAGAGGCTAACCTTGAGCTGAAGGTCAATGAGACCAAATCACCAACCTTACCTTCAACTGAGATGCTGTTAGAGCTTTAGGAGATATGAAAAGTTGGGTGCCAGCTGGAGAACTTTCCAGACAGGCAGGCCGAGGAAATCATGGCAGGTAGACAAGGAGAAATATTTAAAATTTCAGCTGAGCATTAAAGAAATACAAATGGCATGTTAGTCTTTTGATCTCAAGAGTATTCTTGCTTAAGAACCCAAAGGGAGCCGTGTGTGTGTGTGTGTGTGTGTGTGTGTGTGTGTGTGTGTGTGTGTGTGTCTGTGTGTGTGTGTGTGTGTGTGTGTGTGTGTGTGTGTCCTGGTACTGGGGGGCTTGAGCTCAGGATTTGGGCACTGTCCTTCAGCTTTTTCGTTCAAGGGTGGTACTCTACTATGGCACTCTCCCACTTGAACCACAGCTCCATTTCTAGTTTTTCACTGGTCAATTGAAGATGAAAGTCTTAGTTACTTTTCCAGCCTGGGCTGGCTTTGTACTGAGATCCATAAATCTCAGCCTCCTGGGTAGTTAGGATTATAGGTGAGTCCTGGGCACCTGGTTTCAAGGAGATCCAATTTAAAGAGAATATTAAAGTAATTAGCACAAGGGGAGCCCTAGGTAGGCAGTACCCAAATGAGCCTCTGGACATTGGGCTCCTCTACAATCCAATCTGGGTTCTCTGCCCCTCCCTCCTTGACTGTAGCTACATTGACCTGGCAAGTCCTTGAAGAAGTTATGTACTTCTCTGCCAGGAATGTTCGTTCCAGAATGTTCTCCCCAACCTCACCCCCACAGCACTTCCCCCATCTTCTGCTAAGATAAGCACTCTTGGATGTCTGCTCCCACGGTACTCTATGTGGGGGATTCTGGTCAGGGCCTCGGTGCTAGTCACATGGGCCCCTCTGCTTTCCCTTTACCACCCCCCTCCCCCCCACCCTGCTATAGCTTATGCCCATCTGTTTGGTTTGTCTATGATGACATCTGTGTTCTTACTGGAATGGAAGCTTCTTGAAGTTTGCTTGTATTTTGCTTCTTATTGAATACCTAATGTCTACCACAGTGCTAGACATACACACTAACCATAAATACTTTCAGGAAAGAGCTGTGCGCTGGTGGCTCCCACCTGTAATCCTAACTACTCAGGAGGCTAAGATCTGAGAATCACAGAATCACAGTTCAAAGCCAGCTCAGGCAGAAAAAAGTCCATGAGACCAATTAACCACCAGAAAACCAGAAGTGGTGCTGTGGCTCAAGTGGTAGAACACTTTCCTTGAGCTGAAGAGCTGAGGGACAGCACCCAGGGCCCAGAGTTCAAGACCTACCACCACCTCCCCCCCCACCCCCCCACCAAAGAAAAAAACTTTCAGGGAGGGAGGAAGGAAGAAAGAAAGAAGACACTGCTCAGTGGCTCCAGCATCTGGCCCTGGCCTGAGACCCTGCTAAGCTGTTTTCCCCTTCCCTACCCTCCTATCCCTGAGTTTAGCTAGTAATTACCTTGGTACCAGTCTTTCAACACCCAATCTATGTTGTCCATTTGCACAGAGTTCACAAATGATGGAGCTGATCCTGAGGGGAGGTGTAGAGGGGAAGAGCCAAGTGAGGACAAGGTATAGGGGCGGAGGGGGGGAGTGGCCAATTCCTCCCAGAGCATGCTGGGCAGGCAGGCAGAAGGAAGGAAGGGAGGGAGAAAGGAAGGAAGGAAAGAAGGGAGGGAGGAAGAAAGGGAGGGAGGGAGGAGATGAAAGGTTGCAGACTCTTCATCAGCTGGGTGGGCCCCTGGTTCTGTTACCAATGGTCATGGAGATCTCATCTGGGCCCTATTCTGATGGCCCCAGGACTGCCATAAAGGGCAGGCCTCAGGGTTTTTAGCCCCTCTAGACTCCTCATTGTCCTTGAGCTTCACCTCTTCCTTCCAGTCCTCCACACTCTTCAGTGTCAGCTTATCCTGGATACCAGCCCTAGATCTTAGCTAGATCCTGAGTATATTGTTTTATTTATTTATGCTATTAGGGATTGAGTTTAGGGCTGGAGCATTGTCCTTTAGCAATCTACCACTTAAGCCACATCTCCATTTTTGGTTCTTTGGTGGTTAGTTGGAAATAAGAGTCTTGCAGACTTTCCTGCCTGAGCTAACTTTGAATCATGATCCTCAGAACTCAACCTCCTGAGTAGCTAGTATTATAGGTATGAGCCACCAGCACGTTTGTTTTAATTACATTTAACACACCAAAAAAGCTCTAGATTAACATTAGCAAATAACCCACATGCTCATTATCCAGAAAAAGTCAACTACAAACATTTCGGTCTCAGATATTTTCTATTGTAAAAATGCTGTATAGAGGGGTTACATTACATGAACAAGGTAATGAGTACATTTCCTATTGAGCATTGTTGCCTCCTCCTTAGTTTTTCCCCTACCATCCCTTCCCTCCCGCCTCATACCTACCCCCCCATATATTTAATATAAAACAAATAGAACAGCACAGATAAAGCTGAAATCTCCTTTGTTCCTCTGCTCTGCCCAGTTCCTCTCCCCCTCCCATTCCCAGGAGCAGTTGTTATTTTGAATCTGAGGTGTATCCTTCTAATCTGTTTCTATGAGCAAAATAAAACCTGAACTCATGGTGGCATTATCCCAACAGTCCACACGTGGGAGCAGCCCACATGTCTACCAGCTGATGAATTCATGAGAAAAAGTTGCCATGTCCATAAAGCCGAATGGCATTTAGCCATAAAAATAAAGAAAGTGTAGCCAGGTGCTAGTGGTTCATGCCTATAATCCTAGCTATTCAAGAAGCTGAGATCTGAGGATTACACTTTGAAGCCAGCCAAGGCAGAAATGTTCCTGAGACTCTTATCTCCAATTAACCACCAAAAAGCCAGAAGGAAGCTACTAGCTCAAGTGGTAGAACACTAGCCTTGAGCTAAAAGGCTAAGTGTGAGCTTGAGGCTATGAGTTCAAGCCCCAGTCCCAGCACTAAATAAGCAAACAAATACATACCTAATACTTGCTAACATGGACCAGGTGTGAAAACCTAAGAGAGAGAAACCAAATGGAAAACAATTATTTTTATATGATATTATTATGCTATTTGACTTGATTTATACAGATTCAGCAAATCTATAGAGAAGAGACAGGAAAACACTGGTGGCTGCACAGAGGAGAGGAGGGGAGGCTGCCTTGGGGGTTCTTTTTGGGATGATGTGTGTTCTGGAATTAAGTGGTGGTTATTATCTGTCATGGTAGTTGTGAAACCATACTAAAAACCCCTCCATTATATACTTTAAAATGGTTAAAGTGGTGACTGTTATGTATTTGGGGGGGGGGAGGGGAAATGGCCCAGGGCTTGACCTGAGGGTCTGGGCGCTGTCCCTGAGCTCTTAAGTACTATGTAGGGTTTTTTTGTTTGTTTTTTTGTTTTTTTGGGGGGGTCCGGTCGTGGGGCCTGAACTCTGGGCCTGGGCGCTGTCCCTCAGCTCTTCAGCTCAAGGCTAGCGCTCTACCATTTGAGCCACAGCGCCACTTCCGGCTTTTTTCTTTTTGCTTATATGGTGCTGAGGAATCGAACCCAGGGCCTCAGGCTTGCAAGGCAAGCGCTCTACCACTGAGCCACTTCCCAGCCCACTATGTAGTTTTTGTATTTTTATTTTTGTTTTTTTGTTTTGGGTCAGTTGTGAGGCTTGAACTCTGGGCCTGGGCGCTGTCCCTGCGCTCTTCAGCTCAAGGCAAGTGCTCTACCACTTGAGCCACAGTGCCAATTTCTGTCCCTGAGCTCTTTTACTCAAGGCTGGCACTCTACCACTTTGAGCTACAACTCCACTTCTGGTGTTCTGGTGGCTAATTGGAGATAAGAGTCTCACAGACTTTCCTGCCCAGGGTTGGCTTTGAACTGCAATCCTCAGATCTCAGCCTCCTGAGTAACTAGGATTACAGGCACAAGCTACCAGTGACCAGCTATGTGAATTTTTAAAAAATTATGGTAAAAGAATATAATATTAACATTAAACTGATAATTTTAACCAAGTTAATTGTAGAGTTCAGAAGCATTAAGTATATGTGCATTGTACAACAACTCTAGAGCTTTTCATCTTTCTGTGTGTGTGTGTGTGTGTGTGTGTGTGTGTGTGTGTGTGTGTGTGTGTGTGTGTGTGTGTGTGTGTGTGTGTGTGTGTGTGTGTGTGTGTGTGTGTGTGTGTGTGTGTGTGTGCGTACTGGTCCTGGGGCAGGGGCTTGAACTCAGGGTCTGGGCACTGTCCCTGAGCTTTTTTGTTCAAGGCTCTACCACTTGAGCCACAATTCCACTTTCAGCTTTTTGGTGATTAATTGTAGATAAGAGTCTCATGAACTTTCCTACCTGGTCTGGCTTTGGACTGAGATCCTCGTATCTCAGCTTCCTGAGTAGCAAAGATTACAGGCATGAGCCACCAGTGCCATGCTATAGATCTTTCCATCTCACAAAATTAGACTTTTTCTTGTGGGCGGGTGGGGGAGTCAGTGGTGGGGCTTGAACTCTGGAACTTGGTGTTGTCCCTCAGCTCTTCAGCTCAAGGCTAGTGCTCTAGCACTTGAGCCACAGCGCCCCTTCCAATCTTCTGAGTGGTTTATTGGAGATGAGTCTCACGGCCTTTCCTGCCTGGGCTGGCTTTGAAACGTGATCTTCAGATCTCAACCTCCTGAGTAGCTAGGATTACGGGTGTGAGCCACCAGCACCTGGCACAAAACTAGAACTTTGTAATCACAAAGCACTATCACCGCCCGCCTCAGGCAGTCTCCCTCCCACATTCATATTTACTATCTTGCCTACTTCAGGTTCTTCAAATAATGGAATCCCAGAGAGCAGTATTCCTCAGAGACTTGCCGGTTCCATTTGTCATAATGTCCCGGAGGTTCTCATTCATGTAGCTTGTGACTGAATTTTTTCTTTCCCCCTTCCCACCTTTTTTTATTCCTGTGGTGCTGGGGATTGAACATGCTTGCACATGTTATTTTTTTTTTTTTCGTTCCGGTCGTGGGGCCTGAACTCTGGGCCTGGGCGCTGTCCCTCAGCTCTTCAGCTCAAGGCTAGTGCTCTACCACTTGAGCCACAGCGCCACTTCCAGCTTTTTTCTTTTTGCTTATGTGGTGCTGAGGAATCAAACCCAGGGCCTCATGCATGCAAGGCAAGTGCTCTACCACTGAGCCACCTCCCAGCCCCATGCTATGTTTTATAACTCTGAGTTGCAGCCACAGCCCAATTTCTTACCTGATTTTGAAGCTTCATAATATTCCATTTATTTATCTATTTATTTTTTGTCTGTAGTAGGGCTTGAACTCTGCGCCTGGGCGCTGTCCCTCAGCTCTTCAGCTCAAAGCCAGTGCTCTACCACTTGAGCCACAGTGCCACTTCCAGTTTTCTGGTGGTTATTGGAGATAAGAGTCTCACAGACTTTCCTGCCCAGGCTGGCTTTGAACCATGATTCCTAAATCTCAGTCTCCTGAGTAGCTAGGATTACAGGCATGAGCACCCGGCTATGTTATTCCATGTATGTATACACCATATTCTCTGTATGTGTTCTAGTCCTGGGACTTGAACTCAGGGACTGAACTCTGTCCCTGGGCTTTTTGTTCAAAGTTAGTGCTCTACCACTTGAGCCATAGCTCTATCTTCAGATTTTAAGGAGTTAATTGGAGACAAGAATATCATAGACTATGGGCTGGGAAGGTGGCTCAATGGTAGAGCACTTGCCTTGCATGCCTGAGGCCCTGGGTTCAATTCCTCAGCACCACATAAAGCAAAAAAAGAAAAAAGCCAGGAGTGGTGCTGTGGCTCAAGTGGTAGAGTGCTAGTCTTGAGCTGAAGAACTGAGGGACAACGCCCAGGCCCAGAGTTCAGGCCCCACGACCAGACCCCCCCCAAAAAAAATCTTAAAAAAAAAAAAAAAAAAAGAATATCATAGACTTTCCTTCCCTGGATGATTTTGAACCTTGACCTTCAGATCTCAGCCTTCTAAGTAGCTAGGTTGTAGGCATGAGCCACCTGCCCCAACCTGTACCATATTTCTCTCTCTCTCAAGTTGTTTCTTTTTTTGGGGGGGGTGGGGAGGGTCCGGTCCTGTGGCCTGAACTCTGGGCCTGGGCGCTGTCCCTCAGCTCTTCAGCTCAAGGCTAGCCCTCTACCACTTGAGCCACAGCGCCACTTCCGGCTTTTTTCTTTATGTGGTGCTGAGGAATCGTACCCAGGGCCTCAGGCATGCAAGACAAGCACTCTACCACTGAGCCACCTTCCCAGCCCTCTCTCAAGTTGTTTCTTCTCTCTTCTATTGCTTACCATAGAAGTGGGGCATTCAGTAAACACCCTGTCACCAAGGCTAACCCCTAACACTGTATTCCACCCTGCCATGCTCAGGGGCCTCCTGCCCTTCTTTCTCCTCCCTTGGACCAAAGAGATCCTCAACCCTTCCCCCATCATAGCCTTGGGCATCCTCACCCTCCAAAACCCAAAGCAAGCTTCCTCCTCCTCTCCTTTCTTCTTTCCTTCTTGCTTTCTCTTTCTCTTCCTTCTTCCTTCCTTCCTTTTTTCTTCTTCCTCCCTCTCCATCTCCCCCCTCTTACCCTCTTCTCTCTCACTCATTATTTCCCACCACTCTTCTCTCCCTAGCCCTCCTTGGCTCCTGGCTCTTGGAGAGAGACCTGCCCCTCCCACTTCCCCGTCTCTCTGTTTCTCTCTTGCGCTCTCCCTCTTTCAGAAATATGTAAGCTTCCAGGGTAGGCGGGGAGGGACCCTCACCTCCATAGGGCACTGGGTGAGCCCTCTGTGTGCTCTTTTCTCTATCTTTCTCTGCATTTTCCCTCTCCTCCTCCTTTCCACTTTTTGTAGCATGTTTGTACACGCTTTCTTTTCTTTTCTTGTCACTTGTAGGCCTTGAGCTCTGGGCCCCGGCACTGTCACTGAGCTCTTCAGCTCAAGGTGACCACCCTACCATTTGAGCCACAGCGCCACTTCCTGTTTTCTGGTGGTTAATTGGAGATAAGAGTCTCACAGACTTTCCTGCCTGGCCTGGCTTTGAACTGTGAGCCTCAGATCTTGGCCTCCTGAGTAGCTAGGATTACAGGCGTGAGCCACCAGCGCCCACCTTGTACACACTTCATTTATCTGCGTATCGATCAATGGACATTTTTTGATTTAATAACAATTATAATAATTTGGATTTAATAATTTAATTTTGGATTTGAATAACCTTGTAGTTATTAAAATAATGCTGATGGACTGGTAGAGTAGCAGAAGTCGGGGAACACCTGGATAGAAAGCTAAAAAAAAAAAAAGGTAAACCTATTATAAACATGTGGAAATGTCGCAATAAAACCCCCCTCTTTATACTATTGCAAGTTAATAAAATGCTTTAAAAACTCAGTGTTTTTAAGTCTCTCTCTCTGTAACAAAATCTCACTGTGTTTTCTTTCTCTTTTCTTTTTATCTTGTTTGTTCATTTGTCTGTTTGGGAGGGGTAAGAGCTCACTATGTAACTCCAGATCTTTCTGCTTCAGCCTCCCAAGTGCTAAGACTAAGGCTGTGCCCCCACACTTGGCTTTGCTTTTTCAAGATAGCATTGCACTGTGTAGTCCAGGTTGGCCTTGCTCTTGGATGTCCTGCCTCAGCATTACAGATGTGTGCCACCGAGCCTGGCCTGCGACTATCTGCTTTGAATTGTTTCTCAGAAGTGGGATTGTTGGCTACAATGGTAATCACATTCCCAGAAATGTTCCTCAGCTCAATAATGGTGGAGAAACCCATCATGGAGATAAAAATACTGTAAATTTTAAAAAATGCATTTAGTTGGATGCTAGTGGCTCATACCTGTAATCCAAGCTACTCGGGAGGCTGAGATCTCTAACCATCATGGTTTGAAGTCAGCACAGGTTGGTGAGACTCATCTCCAATTAGTTGCCAGAAAACCCTAAATGGCACTTTGGCTCAAAGTGGTAGAGTGCTAGACTTGAACCCAAAGGCTCAGGGACAGTGCCCAGGCCCTAAGTTCAAGTCCTATGACTGACAAAATAATGCATTTAGTAGAAAAAAGGAAAACAGGCAGACACCACACAGCATAGCTTGGCTCCATGGAGTGTGGTACAAGCAAGGTTCTGTGCATCTCCCTCCCTGCCCAGCCGCTGGGAAGTAGCCTTTGGGAAGTAACCACTCTGGGAAAAGATCAGAACTCAGACTTCCCAGGATGGCTTCTACCAGAGAGATGCCAGCATAAACTAGGAAAACTCCTAAGTCTGCCCTCGGGCCCCTCCTGTCTCCTCCCCGGAGGGAGTTCAGAGCTACTCACTGCCTCGCTCACTCCTGCTACGCAGGTGTTGCACCTGAGTCATACCTCTAATCCTTTTTGCTGTGGTGTGTGTGTGTGTGTGTGTGTGTGTGTGTGTGTGTGTGTGTGTGTGTGTGTGTGTGTGTGTGTGGCCAGTCCTGGGACTTGAACACAGGGGCCTAGGCACTAACCCTGAGCTTCTTTATGCTCAAAGCTAGCACTCTACCACTTGAGCTACAGCACCACTTCTGGCTTTTTCTATGTGTTACTGAGGAATGGAACCCAGGTCTTCATACATGCTAGGCACTAAGCCACATTCCAAGCCTATGCCTTCTAGGTATTTTGTTGTTGTTGTTATTGGTTGTAGGGCCTGAACTCTGGGCCTGGGTGCTGCCCCTGAGCTCTTCAGCTCAAAGCTAGCACTCTACTACTTTTCTACCTTTTCTGCTTATGTGGTGCTGCGGAATCGAACCCAGGGCCTCATGCATGCAAGGCAAGCACTCTATCACTGAGTTGCCTTCCTAGCCCTCTAGGTATTTTTTGAGATAGGATCTTACCTCTTTTTATTGTTGTTTTTGTTGTTATAGAGCTTAAACTCAGGACCTGGATGTTGTCCCTGAGCTTTTCTACTCAAACTAGCTCTCTACCACTTTGAGCCACAGCTCCACTTCTGGTTTTCTGGTGGTTAATTGAAGATAAGAGTTTCATGGCCTGCCAGGTGTCAGAGGCTCACGGCTGTAATCCTAGCTACTCAGGAGGCTGAGATCTGAAGACTATGGTTCAAAGCCAGCCAGGCAGGAAAGTCCATGAAACTCTTATCTCCAATAAACCACCAGAAAACTGAAAGTGGCGCTGTAGCTGATATGGTAGAGCGCTAGCCTTGAGCTGAAGAGCTGAGGGACAGTGCCCAAGCACAGAGTTCAAGCCCCACGACAAAAAAAAAAAAAGTCTCATGGCCTTTCCTGCTGAGGCTGGCTTTCTCTGATCTCAGCCTCCTGAGTAGCTAGGATTACAGGCATGAGCCACCAGCACCCAGATTATTATTCCTCCTCCTCCTCCTCCTCCTCCTCCTCCTCCTCCTCCTCCTCCTCCTCCTCCTCCTCCTCCTCCTCCTCCTCCTCCTCCTCCTCCTCCTCCTCCTTTTCTTCTTCTTCTTCTTCTTCTTCTTCTTCTTCTTCTTCTTCTTCTTCTTCTTCTTCTTCTTCTTCTTCTTCTTCTTCTTCTTCTTCTTCTTCTTCTTCTCCTCCTCCTTCTTCTTCTTTTCCTCCTCCCTCTCCTTCTTCTTCTTCTTCCTCCTCCTCCTCCTCTTCCTCGTCCTCGTCCTCCTCCTTCTCCTCCTTCTCTTAATTTTTGGACCATGATCCTCTATCTACACTTCCTACATAACTGGAATGATGGAATGACAGGCATGCACCATCACTTAGTCACTGGTTGAGATGGGGTCTCATGAACTTTTTGCCTAGGGTGGCTTTGAACTGTCATCCCCTCAATATCTGCCTCTCCTATTTTCCCATAGATAATGTCACTTCAACTTGTTTACTCATACTATATTACTATATCTAGATGTGGTTCTTTTATTTTAACAGTCTGATTGTCTTTTACTAGAGGAACATAATGTGACAAATTTCCCTACTGGGGAACATTACACTTGATCCAATTTCTCTTTACTAGCACTGCTGCTGTGAATAGTTTTGACAACATCTCCTGGGGCTTCTTTGGAGAGACTTTCTCAAGGGTAATGGCAGCACGGGGTGGCAGGGAATGCAGCTTCTCAAGATGTTGTCAAATTGCCCTCTAAGGGCTCGCCTCAATTATGCACAGCTCCACCATTGCCACTGCCACAATCCATCCTTCCTTCCTTCCTTCCTTCCTTCCTTCCTTCCTTCCTTCCTTCCTTCCTTCCTTCCTTCCTCCCTCCCTCCCTCCCTCCCTCCTTCCCTTCTCTCTCTCTCTTTCTTTCTTTCTTTCTTCTGTGCTGGGGCTTGAACTCAGAGCCTCTAGCTGGTTTCTTTTCTAAAGGTGGAGCTCTACCACTTGACCCATATGTTCCCTTCTAGTTTTTTTGGCATTTAATTGGAGAATAAAGTCTCACAGCCTTTTCTGCCCAGGTTGGCTTCAAACCTCCATCCTGAGATCTCAGCTTCCTGAGTAGCTACAGCCTGACATCTGAGGATTGTAGTTCAATGCCAGCCCAGGCAGGAAAGTTCCTGAGACTCTTATCCCCAATAACCACCACAAAACCAGAAGTAGAGCTGTGGCTCAAAGTGGTGGAACAAAAGAGCTCAGGGATAGCGACCAGACTCTGAGTTCAAGCCCTATGACTTACCTAAAAAAAAAGAAAAAGAAAAAAGAACAAGACTTCCCCCTCCCTGGTCTCTCTGGCTTGCTGCCTTGTCATGCGATCACTTCTCACGCATGCTCGTGATGCTACCCATCATCAGGCCCTCATCACGGGCTGAATAAATGGGGCTCTCTGATCTGAAGTTTCTAGGTTCCCAAACTGTGAACTAAATAAACTTCTATTCTATGTTCATTTCCCACCCTCAAGTGTTTTGTTAGAGTGCTTTTTACTTAGTGATAGGCCATTTCCCCTTTCTCCATGTTTTATGGCTTAATGGCTTGTGTGTCTATTTGTCTATCTCTATGTGTCTGTAAGTCTGCTGTCTCTGGTACTGGGGCATACCCAGAGCCTTACACATGTTGGGCATATACTCTACCACTGAACTATACTCTATCTATCTATCTATCTATCTATCTATCTATCTATCTATCTATCTATCTATCTATCTATCATCTATATTGGCTCCTGTGAGTACATCATCTTGGGCTGACAAGATATGCATACTGGAGACCCAGCAGAGCAGATGTACAGCTTCCATTTAAAAGCTGGAAAAGGCCTGTGACATAACTTGTGATCAAGTAGCAGGAGCTCCCTCTGACCTCTCTTTGGACTTTCAACTGACTGGATGGGTACCATCTACCATAAGAGAACAATCTATTTTCTTTTTTTTCTCTTTCTTTCTTTCTTTCTTTCTTTCTTTCTTTCTTTCTTTCTTTCTTTCTTTCTTTCTTTCTTTCTTTCTTTTTCTTTCTTTCTTTCTTTCTCTACCATTTGAGCCCCAGTGCCACGTCCGGTTTGTTCTGCTTATATAGTGCTGAGGAATTGAACCCAGGGCCTCATGCATGCAAGGCAAGTACACTACCACTGAGCCACCTTCCCAGCCCCAATCTATTTTCTTCAGACTACTAATTTCAATGTTACTCCCATTAAAAAAAAATACCGTAGAGCCAAGCATGGGTGGCTGTAATCCTAGCTACTCAGGAGACTGAGATTTAGGGATCACAGTTCAAAGTCAGCCCGAGCAGGAAAGTCTGTAAGACTCTTATTTCCAATTAACCACCAAGTGGCTCAAGTGGTAGAGCACTTGCCTTGAGCTGAAGAACTTAAGGACAGCGCCCAGGCCCAGAGTTCAAGACTCACTACCAACAAAAAAAACAAAACAAACAAACAATAACAACAACAACAACAACAACAACAAAAACCCTGATGGCTTTAAAGAGAATCAGAATCATCTGGAGGACCAGGAAGTCAAGGCCAGTCTAGGTATAAAGAAAGACCTTGTCTCAAACACACACTAACACCACCACCATCAACAACAGAAACGACAAAACACCCTCATAGAGCATATCCAGAATAATGTCTGGTCATGTATCTGGGTACTTCTTGGTCCAGTCAAGTTGATACATGACATTGATCATTCATAGTGATAATATATGCTTGGAAAGTCTGGGGAATTCAACTGTAAAACCTGCTGAGCTTGTGATCCTTAACTTGCTTGATTCAGGCATCATTTTCCTGGAGCCCTCTGTCTCATAGGGCCTCACGTAGACTCAGTGCATCTTGGTCCCTTTTAGAGAAGCATGTTATCTTTCATTTGGTGCTTAAAGACTAATACGATATGAGAGACTGCTGGTTCTGGTCTGTTGTTTGAGGATTTTGTCCTGATGGTCCCTAACAGGTTTAACTTACGACTTTTTTTGTGTGCCAGTTCTGGGCCTTGAAGTCAGGGTTTAGGCACTCTTCTGAGCCTTTTTTGCTAAAGGCTAGTGCCCTACCACATGAGACATAACTCCACTTATGGCTCCTTTAATTGGTATTTAATTGGAGATTAGTCTCATGGACTTTCCTGTCCGAGCTTTTTTGGTTGTTGTTGTTGGTAGTGGGGCTTGAACTCTGGTCCTGGGCACTGTCCCTGCACTCTTCAGCTCAAGGCTAGAGCTCTATGGCTTTTTCTTTTCTTTTTTTTTTTTTTTGGTCCAGTCATGGGGCCTGAACTCTGGGCCTGGGAGCTGTCCCTCAGCTCTTCAGCTCAAGGCTAGCGCTCTACCACCTGAGCCACAGCGCCACTTCCAGCTTTTTTTTCTTATGTGGTGCTGAGGAATCGAACCCAGGGCCTCGAGCATGCAAGGCAAGTGCTCTACCACTGAGCCACCTTCCCAGCCCCGGCTTTTTCTATTTATGTGGCACTGAGGAATTGGACCCAGGGCCTCATTCATGAGAGGCAAACACTTTACCTCTAAGCCACCTTCCCAGCCCTGTGAGCTAGCTTTTAACCATAATCCTTAGATCGCAGCCTCCTGAGTAGTTAAGATTAGAGGCATGAGCTACCAGTGCCCAGTATAACATGACTTTTGATTTTGCAATGGTGTAAAAGTGATATGAATTGTAGAAATCTCAGTGTGTGTGTGTGTGTGTGTGTGTGTGTGTGTGTGTGTGTGTGTGTGTGTGTGTGTGTGTATTAATATTATAGATTGAATGCAGAGCCTGAGCACTATCCTTTAGTTTTTCCCACTCAAAGTTAGTGCTTTATCACTTAAGCCATATCTCTCCTTCTAGCTCCTGCTTGGTGGTTAATTGGAGATACGAGTCTGACAAACTTTCCTCCCTGGGCTGGTTTTGAACTGTGATCTTCATATTTCAGCCCCCGGAATAGGTAGGATTATAGGCATGAGCCACTTATACTGGGCTCCATAATATAAATTTTATTTGTTTGTTTGTTTGTTTTTTTTGGGGGGGTCCAGTCGAGGAGCCTAAACTCTGGGCCTGGGCGCTGTCCTTCAGCTCTTCAGCTCAAGGCTAGTGCTCTACCACTTGAGCCACAGCGCCACTTCCGGCTTTTTTCTTTTTGTTTATGTGGTGCTGGGGAATCGAACGCAGGGCCTCAGGCATGCAAGGCAAGCGCTCTACCACTGAGCCACCTTCCCAGCCCCCATAATGTAAATTTTGAACTTTGGTTTTTTTCCTAGCCTCAGTATGGATGGTCCCACACTGTGTGGATGCAAGAGAATAGCAATGAGCTGTATCTTTTTTTTCTTTTTCTTTTCTTTTTTTTTTTTTTTCACTCATGGGCTTGAACTCTGGGCCTGGGCGCTGTCCCTCAGCTCTTCAGCTCAAGGCTAGTGTTCTACCACTTGAGCCACAGCGCCACTTCCGGCTTTTTTCTTTTTGCTTATGTGGTGCTGAGGAATCAAACCCAGGGCCTCAGGCATGCAAGGCAAGCGCTCTACCACTGAGCCACCTTCCCAGCCCCACCACTTTCTGTTTTTGAGTGGTAAATTAGAGATGAGTTTCATGGACTTTTCTGCCCAGGCTGGCTTCAAACTGTGATCCTTAGATCTCAGCCTCCTGAGTAGCTAGGATTACAGGTGTGAGCTACCAGCATCCAGCTTAGCTCTTTTTTGTGTGGTTAATTGGAGATAAAAGTCTCACAGACTTTCCTGCCCGAGCTGGCTTCCAACCACGATCTTGATATCTCAGCCTCCTGAGTAGCTAGGATTACAGGTATGAGCCACAAGTGCCTGGGGAATTTATTTATTTATTTATTTTTTGGTGCCAGGGCTGGGGCTTGAGGTTCTGTTTCTCCAAGCTAGCACTATACCATGTTGGCCACAGTTCCATTTACAGGTTTTTGGTAGTTTGTTGGAGATAAAAGTCTCACGAACTTTGTGCCTGGGCTGGCTCTGAACCTTCAGATCTCAGTATCCTGAGTAGCTAAGATTACAGACTCACTGGCACCTTGGGACATTTGTATTTTGCATAGCAGTTATTGTCTCATTTTTTGACCACTAGATGGCAGTAATAGATAAAAGACAGTATAATAAATGGGCAAAAACAGCTAAGAAGATAGATAAAGGTAGATTCTTTGCAATAGACCAGTGGCTCACGGGCTGCTGGCTCACACCTCTATTCATAGCTGCTCAGGAGTCTGAGATCTGAAGATCACAGTTCAATCCAGCCAGGGTAGAAAAGTCTGCAAGACTCTTATCTCCAAAGTTCCAGAAGTGGCCCTATGGCTCAAGTGGTAGAGTCCTAGCCTTGAACAAAAGCAGTTTAGAGACAATGCCCAGGCCCTGAGTTCAAGCCCCAGGACTGGCAAAAAATAAAAATCAATTTAGAAATAAAAATAAGGTAGATTCTTCCAGGTGTCTTCAGCTTATGAGAACCTGAGACTTAGTAAAGCTAAGAAGTTTATGTCAGTCATGGATTCCAGTCAATAGCAAGTTTGGACCTTTAATCTCAGTTTGCTTGATCCCACAGTTCATTGATTTTGGTATGGATACAAACAGTTACTTTTACTTTTCTTTGGTTTATTTTTTCTCTTTGCTCAGTGACTTGAATGCAACTGCACAGAGTGGCCATGAATCCAGTGCCTAGAATCAGACATTTGGGCTAAAGTTCTGTTTATTTATTTCTTTTCTTTTCTTTTCTTTGTTTTTTGGGTCTGGTCGTGGGGTCTGAACTCTGGGCCTGGGCACTGTCCCTCAGCTCTTCAGCTCAAGGCTAGCGCTCTACCACTTGAGCCACAGCGCCATTTCCAGCTTTTTTTTCTGCTTATGTGGTGCTGAGGAATCAAACCCAGGGCCTCATGCATTCAAGGCAAGCACTCTACCACTGAGCCAACTTCCCATGGGCTAAAGTTCTGGTTCTAGGTCACAGCACTATTATGAATGCTGTGTCTCCCTTGCCTCACCTACATCTGGGGATACTTATACCAAAACCATGCAAAAATGAAATTAAATAAGTTATTTAAAAGTTTATGAATAAATAACATTATTTAAGCCATGTACCAGCTGGGTGCTGGTGGCTCACACCTAGCTACTCAGGAGGCTGAGATCTGAGGATTGCCATTCAAAGCCAGCCCAAGCAGGAAAGGCCATGAGACTCTTTATCTCCAAATAACTACTAGACAACTGGAAATGGAGCTGTGTTGTGTCTCAAAGTGGTAGTGTGCTAGCCTTGAGCAAAAACGTATACACAAAAAAACTCAGGGACAGTGCCCATGTCTCAAGTTCAAGCCCCAGGACCACCACCACCAACAACAAAAAAGCCTTGTACCAGTGCTCCCATCAGTAATCCTAACTAGTTAGGAGGCTGACAGCTTGGGCAGACAAATCCAAGTGACTCCTATCTCCAATTAACTAGCAACTCCTCCTCCCCCCAGAAACCAGAAGTGGAGATATGGCTCAAGTGGTAGAGCACCAGCCTTGAGCATCAAAGGTAAAAGTGGGAGACCTTGAGTCTGAACTCTAGTATGGTACAGAGAGAGAGACAGAGACAGAGAGAGAGAGAGACAGCGAGAGACAGAGGGAGGGAGAAAGGGAGGGAGGGAGAGAGAGAGAGTTCATGTGCTAAGATCAGGTGCAGATGGTAGGAGTGGGAGGACTGCCACATTGGTTTGAGTCTATGAGAATGTGGGTGGCGGCACCCATGTCCGGAACAAATGGTCACACGGGTCTCCAACAGGGGCTGAAACAGAGAGCCTGGTGTCCTATTTAACTTTTTTTTTTTTTTTTTTTTGCCAGTACTGGGGTTTGAACTCAAAGCCCAAGCACTGTCCTTCAGCTTTTTTGCTCAAGGCTAGCACTCTGCCACTTGAACTACAGTTCCATTTCTGGCTTTTGGGTAATTAATTGGAGATAAGAGTCTCACAGCCTTTCCTGCCCAGGCTAGCTTCAAATCCTGATCCTCATATCTCAGCTTCCTGAGTATCTAGGATTAAGATGTGAGCCATGGGTGCATGGCAGCAATCCCTTTTTTTGGGGGGTGGGGGGTCCGGTCATGGGGCCTGAACTCTGGGCCTGGGCGCTGTCCCTCAGCTCTTCAGCTCAAGGCTAGCACTCTACCACTTGAGCCACAGCACCACTTCCGGCTTTTTTCTTTTTGCTTATGTGGTGCTGAGGAATCGAACTCAGGGCCTCATGCATGCAAGGCAAGCACTCTACCACTGAGCCACCTTCCCAGCCCCAGCAATCCCTTTTTTATAGATGGGAAAGTTGCAGCTCAAGGTTGTCAAGGAATTTACTCAAGGCCACCACTTATAAATAAGGGCCTGAGGAGGAAATCTGGCTTCTGGCTTCAGTGCCCAGGCTAGCCCACCCTCCCTCCCGTGCACAGCTCAGGGCCAGCCTCTTTGCACTACAATGGGAAAGGGCTTCCTCCCAGGCCTCTCTCCCAAACACCTCACTCTGCTGCTCGGCCTTCTCCTCCAATCTCTCTGTTCCCATTGTGCCAGCTCTCCCTTAGGCAGAAGGCTATGCCCGGCTCAGAGTGACAGTGTCCTTGTCACCTCTGGCTTTGCCAGGCTGGGCGGGCACAGAGCAGACCTCCAGGAGTGTTGGTTAGATTTGTTGGGAGCCAACATTAACAAGCCAGGCCGAGAGTGGAGGAGAAGGTGCTGGCAGAGCCAGCCTGCCTGTCCCCGGCTGTCAGTGTATGTTCTGGGGCCAACACACTCACTCGAGTTCTCTTCTGGCCCAGTCTCTTGACCCTTCTGCCAGAACTTCCAGTCCCCTGGCCCTGGCTCTCACTTTGCTCTCTCTGGTCTCCTCCCAGAGCTGGTCATTGGGGGTGGGGGTGGGAGATCCCACACAGAAGGCCTGTGCCACCATAGCACAAGACCAGACTTCTCCACTCAACAAGGATTCAGAGGACATTGACAAAGAGCCAGGCACCAGGCTCAGGGCTGCGTACATACTGAATTGTAGACCAGGGGTGGTTCGATGGCCTCATAGGGCTTACAATCTAGGTGTGTGTGTGTGGGCACGAGGGTGGGGTGAACGGTAAAGTCCCCATGAAGGGAAACAAAGAGAGTCTTCTGAGATGAAGTATTTCAAGTATGGTAGTCATGGGAGGCCTCTCGGAGGTGGTGACAATGAAAACAAGCACTGAGGGGCTGAAGAGCTTAGCCCTGCCAAGAGGAAGGAGGAGCATTTGGGGCAGAGGGACCAGCCGATGTGCTGTCCTGGAGGTGGAGGCAAGTTGGAATGTTAAGGAATGAAGAGAGCAGGGGGACAGGGGGTCTGGAGCAAAAAGAGGGAGAACCATGATTTTGTCTGTAGAACAACAATATAACAAGGAAGGGACTCTAAACCATAAAAGAAACCGTGTGATCATCATGTTTTGGGCTCTCTAGGGTTGCTGCTAGGGATTAGGGAAAGAGATGTGGTATGGCCCAGCCTTGGTGGTGGCTATGGGTTCAAGCACAAATAGGCTACAGAGATAAAGAAAAGCAGACTTTAAAGCTTCCACTTGTAATCTAGCTACTCAGGATGCTGAGATTTAAGGATCATGCCAGCTGGGGCAGGGAAATCTATGAGATTCTCATCTCCCAATTAACTAGCAAACACCCAGAAGTAGAGCTGTGGCTCAAGTAGTAGAGTACCAGACTTGAGTGGAAAAGCTAAGGGGCAGTGCCCAGGCCCTGAGTTCAAGCTCTAATACTAGCACAAACAAACAAACAAATAACAAACAAGTAGAATTTATTAGGGGTTTACAGAAGAACAAAACACCTTTATTGCCTGTCAGGGGTGGGACTGGGGTGGGGTGATTTAGGGACACAGGGAAGGCTTGAGACTAGAAACAGAAAACAGAGTCCCCAGCCAAGGGAACAAACACACAGGCGCTTCCCTTGGTCTCTTGAAAAAGGAACCCAAGACCACTAGAGATGTTGACAGTTGGGGAGAAGGGGGAATCGCTTCACTTTACTGATGTGTACAGACTGTTGTGGAATTGGGTACCTGCATCATGGAAATGTGGTTCCCACAGCCCCAACTATGAGTGAGGGCTGGGTTCTTAGGATAGAAGGTTATCAGGACTGGGCAACACCCCCTGTGTCCTGGGAGCAGCTGGAAATCAGGTAGGAGAAAGAAGAGGAGGGGGAAGGCCGGAAGTGAGAACTGGAATCAGGGAGATAGGGGAGTCCCTCTTCCTCCTCTGGGTGTGCTCCTTCCTGAGAAAGGTGAAGCTACGCTTTGCCATCTGTCACCTTGTCTGTCACGGTTTACGTGACTGCCCTTCCCCCTCTCAGTGTAGAACCTCTGTTGCCCCACGTTGATCTGCTCAATAGGGATGCCTCCTCTCCTAGCTTTGCGTTTCTCAGAGGGTAGGAGGAACTACAGGATGGTGTGACTGAACTAGCTCCTTTTTGGGGGGCAAGGGGGCAAATGGTGTTCTTACTACTTTATCCCTCAAGGAAACAGCCTGTACTTTCTAGATCCTTTCTGGATCTCACAAATGACTTCTGCCCTCTGCTCCAATTCTCTGACTGGCTCTTTGTCCCCAGTGTTTTTGTAAATTCTACTTTTGTGCCTGCAGAGCCTCTTCACTG
The DNA here is from genome assembly GCF_024711535.1 of Dipodomys merriami. Classification (NCBI taxonomy): domain Eukaryota; kingdom Metazoa; phylum Chordata; class Mammalia; order Rodentia; family Heteromyidae; genus Dipodomys; species Dipodomys merriami. The sequence continues at coordinate 17,615,945 of NW_027204937.1, read as the reverse complement.
GCAACCTTGAGGGAGGCTGGGTGTGTGTAGGTGGGGGGGATTTTCTACCGGGAAGGTGAAGTGAACACCAATAAATGACTAGTTCCAGGACTCCACACAGCCTCCACACACGAACCAGATCGTGGGGGTTAGAGGAGGTGGTGGGGGACACTTGGAGGCCTTTAGGGTGTGGATGGCCACCCGTGAGGGCAGAAGTACTTCTAACACTTGGTCCACTGACATGGTGACCCTGCATGTCAGCCCAGTCTCTGCCATTCCACAGGGATCGCTCGCCTGGCTGCTTGGTCCTGTGAGAGGAAATGGCCTGAGGCAGAGCTGAGGAAGGCAGTGGCCTCTGAGCAGAGCCAGCTGTGTGGAGTCTGGGTGAACAGGATCTCAGGCCCTGGACTCGCTCTCAGCGTGACCTTGCAGGGCCCAGCCGCCTCACACTGTTCTTCCCCCCTCCTCCGCGGCATAGTAGTTATTCTCGTCCGGCCTGACAGCCCAGGGCTGTGGCAGCAGTCCGAGCTTTTGGAGTGGGATGTAAACCAGGCAGTTCAGACGTCTGGTGCTGTATCCCAAGGGCTGAGGCCTCTGGGTGGCAGCACATGGGGCCATCTGCACCCTGTAGGGGAGGGCATGTGCCTGGAGAGCTGTGACTGGGACAGAGAAGCCCGCAGCTGGGCTCCCCATCACTCAGTGCTGGCTCTGCCTGGTAACCCGTGGAGGCCTGGTGGTAAGGATACCCCAGCCCGGAGCTTCTGCTGATACCTAGAATCCTCCAGCCACGGAGAGTCAGCCGGAAGGTGGTATCTGCAGACTGATCCCTAGTATTCAGGCCTGGGCTGTAATGGACAAGGGGTCTGTTCTGTGAGTCACTGTGAAGGAGTAGGCAGGGGCAGGCTGGGTGCCTGTTTCTCTGACCCCTGACTCAGTTACTGTCTGCAGGAAATGAGGCAGACTGTATTCTACTCCTTGGCTTGCAACAGCTGCGGCCAGTTATCATACCTGACTGCCATCTGACCTCTTCAGGGAAGTGGTCTGCTTTTAGGGCCATGGTATCCTTTATTCAATTCAACGTATTTTGGGGAGTGGAACTCGATTTGAATCCAGGGCCTTGTGTTTGCTAATCAGGTGCTCTATCACTTGATCCACATCTCTCCAGTCCTTCTTTGCTTCAGGTTATTTTTCAGGTAGGGTCCTGTGCTTTCTGTCTGGGGACCAGCCTCAGACTACAATCCTCCTATCTATACCTCCTATCTAACTGGGGTTAAAGGTGCAAACAACCACACCTGGATTTGCTGAAATGGGGGGAGGTCTCTGTGGCTTTTTCTTTTTGGTCTTGCTAGCCTCAAAGTACAATCTTCCTGATGTCTACTTCTCAAGTAGCTGGGATTACAGGTGTGAGTCACTGTGCCAGGCCTCATGGTATTCTTTATCTCTAAGGTTTACACATACTGGGCAGGAGAGGGGCTGGCACAGCTCTTAGGGGCCCGTGAGTCACCCGGAGGCATTTGGGCATGTGAGAAACCAAATCAAGCCTCTGAGATCAGAAGAGTTCCAAAGGAGCTGGGTAGGTGGGCTGGACCAGCAGTGAGAGAGGAAGGGGTCTCTGCTGAGTGGAAGCAAAGCAGAAAACGCAGCACCTGTTTGAGAGCTCCTAAGAAAAGAAACTTCCTTACTCCTGAGGGATGGAGGTGGGGATGGGAAGCCAACTCAGAAAGCCCCAATTTCGGTGATTTCAGACACCCAGGAATGGTAAAGCACAGCACCTGCAGGCCTGCCTGCTGGCCCTGATCGGGGAGGGCTGGAGGGAGGGAGGGCTACACAAGCAGTTGTGGGGGAAGATGATGTTAGGAGGGGAGAGATGGGGCTGCTCCTGGTCGCCCTGCTACTTGGCACCACCGGCAGAGGGGCAGTTGGCCTCTCTGGGAGGCAGGCCCTCTGGGTGGAAGATACCCCTCGATTGGGCAACAAATTCCTCCGGGCTGGCAGGATGGTGCCAGGGGCCCTGCGCACAGGCGTGATCCGGAGTGCTGGGATGGAGTAAGTGGGAGAGGAGGTGCTGGGGAGGATGGGGCCAGGGACTCTTCCAAGGATGGTGAGCTGGTTGCTCAGGGCTGGCAGCCCTGGGCAGCTATGGAAGAAGGACCAGGGCCACACAGGGAAGGCCAGGGAGCCGGCTGGCGTGGGTGAAGGCTCCATCTCAGCTGCGTAGCTGTTGAGGTGGGAGAGGAGGCGAATTCGGACAGGGTCTGTACAGCTGCTGGGGCCTTCCAGGACCCCCAGGTACCGGATGACTTCGGTGAGACACTCCCGAAAGCCAATGCTCCGGAAGTCAACCGCCAGGGCACGGGCATCGAAGAATCCTGCAGAAGAAGATACTGTGAGAGAATGCCAGGTTGGGGAAGCACTCAGGCTCAAGAGTGCTGGAGAGCTGGACCTGCCCCTCTCATTCAGTCTCTGGGTGACCCTGGGTGAGTGCATTCTCAGTCTTCACAGCTGTAAAGTGTGGACAGAACCCAACCTGGGATAGAGGATGGTGGGGCATGGACTCACTGGACTAGAATACATTGCAGAATGTAAAGGATGATTTCATCACAATTCATGATGGGACCAAGGTACCTCCAGTAAGGAGACACTTGGCAGGTGGGAAAAGGCTGAACCTGTGGTTGTGTTGAATAATCCAGCCTGCTACTGGGAGCAGATGCAGGGAAGGGCGGTGATGAAAATAGTCATCAGAGCCAGAGGCCCCTCAGAGGAAGGAATATAGTGTCCCAGGGAAACATAAGGACTTTGGAAGTCCACAGAGCTAGATTCTAATCCTGACTAGAGCATTTAATCAGCTGCCTGACCATCTTGCTTTCCTTAGAAATAAAATGAGAGGATACGGTACCTGCTTCACTGGGTGGAGGGTGTATGTGAAATAAAGCCCAGAGAATGCCCACCAACGACCAGGGAGCTGTCATATTACTGGCTGGGCTTCTGTTGATTCTGAGTTTGTCTCCTGAATCAAAAGGCAGACTGAGCCCAGTGGCAGTGACACAGGCCTATAATCCTAACTACATACTCTCAGGAAGGAGGCTGAGATCTGAAGCTCTGAGGATTGTAGTCTGATGCCAGCCTGGGGGAAAAACAAAAAGCCCACACGAGTCTTGTCTCCAGTTCATTAGCAAAAAGCCAAAAGTGGAAGTGTGGCTCAAGTGGGTAGAACACTAGCCTTGAGTGAAAAAGCCAAGACCCTGAATTCAAGCCCTGTACTCGTGTGTATATGTGCCTGTGCGCATACACATGCAATAACCATCAGGCCAGGGGCCATCTCTTTTGCCCTCAGTGAGGGACAGCCAGATGAGCTTTCCACATGGTCATGCACACCGTCACCCCTCTCTTGACCACCTTCTAAACAAAGACAGAGCAGCCACGGGCAGTACTGCCTCAGAACCACAGCAGCAGCTACCTCATCCTGGCTGTGGTTCAGTCCAGAAGGAAGGCTCAGCAAGAGGCTGCATTTGGAGTCAGGACCATCTCAAGTGAGACCTGGATCTGCTGTGTTTTTAGCTCTTTGCACACCCCAATACTTTACTTTCCCTCCCTCCCTCCCTGCCTTTCCTCCCTCCCTCCCTTCTTTCCTTTCTTCCATCTTTCCTTCCTTTCTTTTTGGCAGTGGGTTCCGGGTTTGAATTTAGGCCCTGGGCACTGCCTCTGAGCTTTTTTTTCTCTCAAGGCTAGCACTCTACTACTTGAGCCACAGCTCTGCTGCTGGTAATTTGGTGGTTAATTGGAGATAAGAGTCAGACTTTGCTGTCCAGGTTGGCTTTGAATCATGATCCTCAGATCTCAGTCCCCTGAGGACTGAGCTGCTGGTACCTGGCCTTGATATTTCTCTGTTTCAATTCCTTTTACACTCACATATGCTGCTTTAAATTCTTTTATTTTTATATCTGTACTAGGGCTTAAATTCAGGGCCTTGAACTCTTGCTTGACTTTTCTACTCAGGGCTAGGACTGTACTACTTGAGCCACAGCTTCATTGCTGGCTCTTTGGTGGTTAATTATAGATAAAGAGTCTCAGGGGCTGGGAATGTGGCTAAGTGGTAGAGTACTTGCCTAGCATGAAGCCCTGAGTTCAATTCCTCAGCACCACATAAACAGAAAAAGCCAGCAGTGGCACTGTGGCTCAAGTGGTAGAGTGCTAGCCTTGAGCAAAAGAAGCTCAAGGACAGTACTGAGGCCCTGAGTTCAAGCCCCAGAACTGGCAAAAACAAAAACAAAAACAAAACCCTCAATCCTCAGATCTCATCTCCCAGAGTAGCTAGGATTATAGGAGTAAGCTACCATGCTGAGTTAGGACTGCTTCTTTCTTACTAAGAATTTCATTTCATTATCTAATAATTCTTATAAATACCTTCTCATTATTTCCATTAAAGATGAGGAAACAGGGGGAGAGAGAGGCTAAATCATTTGCACAGAGCCTGGGCAGAGTGTAAGCCACAACTCCAGTGTTCCCCTCAGCTTTGAACAGGAAAGTGGAGGAGACAAGCCCCCTTCCTGGTTCTTGTGAGAACCGAAGGAGACAACATAAATTGAAGATTTTTGAAAGCTATAAAATGCTGCCCGCACCAACCACTATACTACTTTCCTTTTAATGGGATAACATGAATGTAATTTGAAATATCTCGCCACCAGCTGCTAAGCTCCACCTTGAGCAAAGCATTCCTCTGTAGAGTTCTCAAAAGGATACCTGTCAGGGTAAGAGGGCAGGCTTGTTAAACTGGCAAACTCCTAAACTCCAGTACAGACCTCCTGTCTCATAATATCTGGGGTGACCTGTGACTCCATTTGCCCCCACAGGACACTGTTTCACTCTGAGGATAAAGAAACACTAGATTGGGCCTTGTAAAATGTAAATGTCTGGCTGGGCACTAGTGGTTTAGCCTGTAATCCTAGTTCTGTAGAAGCTGATTATCTGAGGATCATGTTTCAAAACCAACCTTGGAAGAAAAGGCTATGAGATTCTTATCAAGGGCTGGGAATGTGGCTCAATGGTAGAGTGCTTGCCTAGCATGTATGAAGACTTGGGTTCGATTCTTTAGTACCTTATAAACAGAAAAAGCTGAAAGTGGAGCTGTGGCTCAAGTGGTAGAGTGCTAGCCTTGAGCAAAAGAAGCTCAGGGACAGTGCCCAGGCCCTGAGTTCAAGCCCCAGGACTGGCAAAAAACAAAAAACAAAAAACAAAAAAAAAAACCTCTTCTGCCACTGAGCAGCAAAAAGCTGGAAGTGGAGGGATGGTTCAAATGGTAGAGTTCTAGCCTTGAACAAAAAGCCAAGTGAGAGCCCAAGGCCCCAATTCAAACTCCTGTATCGGTATAAAAAAATAAAATAAAAAAGCAATGGTTCTCTTTCTAAGTAGCAAATTGTCTTTGGGACTTTGTCTTTGTGTCCAAGACTTGAGACAAAAATTTTCATTTGGGGCTGGGAAGGTAGCTCAGTGGTAGAGTGCTTGCCTCGCACGCATGAGGCCCTGGGTTTGATTCCTCAGCACCACATAAGCAGAAAAAGCCAGAAGTGGTGCTGTGGCTCAAGCTGAAGAGCTGAGGGATGGCGCCCAGACCCAGAGTTCAGGCCCCAAGATTGACCAAAAAAATAAAAAATAAATAAAAAGTATAAATTTTTTAAAAAATTTACCTGAAGGTCTTTGTGTTTTTGTTGTTTGGGCAGTGCTGAGGTTTGAAATCAGGGTGTCTACCACTTGAACACCTCTAGCCTTTTTTGCTTTTAGTTTTTTGTTTTTTGTTTTGTCAGTTGTGGGGCTTGAACTCTGGGCCTGGCCGCTGTCCCTCAGCTCTTCAGCTCAAGATGAGCGCTCTACCACTCGAACCACAGTGCCACTTCTGGTTTTCTGGTGGTTTATTGGAGATAAGAGTCTCAGGGACTTTCCTGCCTGGGCTGGCTTTGAACATGATACTCACATCTCAGCCTCCTTAGTAGCTAGAATTACAGGCGTGAGCCACCGGCGCCTGGCTGCTTTATTTTTCAAACAATGTCTCACAGTTTTACCTATTCCTCCCTTATATAGGAGCTACAGATACACACTACTAATCTGGTTTGTTGATTGAAATGAGGGGCTTCCTTTTTGTCTCAGCTGACCTTAAACTATGAATCCTCCTGACTTCCATCTCCCAAGAAGCTAGGATGTAGATCTGAGCCACCTTGCCTAGCTACAGAAAGTCTTACTGGGGGTGGGGAGGGCGAGGGCAATGGGAGGGCAGGGATGGGAAGGGGAACAAAGGAGGAAGCAACAATGCTTGATAAGAAATGTACTCATTACGTTGCTCATGTAATTGTAAACCCCTCTGTATGGTATTTTCACAATAAAAAAACTTATTAATATACATATATATATATATATATATATATATATATAAAGAAAGTCTTATTCCACTTTTTTCCTCATAGCTGGTGCTCTAACACTTGAGCCATGCCTCCACTTCTGGCTTTTTGCTAGCTAACTGGTGATGAGAGTCTCTTAGATTTGTCTTCCTGGACTAGCTCTGAACCTCAATTCTCAGATCTCAGCCTCCCAAGTAGCTATGATTACAGGCATGAGTTACTGGTACCTGGCAAGGAAGTCTCTTTGAAGCTATAGGTGCATGATTTTAAGGGTCTAATTTAAAATAATAGAATGATTTGTGTTCTCCTTCAATCTGGACACCTGCTGAGAATATGGCATGTCACCCAGCACTGCCTAGGACATAACAGCAACCCAGAAACCTAAACCAAGAAAACATCTCTGGTTAGAATTTTCAGGTAGAGGCTAGGCATAGAGGCTCAAACCTGAAATCCTAGCTAATAGGGAGGCAGAGATTGGGGTTTATGGTTCGAAGCCAGCCTGAACAAGAAGTTTTCAAATCTCCATCCTAAACAATGACTAGCAAGGTGGTGTGTGCCTGTCATCCCAGTGATGCAGGGAAACACAAAAGGAACAGGACTTAGGCCAGCTGGGAACAAAGTGAAAATAATGCATTAAAAGGAGACGAGAGGCATGGCTCAAGTAGTAGAATGCCTGACTAACAAGCTAGAGGCCCTGAGTTGAATCTCCAATGTCACAAAAACAAATAAAGCAAAGTAAATAAATACATCAGGCGTTTCCTTTCAGGGTTCAGGCAGGTCTCAGGCTGCAGTTGGCTCCTTTGGGTCACCCCTTAACTCCCTGGAGGCAGGAACAATGTCATAGTGAGAAAGCTCCTGCAAGGCCTGGAAGGGCAGAGGTGGCGACACTGAGAGTGGAACAGGCCATGCTGAGAGATGAATCACAAGCTTGCTGAACAATCAATGGGATTTGTTTGCTGTGGCTCACCAGAGGATCCTCAGGACCCAGCCTCAAAATATTTTTGTCATTACAACTGAATCCCAAGAGAGAAGAGCATCAGTACCTGTCCCGCCAGTGGCATGGAGCATTTTCAAGTGATCCACCGTCATCTGCAAGACCTCAGCTTTCTCCAGTTTGGAAGAGCCCTGTAGGTACAGAAGGCATGCAGGTTCCAGTCAGCCCCTGATACTCACCAGCCCTGCCTGTCATGAGGGCTCACTGTCTTGAATTCTCTCTTGTGAAATGCTTCTGAAGCCGTCTTCCCAGGAAGAACCCGAGCATCTCCCTCTCCACGAGTCCCTTGAAAGCAGACTCCAGGTCTAGTTCATGGGTGCTCCCCAAAAGGTTTCAGTGAACATCTGTAGGATAACTGACTTCTCACCTGTACGCAACCCGTGCTTTGCAGCTTAAGGCAAGAATATCTGATGCTGTCTGATTTAACCAAATGACTCCCTACCAAATCCCTTCAGCTCAACAGGTTCAGTGACAGAGTGTTCACTCTCTCGGCCACCTGTCTCACCTCCAAATAGCTCTGGAAATGTCAGGAGTCACATCGCAGAGTCCCATGTTTCCTTTCTGCTCAGCTAGTTTGTGGCTGAATGTGAGTTAGGAGATCTCTGTTCTCTGTGCCTGGCACAATTAGAATTAGCTCTATTCTGAATCATTTTTTAGGATTCTACATAAATGGATGTAAGTCGGATATAAAGTCACTATAGCTGCAACATTTCGCTAAGTATAAATTTACTTTTCTTCCTTTTTGTAAGTGTTGGGACTTGAAATCAGGGCCTGGGCACTTGAACTCTTTTGCTCAAGGTTAGCGTTCTACCACTGCTTGGAGCCACAGTACCACTTTTGGCTTTTTCTGAGTAACTTCCTGGAAATAAGAGTAAGCCTTTCCTGCCCATGCTGGCTTCAACGCATGATCCTCAGATCTCAAGATCTCAAGTAGTTAGGATTACAGGCATGATCCACCAGTGCCTGGCTACTTCTGTTTATTTGGGTATTTTTTGTGTGTGGGGGGGTAGTTAAAATGGAGATAAGAATTATAGACTTTCTTTCCTGGGCTGGCTTTGAACTGCAATTCTCAAATCCCAGCCTCCTGCATATCTAAGATTACAGATGTGAGCCACCAGTGCTCCACTACCATACTCTTTTTTTTTTTTTTCCTGTATGGGTCAGTAATGGGTCTAGAACTCAGGACCTAGTGCTCTCACTTAGCTTTTGCATTCATGGTTGGCACTCTACCACTTGAGCCATACTTTTACTTCCAACCTTTTGCTAGTTTTAATTGGAGATAAGAGTCTCATGGACTCTTACCTGCCCAAGGTGGCTTCCAACCTCTATCCTCAGATCTCAGTCTCTTAAGTAGCTAGAATTATAGGCATGAGCCACCGGTGCCTGGCTAAATTTCTATTCTTTGTCCCCAGGCTGGTGACAGCTATTCCTAAATGGCCACAATACCCTATCAGCCAATATCCCTTTGCAAAAGCTACTATGAGAGACACACCCTACTTGTCACTAACTCAGTATTTCCTCTGGCTCCATCAGCAATATCATCTACCTGTTTCTCAAAGGCAGTGGGGACCAGGCGCCGCAGTTCAGAGAGACTACTGTTGATGCGATCCCGACGTCGTTTCTCTATGATCTGCAAATGAACGACAAGAAATTACCCACATGTACGCACTCTCTCGCAGTTCCTGTGTGCCTGGATGGACTCTGACTCATTTTCCCTCATCATATTTTCATGAGGGAGGAGGAAACTGAGGCTCAGTAATTTGCTTGAGGACTCACAGCTAGAGAGCTCAAACCTGGAAGAAGTCAGATCTTGTGTCTTGGTCTGTAAGGTGGAGTGGGGGGGGGGGGGAGGGAGAACCCTGAGAGGAGAGGAGACAGTGCTTATTTAGGATGGTTAGTCCCAGGTAAAGCAGGGTGTGGGCCAGTCAGAATGGGAGCACCAGCCTCAGCCCTGCCTGGGGGCAGGGGGCAGGGGAGCAGCAGTTGCACCAGTGTTAGCCTTCCAGTGTCTGGGTTACCAGAGGTGCTGAGAGTTCTAGGACTTGTCCTTTCTAGCTGTAGAGCCCTTCATTTACATTATTTCCTTCTCTCTCAATCCTGGTAGCAGAATACACATAGAAGGGCAGGAAAATAACCTTTCATTTTTCAGAGAAAGAACATGAACGTGGCCTGGCACTAGTGACTCACATCTGTAATCCTAGCTACTCAGGAAGCTGAGATCTGTGGATCAATATTTGGAGCTAGCACAGGTAGGAAAGTCAGTGAAACTCTTATCTCCGATTAACAACCAAAAGGCTGGAAGTGAGCCAGGCGCCAGTGGATCCTGCCTGTTGTAATTAATTCTTAGGTGGCTGAGATCTGAGGATTGTGGTTCAAAGCCAGCCTAGGCAGAAAGTCTATGAGACTCTTATACCAATAAACTATTCAGAAAAAGCCCAAAGTGGCACTGTGGCTCAAGTAGTAAAGTGCTAGCCTTACACACAAAGAGTCGCAGGGGCATAGGTCCTGAGTTCAAGCCCCAGGACCAGCAAAAAAAAAAAAAAAAAAAGGAAGAAAAAAAAATAAAGAAAAAGCTGGAAGTGGAGGTATGGCTCAGGTTGCAAACCATTAGCCTGGAGTAAAAAAGCTCAGGGACAGTGCCCAGGCCTTGAGTTCAAACCTCAGTATCAGGGAACACACACACACACACACACACACACACACACACACACACACACACACACACACACACACACACACACACACACACACACACACACACACACACACACACACACACACACACACACACACACACACACACACACACACAGGAGTGTGGGAGGGAAGTGGTTTGTCTAAGGGCTCATGGGGAGTGAGTGGCCTGGCTGGCCTCTGTCAGATCCTCAGCCATTGCATTCCCAGTGTGCAAGCACAGCTGTTTCCTGGGTGAGAGGCGGGGCTGGACAAGATGGACAGTGGAAAGCAGTAAGCCTTCTCATTCTGCCTGCCTCCTCACTCACTGAGAGAAGTTCTAGGCTGAGGGAGGAGGGGGGCGGGGAGAGGGACAGGGCGGGAGGAAGGGGAAACTGGAACAAAAGTAACAGATGTTCCTCAGAGAGTGCTTATGCATTTAATCTTCACGATTCCAGCCATATACAGGCGGAAATAAGGCACTGAAAGGAGAAGTGGCTTGCCTGGATTTGAACCCTGGGCGGCTGGCTTGGGGTGATATGATGTTTCAAGAACAGGTCCATGGGCCAGCCCCAGCCCCTCCCTCTGGGAGGATCCAGGGAAAACTGACTGGGCCACTGCAGGACTGAGAGCACACTCACCCCTCTGCGTTTCTTCCTAGCTTGCATCTGTGAAGGGCTGGAGGCGGACAGCGGCCTGGCCATCTGGCTGCGGAGGAAGAAGAGAAAGGCCATTTTCTCAGGATGGGAGACTATCTCTCCTGCCTGGACTGATTGGAATGGCTAGGCTGGCAATGGACCGTGGTCTCCCAGGCCAGGGAAGGGCTCCAGGGCTGGCCTGGGAAGGGGGCACTCCCTTCCCCCTTTCTCCCCAGGGTCTCTTTTCATTCCTGGCCAAGTCCTCCATGTGCTCTGAGCTTTCTGCGAGTCTGTGTGAAGCCAGTGGTGAATTGTCTTGGCCCCAACCTCCTGGCTTAGCCCCTAACCCGTCGCTTCTGCCCCTGGCTTCAGGGATCTTAGACCTGGGGCTGCCACTCTCTGATCTGGTCCTGCAACCCGATCCGGGGGGCGGGCCGGCGGGTGGTGCGGGCCTGGCGGTGGCGGGTGGCCCGAGCAGGGGCCAGGCGGGGCGGGTTGGGTTTCAGAGCGAGCCGAGCCCCTGGGAAGGAGCGTGGAAAGAGCAGATGCCGCCGCTTCCCACGGCCGGCGCCACCGCCCTCCGCCCGGCCCGCAGCTGCCGCCTCCTCCCACGCGGCAGGCCAGGGGAGGCAGCATCTGGGTCACAGGCCCCTCTTGAATGCTTGGGGACACTGCCCTGGCCTCCCTGAAGGCCTGGGTTCCTCCATAACCCAGGCCTTCCTCTGCAGCCCCAGCTGCATCATGGACATTCGCCTGCAGCCCAGGAGTTTCCATTAAGAACAGGCTCAGCGAGGGGGGGGGGGGTGTAGGGATGGTAGGGAAGCTTGTGAAGGGGGCCCTGCCCCTTCAGATTTTGGCCTGCAGACCAATTGCTGGCAGTCTAGATTACACCAAGGTATCCTTTATGTAGCCAACATAGGAGGACCTGTTCAGGCCTGCAGGTGTTCACCTGCCCAATGCCACACTTACCCTCACTTACCTTCACCCCTGCTCCTTGTCCCCTGGGTTTTCCATCTCACTGGGGTCACCCCCAGCTTGGAGTTCTGCAAGGCTGAAACCTGGCCACTTTGATTGACCCTGTCTTCCATCATCCTCACTCTACTCCATCCAAACCTGCCTACTCCGTTGTAAACTGTGTGTCATGTTTGTCCTCCTGACTTAGACAGTATTCAGGACCAGGCCTCTTGACATCTCTCACTTGGAGGCCTGCATGAGCCTATGGGGCCCCTCTCTCCTTAGGTCTGTTTGTACCCTCTCTGTTCCCACTGCAGGCACAGTGATCATTTAAATGCAAATCTGAGTTGTGTGTGTGTGTGTGTGTGTGTGTGTGTGTGTGTGTGTGTGTGTGTGTGTGTGTGTGTGTGTGTGTGTGTGTTGGTCCTGGGGCTTGAATTCTGGGCCAGGGCACTGTCCCTCAGCCTTTTTGTTCAAGACTGGTGCTTTACCACTTGAGCCACAGCACCATTTCCAGCTTTTTTTTGATGGTTAATTGGAGATGAGTCTCGTGGACTTTCCTGCCCAAGCTGGCTTTGAACTACAAATTCTCAGATCTCAATTTCCTAAGTAGCTAGGATTACAGGTGTGAGCCACCAGTGCCTCCTCAGTATGATCACATACACACTTATACTTACAAGGGTGTTGAACTTGTGCTTGCTACACAAGTGCTCTACCATTTGAGTTATACCCCCAGCTCTCCCAATGCTTTGAAGATCAAAACCACTATCCTTCAGGTGGCCCAGGTGGCCCCTGTCACTTCCACATTCCAATTCTCTTTCATTGTGTGTGCTCCCGCTGTGAACTCACTAACTCCTGTAGTTTCACATCCTGTTCCCCTACTCTAGAATCCTCTGTTCTACTCCATCTCTCCATCCCAAACCCCAACCCCTTTGACTAGTAACTTCAAACATCCTGTAGATCTCAACTCAAATGTCAACTCCTTTTTCTTTTTTAACATCCTCTCTTCCACTAGATGGTCTTTGCTCTATACAATCCTAGCCTACTGCCAGTTTGTGTTTCGTACTTACAAGGGTTTTTAAAAAAATTAATATTCTCTGTGTGTGTGTGTGTGTGTGTGTGTGTATATGTATGTGTATGGGAGAGAGAGACAGACAGACAGAGACAGACAAACTGACAGACAGAGACAGAGGGACAGAGAGAGTATTGGGGTTTGAACTCAGGGCCTCAAGCTCTCTCTTGGCTTTTTTTCTTTTTTTACAAGGCACTCTCTCTCTCTTTCTCTCTCTCTCTTTCTTGTCAGTCATGGGGCCTGAACTTTGGGCCTGGGCACTGTTCCTGCATTCTTCAGCTCAAGGCTAGCGGTCTACCACTTGAGCCACAGTGCCACTTCCAACTTTTCTTCTTTGTGGTGCTGAGGAATTGAACTCAGGGCCTCATGCATGCAAGGCAAGCACTCTACCACTGAGCCACCTTCCTAGCCCAAGGCTGGCACTCTCTACCACTAAAGCCAATCTCCTACTTTTGGCTTTTTGCTGAAATAAGAGTTTCATGAAGTCTTCTACTGAGACTGGTTTCAATGAGTCTCAGATCTCAGTAGAGATCTCAGTAGCTAGGATTATAGGTGAAAGCCACTAATGCCCAGCTCGTTTAATATTTATCTCTCCAACAAACAAGCTCCATGGGGTCACAGATGACATCAGTGTCATGTACCACAGTAGCCCTGGTCCTCAGAAAGTATTTGGAACATACCCATCTTGTTCTCTCTGGCATCACTGAAGAACACAGATATGACCATCATAAAACCTATGTTCTGGGCCTTTGTGGAATGGGGGTGCATGAGGCTTACTTTGAGATACCTCCAGGTATCTATCCCCATGACACCTGAGATTGGATCATTTTCATCAATACTTCAAATAACGTTTGCAGGAGAGACCAGATAAGGTCAGATCTTGCCGCTATGCCTCTGCTTGGTCTAGCCACATCTGGAAAAGCATGTATCCCACCCACACATCTGGACAAGCAGAGCTGGTAAGAGGCCTGGGAAAGCTCCTGGGAGGTAGGGCACAGTGAGGCAGGTCTGGAGCTCAGACACCAGATCCTGAGATCTGCAGAGCGGTCTGTTTACAAAGCTTCCCTGGTTCACTGGGGACAAGCCCCAGGAGCCAAGGTACATAAGAGACATGGCCTTTGTTCCCCTTGCTGGATAAAGCATCTCCCTGAGTATTGGGTTAGCTTTGTGCACGTCACTGCCTCTCAGCCTGATCCCTCCTCAGGGACCATCTGTTGGAGCCTGGTGCACCCATTTTAGGCCAGGCAGCTCTGCTCTCTCATTTTCCAGTCTCTTGGTTCATTCCTCTCTGAAGCGTGGTCTTCCCCTCCCCCTCCCCCCTAGATCTTATTGGCAGCGCTCACTTTCTGTTCCTTCCTTCCTTCCTTCCTTCTTTCCTTCCTTCCTTCCTTCCCTCCCTCCTTTCTTCCTTCCTTCCTCTCTCCCTCCCTTCCTTCATCCTTCCTTTCCTTTCTTCCTGTGTTGTAACTGGGGCTTGAACTCAAAGCTTGGGCATTGTCATTTTTTCACTCAAAGCTGGCATTCTACCACTTGAACCATAGCTCCAGTTCAGGCTTTTTTTTTTGAGGGGGGATTAATTGAAGAAAAGAGTCACATGGATTTTCCTGCTTGGGTTGGCTTCAAGGTTTCCATCCTTGGCCTCCCAAGTAGCTGGAATTACAGGTGTAAACCACAAGTGCCTGCTCACTTTATGGTTTTCTTTTCTTTTCTTTTCTTTTCTTTTTTTTTTTTTTTTTGCCAGTCCTGGGGCTTGACTCAGGACCCAAGCATTGACCCTGAGCTTCTTTTTGCTCAAGGCTAGCACTCTACCACTTGAGCCAGAGCACCACTTCCAGCCTTTTCTGTTTGTGTGGTACTGAGGAATTGAGCCCAGAGCTTCATGCATGTTAGGCAAGCACACTACCTCTAAGCCACATTCCTAGGCCCACTTTATGGTTTTCTTGGCATCACTGCATGTCTTTCTCTCCTCTGAGCCCTGAGAAAATCCCATTTCACAGATGAGGATGCTGAGCCTCAGGGAGCTAAAGAAGCTTATTCAGCCCACGCAGCTGCTAAGCATGAGAATCCTTGTCTTCTGGCTCCCAATTCAGCATTGTTTTTCTCTCCTAAGTCTGACTTCCTGTCTGTCTGAATAGTCTTCCAGTCTCTCTATCCTTACAGCCTCCAGCCGGAGCTCCTGCAGCTTGTGATCTGGCTCTGACAGTGGGAGGAGGGGTGGGAGCTTCTCCTCTGAAGTCTGAAAATAAGGCAGAGAGGATATGCTGGCTACCAAGAGCTGCTCCATGGGCCTCTTGGAGCCCCAGAATTCCAGGGTAATCTCTGGGAGTGGAATAGCCTTTCAGGCCATCTGGTCATGGTTCCTGACCACCTTTGGTGCTGACTCCACCTGGGAACTTCCCTGTGGGACTCTTGCAGATGACTGCACTTGAATCAAAGGCAGAATCCTAATATGCCAAATGAAAGGTCTCAGATAGCACTGAGCCCACTGGTAAAATGGAAAGACGCAGATAAGGAAGGGATCTTCTATAGGTTGCCCAGCCAATGAGAGAAAATCCAGAACCAGAGCTAGGGTTCCATGGCTTTTAATTTAGGGCTCTGGCCAACATGCCCTGGATATTCATCATCACATTATGACCTCACAGTATGTTTCGTTCTAGAAGGAATTTCCATATCCATCTATCTCACTTATTGCACAATAGCTCTCTATTCCATTTTTAGGAAATAGAATTATAGTTATGGGGATACATGTGACAGACACAGAGTTAAGAATCATGCCCAGTAAATCTAGTCTTCCTGTTAGACCTTTCGCTGGTGACCCCTTAGACAGCAGTATTTATTGGACATGACCTTGTGCCAAAGCAAGGAACCATGTGCTGCATGCCAATGCCTCACCTGGGGAGAAGCGTATCTGCAACCTTATTTTGGAAGAGATAAAACTCAGGTTCAGAAGGGAGTAAAGTCACTTGCCAGAGTATGTGGAATGCAGAGTCAAACTCAGGCCTGACTTCAAAGGAGCCTGACCTGGAGCCTGATATGTGACAGGTGTTCATTAAATGTTCACAGAGGTGGAGGGAAGAGGCTGTCTTCTGTTTGGACCCAACATGCATCAGGGAAGGGGTTATCAGCTTTAGATAGAGTGATTCCCACAGACGGGGCAGGATGCTAGCAGCAGGCAAATGCCCCTCGTGACAATGGGGCACACCCTGTTCTTTCCTCTCAGGTCTCGGAGTGTGTGGGACTGGTGCCCTGCCTCTGACCCCAGGAGGTTGGCTGCCCCAGCCTTGTGGCCCTTGTCACTGTTTATCTGGTTTTCTTTGTACATGAAGCGCTTCTTCTCTGAGAGTTCCCTGAGGGCAGAGGCCAAGCAGGATACATCTGGGCTCTGATGCCCAGCCCTGGGTCTGGACCACAGCAGGCATCGTTCAACAGGCCCTGAATTGAAGCATTTATGTCTGCTGGGGGGGAGGGCCCTCTGGGAAGTGCTACAAAGAGGCGTCTATAAGTCAGATGTGCCAGATGTCCAGCTGCTTTCCCTGCTCAGAGGGGTCTACCCTTCTAAGAAGCGCCTCTAAAAGTGGGCTATAGCCAAAATGACAAAACTCTGTAAAGAAAGCACACACACACACACACTCACACACCACCTCATTGACATCACCTTCAGGAAGCATTTTCTGCTATCTTTGGTTGTTGATGACCCTACCCCACATAGGTGCCTTCACAGGCCACAGCCTGTTCTCTGTCTGTTCTATACATAGTCTTTGTAAGACCTGCCAGTTTTTGCCTAGGCTGTATAGTTGTAGAGGACACATCAGCTCCCTGGCATCATTTTTGTGCCCTGGACCCATGAAGACCAAGAGACATTAAATTTGTAACTCTCTCCACCATCCCCTCATGGTGTTGGCCTGCTAGCAGATACAGGTGTGGAGAATTGTTTCTCTAAATTGTAGATTCTAAAGGGGGTTGAATCTAGGGTAATGTACCTGCTTGGCAAGCACTCTTCTGCTGAGCTACATCCCCAATTAGGATTTGTGATTGAGTCAGGATCTTCCTGGTCTCAGAAAACTAGAGAGCAATAGAATTATGAAATGCTTTCAATAAACATCATTAAGAATTGGGATGGGGTGTGGCTCAGAGGTAGCGCACTGTTATTTAACATGTGCATGTGCAAGGGTCTAGGTTCAATCCCAGGTTTTGCAAAAAAGAAAAAGAAAGAGGGGCTGGGAAGGTGACTCAGTGGTAGAGTGCTTGCCTTGCACACCTGAGGCCCTGGGTTCAATTCCTCAGCACCACATAAGCAGAAAAAGCTGGAAGTGCTGCTGTGGCTCAAGTGGTAGAGTGCTAGCCTTGAGCTGAAGAGCTAAGGGATGCACTCAGGCCTAGAGTTCAGGCCCCACGACCAACAAAAAGAAAAAAGAAAAGAAAAAGAAAGAAATGAACCCTATCCCCTTCTAATTCTTCTGTTGTTTTTGTTTATTTGAGATGGAGTTTCACCATGTAGCTGAGACTGGCTTCAGACTTGAGCTCCTCCTCTGTCTGCTGGGATGGCAGGTGTGTGACAACACCCAGCTTGTTCCCCTTCCAATCTTAGTCTAGCGATGACGAGACAGATGAAGTAGCTCTCTCCCTTTCACTCCTACCCTCCTTTATCATACTGATGTGGAAACAGGCTCAGATGGGGAAACTGTCTGAGCCTGCATCTAGTTTGAGACTACTTGGTGGCAGAATGTTTGCCTAGATGCATGAGGCCTTTGATTTAGTTCCTAGTACTGAAGGAAAACAAAGGAAGGAAGGAAGGAAGGAAGGAAGGAAAGAAGGAAGGAAGGAAGGAAGGAAGGAAAGAAGGAAGGAAGGAAGGAAGGAAGGAAGGAAGGAAGGAAGGAAGGAAGGAAGGAAGGAGGGAAGGAAGGAAGGAAGGAAAGTCATAAAAGGAGAGTTAGTGGCAGCTATTGGACTGACCAGGCCTGCAGATTCATGGTTTGTCCCTGCAGCTATTTTAAGGGCGTATGCCTGGCACTAACTAAACATTTGCTTCATGTTGAGCCCTGAGCTAAGCTCTTGACCTATACTCTCATTTGATTTTTACAACACTCCTATGAAATTGGCTCTATTATGTATTCCCATTTTACAGATGAGAAAACTGAAGCTTAGAGAATTCACAGAGCTGGGAGGCAGCAGAATGTTTTGTTTTGTTTTGTTTTTTAAAAAGCAGTGTGTTGCTCAGCACTGATGGCTCATACCTCTAATCCTAGCTACTCAAGAGGCTGAGATCTGAGGATAGCAGTCCAAAGTCAGCTGGGGAAGGCAAGTCCATGAGACTTTTTTTTTTTGTCTGTTATGGGGCTTGAACTCAGGGCCTAGGTGCTGTCCCTGGCTCTTACTAAAGGCTAGAGCTCTACCACTTTGAGCCACAGCTCAACTTCTGGTTTTTGAGTGGTTAATTGGAGATAGGAGCCTTACAGGGACTTTTGTGCCTGGCACCAGAGGTTCAGGTCTGTAATCCTAGCTACTCAGGAAACTGAGATCTGAGGATCAAGGTTTGAAGGATTATGGGCTAGGATTAAAGGCTAAGATTACAGGTGTGAGTCACCGGTGCCCTGTATGCAGGAAATTTTTATCTCCAATTAACCACCAGAAAAGCCAAAAGTGGAGCTATGGCTCAAGTGGTAGAGCACCAGCCTTGAGCAATAAGGAACAAAGCCTAGGTCTTGAGTTTAAGCCTCAGTATTGGCAAATACATACCACCACCACCAACAACAACAACAAAAAAAGCAATTTGTTCTAAAGGCTCAAATCAAATCAAATAATTATATACTAGAAGTAAATGACATTGGAAACAGGGTGGTTTGGTAGAAAGAGCCCTGGAAATGGAATATTGGTCCTTGCAAGTTGGCTACTATTGTCTTCGAACCAAAACCAGAATGCCAAATTTCACTTTGCTCAAGGAGAATTTTTGTTCTCCCTGAAGCTTTTTGTGAACTCGATGAAAAGTACATCAAACTAGGTTAACAGTGGGAAAGTATAGTTATTCTACATAGTGAACAGATTCTAGACAGCGCGTGTGGAATCAACAGTCCGTGAAGATTTGCTAAGGTCTTCAAGAGAAGCCAGGTGCCAGTGTTTCCTGTCTGTAATCTTAGCTACCCAAGAAACTGAGATCTGAGGACCAGGGTTCAAAGCCAGCCCAGGCAGGAAAATCTGTAATAAGACTTTAATCTCCAATTAACCAGCAAAAAGACAGAAATGGAACTGCGGCTCATCTGGTAGAGTGCCAGCCTTGAGTGAAAAAGCTCAAGGACAGCTCCCAGGCCCCGAGTTCAAGACCCAGGAACGGTGCATACACAAGATGTCTCCAGGAAAAATCCTCACCAGTGGCCACCCCCACGGAGGCGCTTCGGCAGAAAGTCCATCAATAACTGGACATCAAATCCCCAGCAGAACTGGACCTCCACCCCAGCATCCGGAACCCTGCACGGACGGGCAGACACACCCAGGACTCCGCAGCGAGTGTGCAAAGATGCACGCTGCTCACACCTCCAACCTGCGGGCATCTCCCAGATCGGGCCTCCCTCGGTGAGTCCGAGTCCCGCTCCCCGGACCCAGCCCTTACCTCCGATCGCCCTCACGACCCACGTCGATGGGTCCGTCGGACTCGCCGTCCGAGCCGCTCGGCTCCCTGGGCCGCTTCATGGTCAGCGCCGGCTTCCAGGCTGTCAGCCCCGCGCTCGGGCTCCGAGTCCGCCCGTCGGGCCCCGCCCCGGCCCGCCCCGGCCCGCCCCGGCCCGGGCGCAGACGCCGCCCTTTCCCAGGGCCCGTCCCTGCACCGCAGCCCCGGGCGCCCTGGCGCCCCCTCGCCCCCGCGGTGACGCGCCACCGAGCGTGGGAAGGCCCCGGGCGGGCGCCGCCCCCGCCGCAGCCCGGCCGCGGCCCCGCCGGGAGGTCCGGCTGGGCCCCGCTCGCTCACCCGCTGCGGCCGCCGCGCGCTGGGTGGCCTTGGGCAGGTGCCCTGGGAGGCCTCTCCGAGAAGCCGGGAGTCTGCTCCGTCCCCGGATCTCCCGGGGCGCTGATGCCCTGTGGAGGCCCCACTCTGCCCGGCCCCAGCCTCAGTGAGACCAACCCCAAGCCTCCCTGCCTGCACCGTTCTGAGGACCACAGACCCCGGGGTGGGGAGGTTGGGGAGGACTGCGGGTGACCTGATTCCAGACAAGCAGGTGTGTGTGTGTGTGTGTGTGTGTGTGTGTGTGTGTGTGTGTGTGTGTGTGTGTGTGTGTGTGTGTGTGTGTGTGTGTGTGTGTGTGTGTGTGTGTGTGTGTGTGTGTGTGTGTGTGTGTGTATCCCGTGAGAGGCTTACATTGTGATCAACCCCCAAAGAGAATCTAGTTGTGCTCTAGCTGTGGCCATGCTGGCTGAGAAGACTGGGTTCTGGCCAAGGTCCCTGGGGGGCCACTTGCCACTGGTGGTTGGTGGGGTGTCCCTGGGAATTGGTTTCCACTTCACCAGAGGCAGAGCTTGTTCGGGCTAAGAACGCCAAGAGAAGGCTCCTTTTCTAGAAGGATAGGGAAAGGAAACGCATCCTCCACCCTCCACCCTGCCCGGAGCCCTGCTCCCACAACAGACCAACTGTGCCCTCCGTGGGGGCTTCCTCTTTCCCCTGGGCAAGTGTCTGAGCTAAAGTAAAACCACCAAGTGTGGTGATTATTCTGAAGAGTGAGTGGGTTGGAGACAGAGAAGGATGGCACCAACAGTCTTGGCTTTTTCTAGGGTTTCAGGTAAACTCTCCTGGGGCCTCCCCTACAGCCCTTCACCCACAGGCCACCAAATCCCAGAGCTGAATGGTATCTGTCTCCATGGGGAGGGCTGAAATTCAACAAGGCAGTCTGATTCCACAGCCAAACTAGTACGCACTATTACCATACAGACTTCTCAAACATTAGAGCCCTGAACTGAGGGAGGACTCAGGGAAGATTCTCAGAGATTCAACTGCCATCTTCATAGGTCAGTATCCCAGAGGAATGTCCCCCTGGGGAAGAGAGGAGGTTGAGTGGCCTATGAGGAGATGATAAAGACTGGAGTGCGGTAGAACATCAGAGAAACTCTTTGCTTTTGTCCCTCCCACCAGGACAAGCACAGAAGGAGGCTTCCCTTTGGGGCAGGAGAGTGGGGTTGAGTCTGACAATAACTGCACTTTTACCTTACAGCAAGATCTGCTGGGGGCAAAGAGCAAGCCTGTGTTTCCCTTCATATAGACCATAGACAGCTGCCTAGCTGCACACAGCCACACCCACGCTGACACACCTGGCACGAGCAGTTGGTCGCCAGCCACACATCCAGACTATCCTATTCCAAATGCCCTCAGCACTCACATAACTTCTGTGGGCACATGCCAGCACAGCGGAAACCTCAACCAACCCAGAGCTTGCAAAATCCATCCCCTGGAAAGGCAGAAATCAAGGAAGCCTCACCGATACTTGTCCTATGTGATTGGCTGAGATAGCAAAGATTGACAGAGGAACAGATTTTCAGAGGAGAATCAAGGGTTCTATGGTAGGCATGTTCACAGGGCATCAAACTATAGTGCCCAGTTAATAGGGGGTCTGAGCAGGACTCTGATGGTTCATGTCGATAATCCTAGCTACTCAGAGGGCTGAGATCTGAGGATCTTGGTTCCAAGTCAGCCTGAGTAGGAAAGTCCATGAGACTCTTACCTCCAGTTAGCCAACAGAAAAACAGAAAAACAGAAGTGGCACTGTGGCTCAAAGTGATATAGCACTAGCCTTGAGGAAAAGAGCTCAGGGACAGTTCAAGCCCCACTACTGACAAAAAGATGGAGGGGGGATATTTGCAGGACCAGACAGGATACTTAAATTTGGAAACCACTAGGTAACAGATGACATTTTAAGATATGAGCTCAGAGGCGATCACTTGGAAACTGTGGATAAGGCCTATTATTTGACTTTTTCTTTTTCTTTTCATTAATTTACTTTATTGTTATTATAGAGGTGATGTACAGAGGGATTACAATTATATGAGTCAGGTAATGAGTACATTTCTTTTCCTATAGTGTTTTCTGTCCCCTCACTCTCTCCCAGTCCTTCCCTCCCATCTCCACCCACGAGTTATACAGCTCACTTTCACCAGTGTCCAGTGAGCTCCACTGCTGCACTTTTTCATTCTTTTTCCCTCGAGTTCTTCTGTCTAGAGTGACCATACTAGTTTACATTCCCACCAATTGTGCAGCAGGGTTCCTTTTCCCCCAAATCCCTGCCAACATTTGTTGTTCAAATTTCACAATGTTGGCCAATCTTACTGGAGTTGAAATGGAATCATGTAGTTGTTTTGATTTGCATTTCCTTTATGGCCAAGGATGATGAGCATTTCCTCAGGTGTTTCTTTACCATTCTTACCTCTTCTTCTGATAACTGTAAGTGTATGGTTTTATTTCTGTGTCTTCTAATCTATTCCATTGACCTTTGGGTCTATTTTTGTGCCAATACCAAGCTGGTTTTGTTATTATGGCTCTTTAGTAGAGTTTGGGGTCTGGTATTGTGATACCACTCACATTGCTTTTTGTGCCTAGAATTGCTTTGGTTATTCGAGGTCTTTTGTTGTTCCATATGAATTTTTGGGTTATTTTCTCTATCTTGGTGAAGAATATCATTGGGATTTTGAGTGGATTGCATTGAATTCATATATCATTTTTGGCAGGATGGCCATTTACAATATTAATTCTACCTATCTGTGAACATGGAAAGTCTTTTCATTTCCTGGTGTCCTCTTTGATTTCTTTCTTCAGGATTCTATAGTTTTTGCTATAAAGATCTTTTATGTCTTTGGTTAGGTTAATTCCTAGGGTTTTTTTTTTTTTGAGGCCATTGCAAATGGAATTGTTTTCAAGATTTCCTTTTCCACTTGTACATTGTTGGCATGCAGAATGGCTACTGATTTTTGTGGGTTAATTTCATATCCTGCCAAAGTGGTCAATCAGCTCTAGGAGCTTGGGGAAGGAATTTTTGGGGTCCTGTAGGTATAAGATCATGTTCATCTGCAAATAGGGATAGTTTGATTTCTTCTTTCCCTATGTGAGTCCCTTTGATGTCCTTTTATTGCCTTATTTCTCTGGCTAGGAATTCCAGAACTGTTTTGAAGAGGAGTGTAGTACATCCTTGTCTTGTTCCTGATTTTAGGAGAAATGATTTTAGTTTTTCCCCATTCAGTATGATGTTGACTGTTGGCTTATCATATATAACCCTTTTTGTTGTGGGTTTTTGTTGTTGTTGTTGTCTTTGTCAGTAGGTCGGTTGTGGAACTTGAACACAGGGCCTAGGCATTGCCCCTGAGCCCTTTTGCTCAAGGCTAATGGTCTACCACTTTGAGCCACAGCTCTACTTCTGGTTTTTGAGTCGTTATTTGAAGATAGTCTCACGGGGATTTTGCTGCCCAGGCTCGCTTCAAACTGTGTTCTCAGATCCTCAGAGTAACTAGGATTACAGGCATGAACCACCAGCACCTGGCCTTTATTGTTTTAAGGAATGTTTCTTCTATTCCTAGCTTCTCCAAAGCTTTATAATATAAATGGATGTTATATCCCATAGAAGGCTTTTTTCTGCATCTATTGAGATGATCATGTGGTTCTTGTCTTCGGCTCTGTTTATGTGGTGAATTACATTTATTTGATCTGAGTATGTTAAACTAGCCTTGCATCTGTGGAATGAAAGCTACTTGATCATAATGTTTGATTTTTAAAAATTTGTTTCTAGATTCTGTTAGCTAGTATTTTATTGAAGAGCTTTGCATCTGTATTCGTCAGAAAAATTGGTCTGTAAGTCTCTTTTATTGTTGGATTCTTACCTGGTTTTGAGATGAGTGTAATATTGGCTTCATAGAATGAGTTTGGAATTGGTCCCTCTGTTTTTTCTTTTTGTTGTTGTTTTGTCGGTTGTGGGGCCTGAAGTCTGGGCTTGGGCATTGCCCCTCAGCTCTTCAGCTCAAGGCTAGTGCTCTACCACTTAAGTCACTGTGCCACTTCCGGCTTTATCTGCTTACATGGTGCTAAGGAATGGAACCCAGGTCTCATGCATGCAAGGTAAGCACTCTACCACTGAGCCACCTTCCCAGCCCCATTCCTTCTGTTTTTATTTTGTGGAAATGCTTGAGAGGTATTGGTGTTAGTTCATCCTGAAAAGTCTTACAGAATTCAGCTGTGAATCTATCTGGACTTGGACTTTTCCTTGTTGGAAGACTTCTAATTACTTCTTCAATCTCATTTGTGTGTTATTGGCCTGTTAAACTGGTTTATATCTCCTTGGTTCAACATAGGCAGTTTGTATGTCTTTAGAAATTTGTCCATTTCTGCTAGGTTGCCCTTTTTTTTTTTTCTGGGTCCGGTCGTGGGGCCTGAACTCTGGGCCTGGGCGCTGTCCCTCAGCTCTTCAGCTCAAGGCTAGCGCTCTACCACTTGAGCCACAGCACCACTTCTGGCTTTTTTCTTTTTTGCTTATGTGGTGCTGAGGAATTGAACCCAGGGCCTCGGGCATGCAAGGCAAGTGCTCTACCATGGAGCCACCTTCCCAGCCCCTGTCCTTCTTTTTTGAGTTTAGGTTTTGAAAGTCATCCTTTATAATCATTTAGATTTCTTGGATGTTCATTGTAATGTTTCCTATGGCATTTCTGATTTTATTTATTTGAATCTTATCTCTTCTTCATCAATCTCTAGTGGTCTGTCAATTTTATTAATTAAAAAAAACCCAGCTTTTTGTTTCCTTGATTTTATGTACAGTTTTTTTTTGTCTCTATTTCATTACTTTCTGCCCTAATCTCCATGCCTAATCTCCCGGCCCCTAGTAGTTTTTGGTTTGGTTTGTTCTTGTTTTTCTAGCAGTTTTCGTTGCATCACAAGGTTATTTACTTGAGCTGCTCAGCTTTCCTATGCTATTTTTATTGGATGGTGCTAATCCAGTGCAGGGTTTTTCAGCCTTGACACCTTACATTTTGGGCTCGATAACAAAGCTGATCTGTGGTTTGTGGGATATTTAACAGCATCCCTGCTCCACCTACTAGATCCAACTAGCACCTCCCAAATGGTGGCCAACACAGACATCTCCACATAATACCAAATATCCCTGGCAGGGGTAGGGGGAAAGTTGCCCCCAGTTGAGAAACACTGGTCCAAAACTCCAAGATTTCAAAATTGAAACAAGAATAGCCAGGAGGTGGAAGTCAGGTAGTGAGGCAGGAGAAAAAAAATGTGTCGGCACGATCCTTTAAAATATCAAGCCGATGGGGCTGGGAAGGTGGCTCAGTGGTAGAGCGCTTGCCTTGCATGCCAGAGGCCCTGGGTTCGATTCCTCAGCACCACATAAGCAAAACGAAAAAAGCCGGAAGTGGCGCTGTGGCTCAAGTGGTAGAGTGCTAGCCTTGAGCTGAAGAGCTGAGGGACAGCGTCCAGGCCCAGAGTTCAGGCCCCACGACCGGAAAAAAAAAATAAATAAATAAAATAAAATATCAAGCCGAACCTGTCACTTCCTGCTCAAGAACATTCATGGGTCTCATACCATGTTCTGAATAAAATGCCAATGGCTTCCTTTGGTAGCTGTATCATTTGTCATCTAAATCTGGGCAAGGGAAAGGAAACAAGGTACTGATCATGCTGGAACCATCAAGGTTGTATCAGGTCTATGCTTTGTCTAAGTTCTGCCCTGACCATCTGGCCAGTGTCATCCCCAGCCTCTTTCTTTTTTTTTTTTTTTTTCCCCTGCCGGTTGTGGGGCCTGAACTCTGGGCCTGGGCACTGTCCCTCAGCTCTTCAGCTCAAGGCAAGCGCTCTACCACTTGAGTCACAGGGCCACTTCCGGCTTCTTCTGCTTATGTGGTGCTGAGGAATCGAACCCAGGGCCTCATGCATTGCAAGGCAAGCTCTCTACCACTGAGCCACCTTCCCAGCCCCCCAGCCTCTTTCATCCCAGAACCCTTTGGTCATTCCACTGGTATTTCATGTTCACTCCTGACTCACTGCTTCCCATTTGCTGTTCGTTCTGTCACAACTCCTTTTTTTTTTCTTCCAGATCTCAGATCACCTTGTTCCATTCAAGTCTTTGCTTCAATGTCACAGCCTGAGAGGACTCTCATGACCACCTTATCTATCTAAAGTAGCCATTGACCCCCTCAGTCTTTGCCTTCCACCTCCCTTTATCTTACATCCCAGAATCTACCAATGTCATTGACATTGTTGACTTACGCATTTATTGTTCTTAACCCCCACAAGAAGGTAAACTAGTCCAAGGTAGAAATTTTTGTCCTGTGTCCATTGTTGGCTGCCCAGTACCTCGAGCCATATTAAGTGCATGGTACTTACTAGCAGAACACTAGTTTAGAAACTTGACTGAGATAGATGTTTATTTTTGCTTTGTTTTAAAATGAACATTGAAACCTAGCGTGGTGGTGCATGCCTATAATCCCAGCTACACAGGCAGCAAAGATGAGAAGATTGAGGTCTGAGGCCAGCCTGGAGAAAAAAGTTAGGAAGACTGCATCTAAAAATTAAAGAAACAACAGCTGTAGTGGTTCACACCTGTCATCCCAGCTACTCAGGAGGTAGAGGTAGGAGGATTGCTGTCCAAGGCTGGCCCCAAGGTAAAAGTAAGAGTCTTTGCTTGAAAAATAAACTAAAGCAAAAAAGGGTAGGAGTACGTCTCAAGTGGGTAGAATAGCTATGTAGCAAGTGCAAGAGAGAAAGAGAGAGAGACAGAAACACAGAGAGAGACAGAGACACACAGAGAAAATAATCATAGTACTTGGGCAGCAGAAACTAGGGGATTGAAGTTCAAGGGCATAAAAGTTGAGATAGTCCATCTCAACCAATATCTTTGCATGGTGGTGTCTCAGCTATGAAGGGAAATATAAATAAGAAGATCACCATCCAGGCTAGTCCAGGCATAAAGCAAGATCATATCTTAAAAAATAACATACACAAAAAGGGCTGATAGCTCATGTCTGTAATCCTAGCTACTCAGGAGGCTGAGATCTGAGGATCATGGTTCGAAACCAGCCTGGGCAGGAAAGTCAGTGAGACTCTTATCTCCAATTAATTACAGAAACAGCCAAAAGTGGCTCTGTGTCTCAAAGTGATAGACTGCTAACCTTGAGCAAAAGGAGCTCAGAGACAGCACCCAGGCCCTGAGTTCAAGTATCAGTACTACCACGGAAGAAAAGAAGAAAGGAAGGAAGGAAGGAAGAAAAGACAAACTAAAAAAAAATTGTGGCAGCATCAGTCATTTTTGTTGTTCAGTTTCATGTCTTTGGGTACTCAGCAAAGCACCTAGCACATAGAAAGCCTTCTAAAATATTTGTAAATAAATAATAAACGTTATTTTTATTTCACTTAACATCGCTAGGCACTGTACTAGATGTGTTGACATATATGAACTCGTCTAAACCTCTCCACAACAGGAGAATTCTATTATCTCATTTTATCGCATCTCAGAGGTCTAATAGATAACCAAGCTCACATAACTAAGAAGTGTTAGATTTTAGACAGGCCAGCCCTGGCATCCATGCCAGCTACCACCACATCATGCATTTGAGTGCAGAGGATTTATCATAAGACTCTTATACCAGGCCAGCAGAATCAGATCCGAGTGACGCTGGGCTCCTGACTGAGTAGGTAGAGGTGACAGGCACCAATGGGAAATGCTTTGGAAGGTAGGAAGACCACACAGTATGCTTTGTGGGGTTCTGGGGATGAGGAGAACCCACAGAAAGTAGAGTAGAGATATAGCAACCGGTTGCTGAAGCAAAGATTTGATGTCTGTGAGAACCGTAGGCTGGTACCCTGGGGAATAGATAGCAGCCAAAGAAACTCTGGGGAGGAACAGGAAATCAGACAGGGATAGAGTGCCAGAGCTAAGGCAGGAGAGAGTCCAAGAAAGGGTTTGTTACCAGTCCTGCGGCTCAAAGAGTAAGACGGTCCGTTAGGAGGCCCTGGCATGAATAAGCACTCAGGGTTCTAGAGGCCAGACTCCCTGCACTGGTCAGTGTCAGGAGACACAGGTGGGGGCTTGGTGAAGGGAAGGAAGCCCCAGGCTGCTCCAGAGGCCCAAAGGAGGAATCTTCTGCTGTCTGGAGATGAGGCAGTCAAGAGTAGACAGAAGGTTGAGCCTGGGGATGTCAGGCAGCCTCTGTCCAAACGAGGGAAGGGGACTTCTAACAGCCCTGCCTCCCCTTTCACCATGCCCCACAGTTAATTGAGCAAGCAGGTTTCCAGGCACAGGTTTCAGCTCCAGTGCAGCTTCCTCTACCCCTGGTCCCCACATTGGGCCAGCCCCCATTGTCTCTCACACCTGGTATTCAGATCACTAACCTCCAAGGCCCAGGCTCCAAATGCTTCTGGTGGGCTCCAGGCTGGGTCAGTGGTCCAGAGGTCTTTGTGGGTCAGCCATTGGGCTGGGGCATGGAAGGGGGGGTGGGATGGTCAGAGATGTTTTGGCAACAGCTGGTAGTTATTAATTGTGCAATCATGTATGTCTGTCCCGGAGTCTGGTTGGTAATCTCCATAAAAGCAGGAATTGTGTGAGCTTTGGTCATTGTCATCTCCCAGTGTCTGGCGGAGTCTGGCATACAGTAAGGCACTGGGTCAGTGCTGGCTGAGTGTCTGGCTCTACTTTCTCTGTGGAGGGCTCTGGCCCCTGGGAAACCAGCAGAGTCACAGTGGGGACTGTCCTGGCCCGCGCTTGGCCCACAGCGTCTTGGTGCCACTTAGTTGCCCTCTCTCTGTAGGGTCTTGGAGCATTGGAGACCCAGAGAGGGGGCAGAAACGTCCCTAGAGCTGCACAGTGAGGCCTTGGTTTTCTCATCTGCAGATGAGATAATGATAAAGCTACTTCTTCCTCCTGGCCACAGGGATGAGATGAAGCGAAGCACACCAAGTGTCTGCTGAGAGCTCGGGGCCTTTGGGCTCTGTCTACCTAGCCTTTCCCTAGACGTTTCTCTACTACCACAGAAGTATCTCCTACCAGCCCAGTATCCCCAAACATTGGAGCTTTGGGCCCATATATCCACTGCTCAGTGTTTTCTCTCATACACGGGATCCCTACACATCAAGTCCTAGTCAGGGTGAGCTGGGCATGCCCTGGCTCTCCAGGCTGTCAGGGCCAAGACCTTCCCAGAGCCACTTTCCTGCCCCTCTGCTCCCTCCTGAGAACACTCCTTGCCTCACCCCTGACCCGGCTTACCCCAGGCCCTTCCTGTCCTCCCCCGCTCCCCTGAGACCCATCAGAGCTCACTCTACCTCCACAGCTGCTGCCACAGCTGGTCACTGACGGAATGCACAGCTGCTGGGAGCCACATGTGTGAAACAGGCGGTGCGCGGCTCCCACTGGGGCCACTGGGGCCAGCAGAAAGGGGGGTGGGATCATCTCACACACACACACACACACACACACACACACACACACACACACACACACGCGCATGTATGTACACACTCCCAGCTCCTTTTCTGTGTCATGCAGAGGTCTTGCAGATCATTTATTCTCACTCTATGGAACCCCCTGGGAGTGACCCGTAGGGTCTAGAGGCTCTCACATCCCATGTCTGTCCTGCCCAGGGCTGGGCATCCAGCGGCTCCCAGCTTTCCCAGGCCCTGGGGAACAGTCCGCTATGGAGGAAGCCAGAGGCCCAGACACATTCCAGAGCCCCCCTTGGCAGCACCCTGGGGCTCGGGAGGAGTCTCAGCCCTGGGGCCGCACCAGCAGCATCTGTCCTGGTTCCCACACTCTGGCCCCTCTGGAATCTCACCAATTTCTCTTCCATGTGTGCATGATGTCAGCCAGGCCAGGACACAGGGAAGGCAGGGAGGGGCTGAGCTCCTGGCAGGCAGATGGCTATTTGGGTGGGGTGGGGACGGAGGGTGAACCTGGGCCTGGCACTGATCACACAATAAGGAGAGGACAGCCTGGTCTCCAGTTCTCAGGGCTGACTTGGCTCTACTGCTGACCAGCCCAGTCCCCTCAGAGCTGGGCCTCCACCTCTTCCTCTGTAACATGAGAAGAAAGCTGACCTCTGCCTTCTAAGGTCACAGTGAAGGCTGAGTGCCCCTTCCTGAGGCTCTTTGGGATGCCTCAGGGAACTGTGGCGACCTTTCTTGGGCTGCAAGTCACCAGGCAAAGCTCAGATACAACAGTCCGCACCCTGTGAGTATTGGAGCACAATCGGTACATGGTTCTAGGCCGGCCCCAGCCCTGGCACTGTTAGGTAGCTTCCCTGTACTGCCTGGTCTGGTCTTAGGCAGAGGAAGAGGCATGAGCTACACCTGCTGCCAAGGCATTTCTTTACTCTTCTTCCCCTCTTTCCCTTCTCTCTTCTACTCTGTGTTTGGATTTTGGCCTTGAACATTTTTGGTTTATGGCCTCAGGCTCCCTGAGTGCTTGGATTATAAGCATATACGACAGGTCCTGGCCAAGGCATTTCTCAAACCCAGACTACAGTGCAGCCATTGTTGTCCATCCTCATCCAGACCAGTCAAACTAGACTTCCATTATACAGATGGAGTCAGCCCAGCCCAGAGAAAGGAAGTGAGTTGTAGGGACTGGATTAAGATCCAGGGTTCCTGTCCTCCCCCACCCCTTCCCCTGGGTGGGAGGGGGGAGAACAAAAGATCAAGCCAATATACATTTATTTAAAACCTCTTTTAATTTATTTGAATGGCTTTTAAGAAGCAGAAGCCCCTGTTATGAAATGAAGACCTAGGACAACATGAGAAGTGAGAGGGCTCCATGCTGGCAAGCATGTAGCACCCTTTATCACATGACCAGGAAAGTGTAGCAAAGAGCCAGAGTAGTGGAGTGTGCTAAGGACAGGCTAAGTAAGGTAGGGGTGGAAGGGATTAGCTGAGCAAGGTATACACACTCTTACCCCACCAAGGGAATCACAGAGATGAAGAAGCCCATGCTCCAGCCCTCAAAGGAGGCACTTAGATTCACAAAAGCAGTCAGGCAGGGTCAGAGACCATGGAATAGCAGGGCAGCAAATAGCATAGGCAGGGAGCTCTGAGCACACTGTTTATACCAGAAGGCTTTATTCACAATCTTGTTCTAAATGTATTTAGGTAGAAACCAGAAGTTAAGGTTATGGCTCTTAAGAAAATGTGTACCTGCGCTTTAAAAACACTAAGGAATATCTCTAACATCTCTTAAAGACTCTGAACCATGGATCTGAGTGCGAGTCATCTTCCTACTCTGTTTTTTGGGTCTAAAAAAAAATCCTACTTCACTAGTCCTGGGCCAGAGCCAGCAGAGAAAACTGGAGATTCAAGGGCTGGATTTAGTCTACAAGATATGTTTTCTTTGGCTTACTTTCTAAATTCACAACAGTTGCTGACATTTGAAAGTCTCAACTTTGAGTTTCTCATGAAAAAATAGGATGGGAATATCTGGCAACCGCAGCCTGTGTTCTCCAGCCCCTGAACTCACCAAAGACCCTACAGGTCCCCTGTAGGCACGGGGGGCGGGGGTGACCCCAGCCTATGCATCCGGTCTATGGCAGCCTCTGTGATTTTCTGCTGAGCGGCAGCTACAAGTCTACCCTTAGCCTTTACCCTACTTTAGTGGTAGACTGCTCATATTTACTCCCAGGCCAGGAGTGGGAATCAGTCAGTGACCCCTGTGTATAGAGCTTTGGTTGACCTGATAGGACCTCCTACTTTGTAAAGATAATGAATTGAAGGGTCCCCAGCCAGTGGGATATGGCCCATCAGGAAGATACTTCCAAGTCAGGGTCAAGGGTAAGTCACTTCTAGCCAGACTAGAATACCCAAACAGAGGAAGGAATCCCAGCCTAGGTTGGGGTTGGGCCAGGGGGACAGGGAGGAAGGCAACTTTCCCAGCTATGGCTATATGATGGCCAGGGCATCTGGGTACACTTGGTAGGTACAACCCAGGTGATTTTTTGCAGTGCATAATCTGCCCAACTGTACTGTTTGGAGGAAGGGAGAAGAAATAGTGAGGCAGTGAGAAGAAATAGTGAGGCAGTGCTCCTATCCACCTTCCCGAGGCTGGAAGGGTATTAGTGGGAGAACAGAGGGTTAAGAGGCCAGAATCTGGAAGGTGGAGAGGAAGACTAAGGGGACTGGTCTGGATGACCCCCCTCACCCTGCTTATATACATGCAGTGTCCTCAAGATGATGGAAATATATATCACTAGTCCCAAGAAGCAGCAGGGATAACTACCTGTATGTACTGCTTGTGACCAGTGCACACACGCACACGCATACGCACACACACACACACACCATAGAGTCATCACTAGAACTATCTGAACCCTCATACACATCACATACACAAACATAGGTTTTATCCTGCTGCACCCTCCCATGTGCATCTGCCACACCATCACAGGGGTGATGATCATCGGAGCAGTCAGTTCATCACAAATGTATGTTAAGCAAACATTTTCAGGGTTACCTGAGGTCCTTTCTGGCTGCTAGAGCTACTTTACAGGAGAGTTTAGTACAATACAAAATAGCATAGAAAGAAAAACCACAAATCATGGCAGTAGCTGAGAGCCATCCTACAGTGCCACCTATTGGCAAGAGGGGATTTTGCATTTTGCTTTGCAAAATCAGAACACTGCCTTTCGGAGATCCCCAACACACCCTCCCTCCCTCCCCTCTCCCTCCAGGGACACTGTCACCTAGGAGTTGCATCTGTCTTTCCCTTGTGTTCTGCTTGAGTCAGGTAAGATCCTGGCAACCTCAGAATTGTAACACAGTGTCAGAGAAGGGATATCCAGGGTCTTGCATGCCTCCTGGATGTTCAATACTCAACATAGATAGATGGTAATACCATTCACCTTTCTGCCACCTCCAACCAACTGGGAGTACCTGCTTGGAATGTGGGGTTGAGGACTCTGAGGCCAGGTCTAGGCTTAGCAGAGATGAATATGGTATAGAAGCAGCAATGACAGCTTCCTCATTTGATACTTTTGTAGTGGACCCTGGAACCTTCTTTTTATCCTTGTTTTTGTTTGATACAGGGTCTCCCCCACATAGCCCCAGCTGGCCTGAAATTCACTATGTAGCCCAGACAGGCCTCACAGTTGTGATCCTCTACCTCCGTCTCCCAAGTGTTGGGAGACAAGCATGGGCCATCATGCAAGGTGGATCCTGGAACCTTCTGATCCACGATTCTGTTGGGAGGTTGTTTGCTATTCTAACTTTTATTGGAGTTTGAGCTTTCACTTGATCAACTTCTGAGCCAATCCAAGCTTTCCTGGGACCCTCCTCAGGAAGAACTTGCTTTAAGAGAATTCAGACAGGTAACTTGTTAGCACTGAGCCACTGAAGTCAACACTGAGTATTTTACTTTGTCCCAATTTTGTACTTAGCTGCCATTCATCTGCCAGCACCTGCCCAAGAGGTCCCATGAAGCCAATGACAAACTGAGAACACAGCATGCCGAACAGACATGGGACAGCCAAGGTCCCATCTCCCAACCCCCATCAACTTGGAAGGGTTTAACTCAATTTGACTTAAGTCAAATTTTGCATTAACCAAATTGCAAAAAACAGTGGGCCATAGGTCACTTGAAAATAGTTAAAAGCTTGAATATTAAAACTCCAAATGTAGCAGGATACCAATGGCTCACACCTGTAATCCTAGCTACTCGGGAGGCTGAGATCTGAGGATCCGGGTTCAATGCCAGCCCCGGCGGAAAAGTCCTTGTGAAACTCTTCTCTACAATTAACCACTCAAATGCCAGAATTGGTGCTGTGGCTCAAGTGGTAGAGTGCTAGCCTTGAGCACAAAGAGGCTCAGGGAAAGCACCCAGACCCTGAGTTTAAGCCTCACAACTGACCCAAAAAATCCAAACCTCTAAATATCAAGCAAGGGTCTGGTGGGCATGGTGCCTGCATGTCCTTCCCCCTCAACAGTGATGCCAAATGTCCTCCATACTTATGCTATGACATGCCTCCCCAATGGGTATGATGTGATGGCCTAGCTCAACCCACTGCCGTATCGCCTGAGGATGTCTGCCTTAGATTGGGGGTCAACACACTTTTTCAAGACAAGCTCTCTACCACCTGAGCCTCTCCTCCAGCCCTAGCAGCAAAATTTTTTTTTTGTCCCTACTGTACTAGGAGGCTTGAACTCAGCGCTTTGCTCTGGCTAGCTAATAAATGTTTCTGGCTCTGCAGGTTCTGTTGCAAACATTCAGTTCTGCTCTGATGGTGCAGAAGTAGCCATAGATCCTTGTAAACCTAGTGGACACACTGTGTTTAAAAAAGTCCTCAGCAAAACACCAGACATAGAGGTTTGCCTCAAACGACAGTGTTAACCCCTTGAGTGACTAAATCTAAGGGATGGTGGCCAGGCCCTGGGTTCAAGCCCCAGTACAGACAGACACAGACACAGACACAGACACACACAGACACACAGACACACAGACACACACACACACACACACAAAGAGGACTTTCTTTTTTTGTTGTTGTTGTTGGTTGTGGGGCTTGAACTCTGGGCCTGGGCACTGTCCCTCAGCTCTTCAGCTCAAGGCGAGCGCTCTACCACTTGAGCTACAGTGCCACTTCCGGTTTTCTGGTGGTTTATTGGAGATAGGAGTCTCACGGTCTCTCCTGCCCGGGCTGGCTTTGAACCGCGATCCTCAGATCTCAGCCTCCTGAGTAGCTAGGATTACAGGCATGAGCCCCCAGCGCCCGGCCAAAGAGGACTTTCTTAAAAAAAAAAAAAACAAACAAGCCCGGGCACCAGTGGCTCACACCTGTAACCCTAGTTACTCAGGAGGCTGAGATCTGAGGACCACAATTCAAAGCCAGCCCGGGCAGGAGAGTCCGTGAGACTCTTATCTCTCCAACAAACCACCAGAAAACTGGAAGTGGTGCTGTGGCTTGAGTGGTAGAGTGCTCACCTTGAGCTGAAGAGCTGAGAGACAGTGCCTAGGCCCAGAGTTCAATCCCCCATGCCCACGCACACAAGAAAGCAGTAGGTTAGATTTGACTCAGGGGCTCCTAGTTTGCCAAATTTTGCAAATGTTTGATTCTAATTTAAATTGTGGTTAGCTGGTTAGGAAGCTCTAACCCAGATGCACCATCAAATGTGTCACCCATTCAAATGTGTCCCAACTTTTGTACGAGCAGGAAAGCAACCTATTAGCTGGCTGGGAGGCAAGGATTTCTGAATGGAGTTTCTCTTGTCATTGCCCTGCATGTGTAGGAGCGGGAAAGGATGCCCAGCCTGGCCCCAGCATCATGCTGGAGTCCCAGGGCTGCCACTTCCTAGCCAGGTAGCTTTGGGTAAGTTGCTTCAGCTCCCTGAACCAAGATGACCAGGACACCATGGGAGTGCGGACACTGACCACAGTGCTGGTGCAGCCTCCAGGGGGCTGGTTTGTAGGAACTCTTCATAGTGAAGAGTCTAGAGCAGCTCAGGTCACCAAGGGACACTCAGGGGGCTCAAGGAAGGGCTTCTGACCAGCTTGATATGGAGGCAATTCAATATTCTGATCACCAGCGTGCTCTGAAGATGCACACCAACTGGGTTATCATTGCAATCCATATTACATCTATCTTGGATAAGACTTTCTTGCTGGGCTGGGAAGGTGGCTCAGTGGTAGAGTGTTTGCCTTGCATGCTTGAGGTCCTGGGTTCGATTCCTCAGCACCCCATAAACACACAAAAAAAGAGCCAGAAGTGGCACTGTGGCTCAAGTGGTAGAGTGCTAGTCTTGAGCTGAAGAGCTGAGGGACAGCGCCCAGGCCCAGAGTTCAGGCCCCCCATACAGACCCCCCCCCAAAGAAAAAAAGACTTTCTTGGTGACTTCTTGTCTTTTTTTTCTGGCAAATTCCAATAGAGTCCCATGACTCTGATCTGACGTGTGTGTTGGGGAAGGAACTGTTTGGCAATGCTACTCATCTCAGTGCTTCACAAAACAGAACACCTGGGACTTGGTGTTCAGCTGGATGTGGGGGAGGGGTCCTTTTAGGGGGTCCTGTGGCTCTTTTTCCCAGGTAATTCAGTCTGAGGCTGAGCCCCAGGCTGGTGCTCATCCATCCTTTAAATTTTGGGAGGGCACAATAAACAACCTTCATTGTCAGACTCCTTCTTAGTATGTAAGACCATCAGAAGGCTAGTCTGGCCTGCCCTTAGGACTTTAGTTCAGCCCCTGAAAATTATTCCCCCACCTGCCTTGAGATGCTCATTTGTGGCCTCAGTAATGACATTTGGATCTTCTTTGTCTCTCCATTGCCCAGTCTGTCTACATCAATTAACAGAAGCTCCAGTGAAATCCACAGCTTTTACTTCCCCTTATCTTTCTGCTTCTAGCATCATTGTTTCCAACTTCCTGAAAGACTAAGAAGGGACTGTAGTGTTCATCACTAGGCCCTGGGGGCTATACCTAACAGGCTCCAGAATCCCTGGAGTTTATCTTAATTAGGTGACATCTGGTACTATCCCACAGACCACACGTCCTTCCTGGTTGGGCAGCCTAATGCCATCTGTCAACCTGGGCTCTTCACAGTCTTTTGTGGCCACTGGCTGTTGAATCCTGGAGGCTTCCCCCAAGGGGGTGACTATGGCCCCAGGGCTTTTGTGAAGTTCGGCCAAGATGGAAGGTGACTGTAAGGCTGAGCTCCCTCTCTTACCTCCCCCTTCAGCTGCTGTTAGGCCATGCTGCATCTCTGGCCAGGCTTGGAGTACTGATAATAAAAGCAGCTCCAGACCAGGCCTTCTGCCCCAAGGCCTCCTCTGTAAACAGAAGAGTCCTGGCTGCAATGGAAATGACCCAATGTAAAAACACCTCCATCCATGTCCTGCTGAGTGCAATAATGCCGTGGCTCCTGAGGAAGCAGCCATGGTGTATGTCTGCCTCACACTCTTGCCTGATCTCACCCTGCCTGTCCAGCAACGGACTCTGTGGGCCTTCAATGCGGAGCACAAGCCCAGTCTAGTGCTTTTCCTCTGGCTCAAACTGGTGCTCTCTTCCAGATGCTCCTGGCTCTTCTTGTTCTCCTTCTCTGCAACTGCTACCCCATGCCACACGCATGGAACCTGAGTCCAGTCAGACCTGAGGCTGAGTGCCTGGAAGGATAAAGGTTTTAGTTGTCCAGGATGCCCTTCACCACTGTACCTCAAACCTCCTGCTGCCCCCTCTGATGATCTTCACAGCCAGAATCCTTGAAGAGCGGAGCAATCCGTGTGCATACAGGAGTCCGCTCACCCTCTCTTGGTCTTCCAGGGGACCAACCTTTCTTCTGAGAGCTCAGTCAAGGAGGAGGCCGACCATCAGGGAGTGAGAGTGCTCCACAGGGCATGGAGAAGAAGGAGCTGCAGAGGCTCCTGCAAAGGCAAAGGAGTCAGCCAGGCACTGGTGGCTCACACCTAGAATCCTAGCTACTCAGGAGGCTGAGATCTGAGGATTGCCATTCAAAGCCAGCCCAGGAAGGAAAGTCCATGAAACTCTTATCTCCAATTAACCACCAGAAGACTGGAAGTGGTGCTGTGGCTCAATTGGCAGAGTGCTAGCCTTGAGCTGAAGAGTTGAGGCATAGCATCCAGGCCCAGAGTTCAAGCCCCACAACTAAAAAAAAAAAAAAAAAAAAAGGCGAAGGAGTCACTTGTACATCTCAGGGAGGATACCTCATTCCAGGACCCCTTAGGTTGCCTCCCAGCGATTGTTCATTGCTGTCCAGGGTGGCTCTGTCTGGCCTCCTGCTCCTTAGTCACAGCTTCTTCCACCCCAAGTTATCACTGCCTTGGTACTTTAGTGTCAAGTCAGACTCCTTCAATCAGACCTCTCCTAATACTTGTCATTACCTTCAGCCTGGACAAGTCCTCCCTTCAGACACTGCTTTCTCTCCCAGCATTTTTGGGACCACATATATTCTGCCTTCTTCCCACTGGTGGAATTGCCTGGGCAGATGCAGTAACTGAGAGATTGGCAAGCAAAACAACTAAACTCTGGCCAATGGGCAGCCACTAAACACTCTTCCCCTGGAAGAGCTTGAAGTGCCCCCCACTGGCTGGTGGAGAATTTGCAAGCAAGTTAAATGACTCCCCTTCCACTTCCCTGAAGGTTCAGGTGATTGAATCACAGGAAGCAGATGGGTCACCTTGTCCAATGGTTTCCAATCATGGAAAATTACAGGCAGGGCTGCTGTGGAATGAATACTGTGCGTTTTACCCATCTGGGCTGAGAGGAGGTAAGGGCTGAAATCCAGCCTCTGTCCTGTTAACCAAGTTATTGTAACTCAGCATGGGTCTGGGTCAAGACAGAAAGGTTGTCTTCTCATAATTTACTCACCTAGACAAACACTTCCTTCAAAGGGAAACCTTGTACAAACCAAGATTCTCTGGCTACAGAAGAGCTTAAAAACCCTTCTAGAGGATGGGGAAACTTAGGCTCATGGAGGGGAGGAACTCACACTGAAGGTCATTCAGTTCGTGTCAGGGCAGAGCTTAGACACTGGTCCCTCCTCTCTCGTAGTAATTCTTTGTACTACTCAGAGCTCACTTTCATCCCAAGCCCCTCTTGGCATCCTAGATTCTCTCTAACCTGCCCACTCTCAGACCCATCAGCATCTCTCTGAAATCCAAGCACCCTATCATGCACAGTTCCACTGGCTAAGCTAGAACCATGGCACAGTGTTTGCCCAGAAGGAGGGACGGTAAGAAGGCTGGCCTAGTCTGCAGAATTTCCCCCGAGAAACTTGCACAGAAAGGGATGATGCCAGACATGCAGAAAGGCAGACAGTGAGGAGCTAGAGGTGTTTTGCCAGACGAGGCATCAAAGTATAACAGACAGCCTGGAGCAAGGCAGCTCCACTACTGTGCAGCCGGGGGGTGCTTTGTGGGTACAGTCCGCCGGGGTGTCTGTGCCACACCGTAAGGCACGTGGGCGGCTATAGTGCCCATCTCCTGAGCCCCAGCCACATGGAACATCTGGTCATCAAAGAAGATGTGTGGGCGGATCTTTTCAAGGAGGGGTCCTTTGGGTGCTCCAGCTAGGAACAAGGCTTCATCGGTCTCCAGGCCCCAGCTGCGCAGGGTCTTGAGAGCTCGAGCCCCGGAACTGGCTGCACTGCGTGCTGTCACCAAGTAGGTACGAATTGGGCACTCCAGCCGCAGCCCCTTGGAGTAGAATTTCTTCTGCAGCCTACCCAGTGCTTCCAGAAAGCCCTTCAGGGGGCCCTACAAGAAGACAAGTGGACACTGTGAACTTGGCTCTGCCAAACATATGTTCTCCCTCCTGCCAGCATGTGTCTTGCTG
Source organism: Dipodomys merriami (assembly GCF_024711535.1). Taxonomy (NCBI): domain Eukaryota; kingdom Metazoa; phylum Chordata; class Mammalia; order Rodentia; family Heteromyidae; genus Dipodomys; species Dipodomys merriami. The sequence continues at coordinate 17,576,974 of NW_027204937.1, read as the reverse complement.
TTGGGAGTGCAAAACTTCTCAGGTAGCCCTGCTGTGCCTGCTCTGCGTGCATCCTGGGGCAGTCCAGGGTCTGTTTTCCTGTCACTGGAGCTGCGTCAGAATAACCGTACCAGGGCAACTGTTGCTATGCATACCCACTCATGTCCCCATCTCTGGCAGCTCTGTAAGTGTGGCCTTCTGTGCCCGTCAGCGGGAAAAAAAAAAGATAGTAAAATGAGTAACGATGGTATGAGCACCCACTAATGAGAATGGACTCCAGCTGCAAACATCTGGGACAGATGGGCCAACATATAACTACTGAAGATGAAATTGCCTGTGGATTCACAGATGGCTCAGGCTAAAGGTCGCTGGGATTAGGGAAAGGATTTAATCTCACAGCCCTCAACACAATGATGCTCAATGACAGAGTGTGTGTAAAGAGCCAGAGCGGTGATTCAGAAGCCTGTTCTTCCCAAAGCAGCTGCAGAGATGGCAAGATGGGCATCCAGTCTTGGAGATTCCTCCCTCATTAGGGGGTCTAAGGAGAGCAATAGCTCCTTAGACCTCTGCTAGCACTGTACTGCCCGTACACATGGATTTTTAGAGAAGGCTCGAATTGGAGTTCCCAGGAGGGTTGAGGAATCCTACTACTCCAGATTGCATGGAATTTCCACCACCAAATTCTAAAACATACTCTGCTCTCAGAGACTTATTTGAGGGCAAGCAAAGATCTCAGACCCCTGACCAAGGCATAGTAGGAGGTGGCCCAATCAAATGGTTTCCCCCAAGCTCCATGCTCAGCTGCACTAGTAGGGTTACTGATTCAGCTCTTCCTCTTGTCTAGTGAGGGAAACAGGGTTAGAGGTTCACTCCCAGGGGTGGGGGAGCTCAGAGAGGAGGTGAGGGTTCCAGAGAAAGGGCAATAGCTTCCGAGAGAGAGAAGTGACACTTTCCTGAGAGAGGCAGAGATTTCACACAAGGGGTGGGGGCTTAGAGAATGAGGGCTTCAGAGAAGGCTGAAAGAGTCTCAGATGGAGGACAGGGGCTTCAGAAAGGGGATTGAGACCTAGGAAAGGGGACTGGAGGTGTAAAAGAGGAGGACAGGCTTCAGAGAGGGGCTTAGAGAGACATTAGAGGCTTCAAGAGGAGACTAGACTTCAGTGAGATGGGGGTCAGTGAAGGGTCCAGGCTCACTCAGGAGAGCCAGGAGCCAGGGGAAGGGGGAAGGATCCAGACTGAGCCCAGGGTTTGGCTGTAGGCTGGGAGTTCAGGTCCAGGGCAGGTTTTGGGGAACCACCTTGTTCTACTCAGGGGTTCTGGGACCATGTAGAGCACCTGGGCCAAAGGCTTGTTCTCGTGGGCTTTCTCATGCTCGAAGAATCTGTCCAGCCCGTGGGCCTTGACAATGCGCTCAGATTCATCGGAGAAGAGCACAGCATCCCCGTCGAAGGCTACGCGTAGCTGACTCTGGGACACAACCACATCCCTGCTGGGGCTGAAGATGGTGGCAGCTGCAATCCCTGGGCAGAGAGAGGCAAGAATGGTCTGCCTTCAGGCCACGCAGTGGGTGCTCTGCCTGGGTACCAGAGAGGACTGTCTCAGGTGGCCCTTGTCTTGTCTGAGATGATGGCTATCACCCGAAACGCCCTTGACAAGGGCCCATGGAAGGGATTTTACGTCACCAGCCAGGTCTCCTAACTCACCTCAGTGCTGGCCAGCCCACCTGTTGAAGACACTGGACATTCCTCACAGGTCATCTCTCAGGCTGGGCTGGATATGGATCCTCTTCTCCACTGGCCCAAAGAGGGCAGAGGCTGCCCAAGGTCACATGGGAATCAGAATTCCTAATTATGACAAGTACTCTCTTTTCCTTGCCTTTCAATAACATATTTTGACAAGCGTCACAATTTTTTTCCTTTTCTTTTCTTCCTTCTTTCTTTCCCTCCTTCCTTTCCTCCATCCTTCCCTCCTTCCTTCTTTCCTTCCTTTCTTTGTTTTATATATTTATTTTATTTTATTTTTATCAGTCCTGAGGCTTGAACTCTGGGCCTGGGTGCTGTCCCTGAGCTCTTCAACTCAAGGCTAGTGCTCTACCACTTTGAACCACAGAGCCACTTGCACTTTTCTGGTGATTAATTGGAGATATGAGTCTCACGGACTTTCTTGCCTGGGCTGGCTTTGAACTGGGATCCTCAGCTCTCACTCTCCTGAGTAGCTAGGATTACAGGCATGAGCCACCAGCCCACAGCTTGCTTCTTCCTTCCTTCCTTCCTTCCTTCCTTCCTTCCTTCCTTCCTTCCTTCCTTCCTTCCTTCCTTCCTTTCTTTCTCTTTCTTTCTTTCTCTCTCTCTCTCTCTCTCTCTTTTTTTTGCTTGCTTGCTTTCTGTGCTGAATCAGGGGCTCATGCTTTCACTTGGCTTTTTTCACTCCAGTCTGATGGTCTACCACTTGAGCCACAGCTCCAGAATCTCATAGACTATCTAGTGCTGGTGGCTCACATCTGTAATCCTAGTTATTCAGAAGGCTGAGATTGGGCTGGGAAGGTGGCTCAGTGGTAGAGTGCTTGCCTTGCATGCATGAGGCCCTGGGTTCCATTCTTCAGTGCTACATAAGCAGGAGAAGCCAGAAGTGGTGCTATGGCTCGAGTGGTAGAACACTAGCCTTGAGCTGAAGAGGTGAGGAACAGTGCCCAGTCCCAGAGTTCAGGCCCCTTGACCAGCCAAAAAAACCCAACCAAACAAAAAACAACAACAACAAAAAACACACAGAAGGCTGAGGTCTGAGGCTCAGGGTCAAAGCCAGCATGGGCAGGAAAGTCTGTGAGTCTCTTATCTCCAATTATCCACTGAAAAACCTTAAGTGGACCTATGGCTCAAACTAACCTTGAATAGAAACGCTCAAGGGCAGTGCCCAGGCCCTGAGTTCAAGCCCCAGAACCAGCGCCAAAACCAACCAAACAAATAACCATGCCTCCAGGCACTGGTGGCTCACACCTGTAATCCTAGCTACTTAGGAGGCAGAGAGCTGAGGATTGAAGTTTGATGCCATTCCAGGCAGAAAAGTCCATGAGACTTTTATCTCCAGTTAACCACCAGAAAACTGGAAGTGGCACTGTGGCTCAAAGTGGTAGAGTGCTAGCCTTGAGTGAAAGATCTCAGGGACAGTGATGGGCTCTGAGTTCAAGCCTCATTCAATCAAAACCAAAACCAAAAAAATCTCACAGATTTTGCTGCCTGGGCTAGCTTCCGACTTTGATATCTCGGATCTTGGCCTCCTCAGTTAGGATTACAAGTGTGAGATACCATACCTGGCACAATGATTTTCTTATCATGATCAAGCTTTTCCTTACCAATACTGAGATAGATGATGCTCAACTGGACCAAACCTCTGACCATCTCTGATCACTGGTCACATCTGTGACCAGGACTGTTTAATAGTTATGCATAGTTTCATCCTTTGCCCCTATTTTCCCTCTATTTAAATCTAAAGCTCATGTCTGTATCTTAAAGATGAGCTGAAATGATTACTTTCCCTCTCCCTTCAGTGCCATGTAATAAACAGATCCGCTTTCTCTGTCTTTCACTGCTTCTTGTGTCTTTATTTGGTGAATTTCAGCAAGTGGCTAGACTTGACATGTGGAGCCCCTGGAGTTGGGCTGTGGCCTATAACTCCTGGTTACATTCTAACCTGGAAGAATCTTAGAAAACAGTAACTTTGGGGCTGGGAAGTTGGCTCAGTGGTAGAGCGCTTGCCTTGCATGCCTGAGGCCCTGGGCTTGATTCCTCAGCACCACATAAGCAAAAAGAAAAAAGCCGGAAGTGGCGCTGTGGCTCAAGTGGTAGGGCACTAGCCTTGAGCTAAAGAGCTGAGGGACAGTGCTCAGGCCCAGAGTTCAGGCCCCACAACCGGACCAAAAAAAAAAAAGAAAACAAAAAAGAAAACAGTAACTTTCTAGGCTGTAAAGTGAGTTCCCATGGAAACAGAAGTCTGGGTGATGCTGATGAACAAATACATCCTTAACACAGAAGGGCAGGAGGTAGGAAAATGGACTAGGTAGGGCCTTGTTTTCAGTTTATAAGACAGATCATAGGAGCTATCCACAGCTTCCCATCCTATGACCTTGACAACCCCCAGCAACCATTGAGAGCTTCAGGACTTGTACTCTTACCTGTGGGACTCCTTGCTGGACTTCCTGTGTTCGTTTTCCTCACTGTGACTTACCCTCGTCAATGGCTTCTCGCACTTTTTCTGCATCGGCTGACAAGTAGAGGTTGGTGTGGTAGGCCTTGAGGTAGCAGATGGGGCTGTTTCCACCTGTCATGCAGAACCTCTCGATGAACAGGTCTGGGAAGGAGGTTGAAAGTACTCAGGTGAGGCCAGTGTCAACCTGCAGAATAGGCTCTCTATGCCTACCAAGTGCCATCTCAGATCAGAGTGGTGGTAGAGGAAGCCGGTGAGTCTGTGACTTTAGGTCAGCATTCCCCCTTCTTGGCCCCCTCCATTCTTCATCATAGCATAGTCATGATCACAGCTCTAGAGAAATTGCTTGTCTCACTGTCAGCCCTTTTCTTCAGGGGATCACAATACAATAAAAGGTAGGTTCTCCAGCTAGAGACCCCACCCTTGTGGCCATAGCTAATTGGAAAGGGGCACATTCTGACCTACCTGAGCCAACCAGATTCTTCCTGCATCTAGGAAAACACTTAGTAAGTCCTCATGGCTGCATAGTTGGTAAAAATATTTACTGGTTGGTAAGTGGCTGCTGTCCTGAGCCAGAGGAGTTACCTGTAAAGGCCCCAGCCCCTTACATGCAGTACCCTTGTCCTCAATGCCACAACCAAAGTGGGTAATGTCTGGCCCCACCGGATCCTGCTCTAGCACTACACCTGGCATTTTGTCCTGATTGCTCAGTACCCATCAAGCAGGTGGTTAAATATTGTTAATATCACCCTTGCACCCAGCCACTTGAAATCAGTATTTTAAGATGCCACCTGGGAGCTGGGGGTGTAACTCAGGGGTATAACATATACTTATAAGCCAGTGTGAAGCCCTAGTTTCAATCCCCAGTACCCAAAATAAATAAAATAAAGCCAGCTGGCCTTTCATAGTTGCTTAAAACAAGGTCTTGTAAACCTATAAAGATAGATTTTTATTTATTTCTCTCTCTCTTTCTCTCTCCCTCTCCATCACCCTCTCTTTCCTCAAACTGGATCTCTCTGATTTTATGAGTATACAAACAAGAAAAGCACAGAGATCCAGTTTGGAGGGTGGGAGGGCAGGAGGGAGGGAGACAGGCAGGATTGAGTAAGGTCCCATAGGGTCCAAAGTGAAAGAAAAAGGAGATTTTCAATACTTGGATTCAGGATTTTGTCCTGAATTTGTCCTGTACAATTTTACTTCTCCCCCTGGGATTCTGAGCCACCCTGGAATGTAAAAAAGAAATCTTTCATCATAGGCTAGCTCTGTAGGATCTAATACTTTCTGTTTGGAGAAGACATAGAACCCACTGATTCTGACAATTGCTCCTGATACTCCCAGCAATCTTATGAGAACTGTTATCCCCATTATAGTTTGAGAAACTGAGGCATCAAGGCAGTAAATGTCCTGCCTAGTCATATGATAAGTTGGGCCTATGTGGTCAGGATCTGGTTTGTGCTGGCTTGTAAGAGCCAGTGGTTAAAGGTTCAAAAATTCGGTGAGCCAGTTACGTTGTTCAATCATTAGTAGTTTGAAATCAGACACAGTAGGAATATTTCTACTCTGAAAACTGGTAAAACTTAAGATGAGAGTTTTGCTTGTTTTTATTCTTTTTCTTTTCTTTTTTTTTTGTTTGTTTGCCAATACTGGGGCTTAAACTCAGGGCCTGAGCACTGTCCCTGAGTTTTTTTTTTTTTTTTTTTTTCCAGTCTTGGGGCTTGAACTCAGGGGCTAGGCACTGTCCCTCAGCTTCTTTTGCTTAAGACTAGCACTCTACCACTTGATCCTTAGCACCACTTTGGCTTTTTCTGTTTATGTGGTACTGAGGAATAGAACCCAGGGCTTCATGCATGCTACACCAGCACTCTACCACGAAGCCACATTCCCAGCCCCCTGAGGTTATTTTTGCTTAGGGCTAGTACTGCACCACTTGGGCCACAGCTTCACTTCTAACATTTTGGTAGTTAATCAGAGACAAGAGTTTCACGGACTTTCTTGCCAGGGCTGGCTTTGCATGGCCATTCTCAGACCTCAGCTTCCCTAGTAGCTAGGAGTACAGGTGTGATCTATTGGTTTGTTTTCTTAAAGCGCTAACCTACCCCTCCCCGCCCCCCCCAAAAAAAGCTTATCAGTGGTCCATACAACCTGACCCTGCAGAGGTGTGGCCTGTGTCCCAGGATTGTTGTAACAGCATCCTGTGGTCAGATCTCTCCTGCTCACCATAATGGTTGATACTGTTGATGAGACGGACTCCCACTTGAGCATGGTTGTTGGTCATGAGGACGATGTCAAAGATGTCCTCACTATCAGGGTACAGCTCCCGAAGCTTCTTGTTCACAGCCTCCAAGGCCTGGAAAGGAGAGGAAACCCTTCAGCTCAGATCCCCAAGGGTGAATTTCAGGAGTTGGTGGCCCCAGATCCAATAAAGAAGGGAAGAGGAGGTGGAGGCAGGGCAGGCTGGGATGAGATAACATGCACACAGACTTCCTCCGGAGTTCTGCTCCTCCAACCTGTGGGTGGGTTCTTGTTGACAGGGGGGTGTGCCCTTGCTCAGGGGACCACTAAATTGGTGAGCTGGGGTTCTTCCTCAGGCTGCATCAGTCCAAAGGCCTCTTCTTCCCACGAAGATTATTCCCCCCAGTCAAGCCCTTGTTCTGCTTGGGGCTCGGGGGAGGGTGGGAAAAGAAGGGATCTCCTTACTTACGCATCCAAAGGCATTGTGTGGGCTGCTTCTGGAAGTATCTGCTCACCTTCACGAAGGGGAAGGCAGGCCCAGGACTAAAAGGCTCATTCTCGTGTTCCAGTTGGTAGCGCACATACTCCTCCACGCCCTGCTCTGTGTAGATCCGCTGCTCTTCATCCATGCGGAACAGGGCTCGGGAGGACACAGCAATGGTGACTGCATTCTGAGGCTTGGGCTGCAGAGGGACAGTAGGAGGGACTGTCACTGAGACCCTACCCTAGGGCAGCTACTCCTGTGCAAGCCCCTCTGGGAGATGGGAATGTGACAAAGGCCTGGATCCAGTCTCTCTGACTCAAAGGTTCTTCCTTGGGCAGAAGGAAACTTAAGGCAGGACCTAGTCATGGAGGACCCAGCTGGGGACTGAGATAGAGGATAGCTTTCTCCACTCAGGAGTGGGAGGTGAAGGAGGACCATGCCCTCAGGGAATGTACAGTTTAGTTGGCCATCTGGACATAACAGGAAAATGAATACAATGTATGAGGACAGCATGATAGGGTCTCCAGATGGTTTCCATTATGAAATGAGAGCTCCCTGCCTGTAGGAAGAAAGCGGTCTTCAGGAACATGGAAATTGCATAAGGAAATCTATCTCCAGCCCAGATCTGTCTCCTGAGCGCCAGACATGCATATCTAACTGCCCGAGTCACACCAACAGACAGCTTTACAGAGCTGGAGGCTGTATTCCCACCATTTTCTTTACTTCCCTTATCTCAGTGCTCAGCCCCTGCCATCCACTTACCCACAGCCCCACTAGCTGAGCCCACAGCACCACTATCTCTCCAAGCAGAAGCCTTGGAAGCCAACCTCAACTCCTCCCCCTTCCTCAGCTCCCTTCCCCATCAATCCATCACCCAGACCAGCCAGCCCTATTAGAACCCAGGCAACCATCAACTCTTGCCTTCCTCCATGATCACCCAGGCAGGTGGGATTAAGGCCTACCTCTCCACTGGTGGTCAGCCTTTAATATGGATATGACACATTATCTCTACACTCCAGCCTTCCCCTCCCCTCCCTCACACCTGTACACACTTATGTCCCCACAATGGCCCCCTTGCCTAATACCCTGTTTTCCATACTCTCTGACCAGCTACTCAACTTTCAGGCTTCAATTTAGATGATCACCTCAAGGAAAACTGCACTCATCCTAGTCTACCCCATTTGATACCTTTTCCCTGAATTTCCTTCTTAATATAACTGAATAGTAAATTATAATAGATTATTTAATTTCTCTTCCTAGGCAGAATTCTAGGAAGGCAGTAGCACCATGCTTTTGTGTGTGTGTGTGTGTGTGTGTGTGTGTGTGTGTGTGTGTGTGTGTGTGTGTGTGTGTGTGTGTGTGTGTTAGTACAAGGGATTAAAATCAGGGCCTCACACTCTTGCTTGGCTTTTTTGCTCAAAGCTGGCACTCTACTACTTGAGTCATACTTCCATTCCAGCATTTTGCTGGCTAATTAGAGGTGAGAATCTAATTTTTTCTGCCCAAGCTAGCTTTGAATCATGATCCTCTGCTTTCAGCCTCTTGAGTAGCTACGATTGCAGGCATGAACCCCAGTACCCAACTCCATATACTTTTTAGAAAAAACATTTTATTGTCAAGATGATATACAAAGGAGTTACAGTTAACATATGTAAGGTAGTGAGTACATTTCTTGTGGAACTTGTTACCCCCGCCCCCTCATTTTTCTCCCACTTATCAATGTACTTTTTTGTTGTTGTTGGTCATGGAACTCAAGGCCTGTCCTAGAGCTCTTTTGCTCAAGGCTAATGCTCTACCATTTTGAGCCACAGCGCCACTTCTGGTTTTCTGGTGGTTAATTGGAGATAAGTGTCTCATGGACTTTCCTGTACCTCGATCCTCAGCTCTCAGCCTCCTGAGTAGCTAGGATTATAGGCGTGAGCCACCAGTGCCTGGCTCATTTACTGGTTCTTTGTGCCAGATACCTTGGCTCTACTAAGGAGCAGTAGAGACCTGGTAGAGACCTGGCTCTTGCCCTCCATGCTCAGTCTCATATAGATGGGCGGGGAAGAATGACAAGCAGAGAACTCAGAGGCAAAAGGTAGGGAAGGGAATGAGATAGAACAAGGCAGAAACAAAGTCTCACAGCTGGGCTTCAGGAGAAGTTTTCAGGGGAGGGAAGCGGGAGGAAAAAGGCCTGGGGAGATGAAGAAACATAAAGGCATTCCAAAGGCTAGCAGTGGCCAGAGCATATGGGGAGTCTAGAGGGGAGGCCTGTGCTAGGTTGCAGGGGGCCCTCAGGGACCCCAAAGGAGCTGTAGGGCTCATTTCCCATTGTTCCATCCGAGTATTTACATCTCTCTAAAATTCTTTTCTTTCTTTCTTCTTTTGTGCCAGTTCTATAGCTCAAACTCTAGACCAAGGCGCTGTACCTGAGCTTTTTCATGCAAGGCTGGCACTCTACCACTGGAGCCACACCTCTTCTTCTGGCTCTTGGTGGTTAACTGGAGATAAGAGTCTCACAGATTTTGCCTGGACTGGCTTCAAACTGTGATCCTCAGATCTCAGTCTCCTAAGTAGCTAGGATTACAGATGTAAACCACCACCCATCAGCCAAGATTAGTATGTATGTGTGTGTGTGTGTGTTTTAGAAGAGACATGAGAGAGCCTGTCTTGCCTATTCTAGCACATGAGGACAAAGCTAGAAGGTGCCATCTTTGAACCAGAAAGAGTTTCCTCTTCACCAGACACCAATCTACTGGTACCTTAGTCTTCCAGCCTCCAGAATTATGAGAAATAAATTTCTATCACCTTCAATATGTCACCCATTCTAAGTCACTGTGTTATAGCAGCCTCTAAATGGACTGAGACAGCACCTTGGATAGAGCAGGAAAGGAGAATGCCAGCATGGATAGCAGCTAGGCTTTTCCTAATTCTTGAGGAGGATCAGAGTGGGGTGTGTAAGGGGCTCCTGGTCTCCAGGAGAGTCCCACTGCATCTGTGATCTGGACAGACCTAAGATCATGATCCTCACTTTTTTTTTGTCAGTCGTGGGGCTTGAATTCTGGGCGTGGACACTGTCCCTCAGCTCTTCCGCTCAAGGCTAGCACTTTCCCACTTGAGCCACAGCACCACTTCCAGTTTTCTGGTGGTTTATTGGAGATAAGAGTCTCATGGACTTTCCTTCCCAGGCTGGTTTTGAACCACGATCCTCAGATCTCAGCCTCCTAAGTAGCTAGGATTATAGGCCACTGGCACCCGGCTGATCCCCACTTTTTAGATAAGGACAGAGATAAGGTCAAAACTTGTAATCAGGGATTGGGAATGTGGTTTAGTGGTAGAGTGTTTGCCTAGTATGCATGAAGCCCTGAGTTCGATTCCTCAGTACCACATAAACAGAAAAAGCCAGAAGTGGAACTGTGGCTCAAGTGGTAGAGTGCTAGCATTTGCAAAAGAAACTCAGGGACAGTGCCTAGGCTCTGAGGTCAAGCCATAGGACTAGCAAAACAAAAACAAAAACAAAACTTGTAACCAAACTAGGCACCGGTGGCTCATGCCTGTAATCCAAATCAGGAGGCTGAGATCTGAAGATCATAGTTTTAAGCTAGCCTGGGCAGAAAAGTTCCCATGAAACTCTTATCTCCAATTAACCACTCAAAAACTGGAAGTGGTGCTGTGGCTTAAGTGGTAGAGCCCTAGCCTTGAGCATAAGAGGCTTAGGGACAGTGCCCAGGTACTGAGTTCAAGCCCTACAACTGACAAAAAAAAACCCACAAAAAAAACACAAAACCACCTTATAACTGCCTTCTTCCACCAGCTCTGAGAGCCATGTGCTCAACCCCACTTATTTCTGGGGTCAAGGCTAGGGCTCCAACCAGTTGACAGCATTGATAAGACACTTGGCTAGGGACATGGCAGGAAACAGTACAAGTATGATCCCTGACTTCAAGGAGCTAATGACCCATGGCCAAGGCAGAGATTCATACCATCCTCTAAAAGAGCATGGTCCAGGGCAATGTTCTGTGATAATGGAAATATTCCAGGATCTGTGGGGGCTCTGGAACACCTCGAAATGTGGTGGGTGAGACTGAAGACCTGATGTTTATTTCATTGTACAGGACTTGTGGCTAGTCCTGTGGCTTTTCAACCTTAAAACAGGAATGGAAAATCAAAGAATTCCAAAAATCCTATGGCTGACCTCAGTTTGCTTGTAGTTACTCACCCCCCCCCATTTCCTCGAGTTTATTTCGATAAATATTATTTTATATGATCAGATGCACATAGCATTGTGCCTTTGTGTTCCTCTCCTACAAGTATCTTCCTTTGGTCTCACTGTGTGTGAATGCCTTGGTATATTTTAGAGCTAACTTCCAAATGTGAGAGAAAACATGCACCATTTGTTTCTCTGAGCTTGGCTTACCTCACTTAACATGATTTGTTCAAGGTCCTTCCATTTCCCTGCAAAGGACATATTATTCTTTCTAATGGCTATGTACAATGCCTTTGACTTTTTTTTACTTTTTTGTTGGTCATGGGGTTTGAATGCTGGGCTTGGGAGCTATCCCTCAGCTCTTCAGCTCAAGGTAAGCACTTTACTACTTGACCCACAGTGCCACATCCAGTTTTTGGTCGTTTATTGCAGATAAGAGTCTCACAGTCACACCTGTAATCTTAGCTACTGAGGAGGCTGAGATCTGAGGATTATGGTTCAAAGTCAGTCTAGGCAAGAAAGTCCATGAGACTCTTATCTCCAATAAAACACCAGAAGCGGCACTGTGGCTCACCTTGAGCCGAAGAGCTGAGGGACAGCACACCGGCCCAGAGTTCAAGCCCCACGACTGACTTAAAAAAAAGTCTCATGGACTTTCCTGCCTGAGCTGGCTTTAAACCATGATCCTCAGATCTCAGCCTCCTGAGTAGTTAGGATGACAGGCATGAGCCACCAGTGTCCAGGGCCTTTGACTTTTAACCCCAACCCAGTTGTGTATATCCAGCAGGGTCAATGGGAGGCGGGAGCAGGTGCTCCTCCTTAAAGGCTCAGTCCCAAGCCTCGATTACTGACTGACTCCTACTGTGTGTCCTTGAGTTGGGCACCTTCTAATCCCACCAGCACCTGGGAGCCTTCAAACAAAGAGGCTGAAGTCAAAAGCCCTAAAGAAAAGAGGTGAAGCTGGGCACTAGTGGCTCACACTTTAACCCTACTTTTTCAGGAGGCTAAGATCTGAAAATCAAGGTTCAGAGCCAGCCCAAACTGACAAATCCAAGAGATGCTTTTTTTTTTTTTTTTTTTTTTTGCTGGTTGTGGGGCCTGAACACTGTCCTTCAGCTCTTCAGCTCAAGGCTAGTTCCCTACCACTTGAGCCACAACACTACTTCTGGCTTTTTCTGCTTGTGTGGTACTGAGGAATCAAACCCAGAGCCTCATGTATGCAAGGCAAGCACTCTACCACTGAGCCACCTTCCCAGCCCCAAGAGATTCTTATCTCTGATTAACCAGCAAAAAGACAGAACTGGAGACATGGACCAAGTGTTAGAGCACCAGCCATGAGCAAAAACGTGAGTGACAGTGTGAGGCCCTGAGTTCAAGCCCCAGGACTGGCACACAGAAAGTGTATATGTGGGGTGATGAAGCAAAGGCAAAGATGGCAAGGGTAGGGTTAGAGGAGGTGGGGAAATCTCCTTTCATAAACCCAGGAAGCATTCTGCTTTAGCCCAGGGAACCTTTATTTACTTCTCTTAAGAAAGGAGAAATAAAAGCCGGGCGCTGGTGGGTCACGCCTGTAATCCTAGCTACTCAGGAGGCTGAGATCTGAGGATCGTGGTTCAAAGCCAGCCCAGGCAGGAGAGACTGTGAGACTCCTATCTCCAGTAAACCACCAGAAAACCGGAAGTGGTGCTGTAGCTCAAGTGGTAGAGTGCTCGCCTTGAGCTGAAGAGCTGAGGGACAGCGCCCAGGCCCAGAATTCAAGCCCCACGACCGACAAAAAAAAAGAAAGGAGAAATAATCCCCCCAGAGAGGGGCAGGACATTACTCTAGGACACACAGAAAAGTCAGAGTCAAGATGGCTTCTAGTGTTACCCTTACTCACGTAGCAGTCCTCTTCAATAGCTTTTAGAAGATGCCAACCTCTTTTAGTGCTGAAGAAGGAACATCCAGCATACCTTCTTTAGCCTCCTATTCCCGAGTTGGGAGAACTGATGTGAGACAACAAAGCCCTCAGACTGCAGTGTCTGGACACCAACACAAAGCCCTCAGAATGGAGGCTTCAGGGGGAGGACCCTGCCTCTGCTCTGACAGCACCAATGAGGTGGAATGGGTGAGGCTAGAAAGCACGAGCAGCTGTAGGAAATGAGGGTTCCAGCTGGGAAGATAAAAAGCTGTGCATGCAGGCTCCAGGAAGAAGTGGAGAGGTCTGCCCAGAGTGTGCTTAGAAACCTTCCTGTGCCTGGCCGGGTCCCTCACACTGGGATGAATTGTAAGATGCACCGAAATCACAAAGATGCCAGATCCCACACTGAGAATTGGGTCAGAGCAACCCAGGGGCTCAGCCTGGGAGCACTGGACTATGCGAGCTAGGGTCCTCCCAGCTCTCTGCTTTCCCTAAGGCCAAAGTATAGCCTTATCACTCTGGCCTGGCCCCACACAGCCTGCCTGAAGAGTTCCTGTTTAAGTCAACATGATTCTGCCTATTGCAACCAAGATAGGAACATAACAGCAGCAGCAGCAACAACAACAACAAAAAGCCGTCATTTGTCATTTCAGCAAGGAGGGAGGAGGGGAAGCAGAGAGAGAGAGAGAGAGAGAGAGAGAGAGAGAGAGAGAGAGAGAGAGAGAGGAGGAAGTTGTCTGACCCCAGGAGGTGAGGACCTCTGATGGACCTTCCTTGGCTTAAACATTTCACTCAGCATCCTGGGAATGAGCAGAAGCCCAGGCTAGGCCCTGATGGGGCCCATGAGGCCTAAAGCCCCCAAAATAGCCTGTGGGAAGAGGGGCTACTGCAGGAAGGACTAGAAGCTGGGAAGCCTCCAGGTTCCTTGCCTTCTAGAGATTCATGAGGGTCAAGGACTGACCAAGGAATCATGACTAACCATGGGCCCTGAGCTCCCCAGTTCCTTGGTATCTGGAGAGGAAATGGATTTTGAGCACTGAAGCATTCTCCAATTACCCCTCTTCTCTCAAGCCACAATCTAGTCTCGACTTCTCACTGATATACACACTCCCAGATCCACCCTTTCCAAAATCTACCTCCCAACAGCCCCGAATGATCTTTCTAGAATGAAAATGGGACCAAGTTAATCCCTGCTGAAAAATCCTTCCATAGCTCCAATAATGGTTTTCAGACTTTAGAAAGTAGGTTGACCTTTTATTCAAATGAACTCTTAGGCAGAACCTCAATATGTAATACAAACCAGATATTGCCACATATAACCAGTACCAGTCTGTCATTACAAATTCAAATGCTTTCTATATGTAAATGTATTTATTATAAAGTCAAATAATGAAAACAACACAGGTGTTTCCATAACAACACAGTTGAAGTCAGAGGTTAGAATCTGAGGAGATTTAGGCTCAGCCTCCAGTTTGATTGGTGGTATAGTACTAAGAATGGCCTATTCCCACTAAGTGCTTACAAATGAGAAGAGATGTTTTTGTTTGTTTTCATTTTGTTTTGCTTTGTTTCAACTTATGTCCTTGCAAACTCAAGATTCTCTCTTATTAAAAACAGACCACAGGAAAAAGTTTATTCTAAGATTTACTTAAAAAAAAAAGTTTTTAATAACCCACAGCACAAGTGAATATGTCAGTGGTCTCCAAGGTGCTGAAATGTCCAAAAGGCACATTTAACTGAATTGGTTATTTTTTGTTTTGCCTTATTTTTTAAAATTTTTTAAATTTATTTTTTATTGATGGTCATGGGATTTGAACTCTGGGCCTGGGCACTGTCACTGAGCAATTCAGCTCAAGGCTAGCACTCTACCACTTGAGACACAGTCCAAGTTCCGGTTTTCTGGTGGTTTATTGGAGATAAGAGTTTCCCGTCCTTCCTGCCTGGGCTGGCTTGGAATCATGATGATCTCAGCCTCCTGAGTAGTTAGGATTACAGGCATGAGCCACTGGCGCCCGGCTTTGTTTTACTTTATTTTTTGTTTGGTTTGGGTTGGTAGTACTTGAGTTTGAACTCAGGCAGGTGTTCTACCACTTTAACCATGCCTCCAGAGTTTGTTTTATAGCCAAGGTCTTGAGTTTTTCTCCAGGTTGGCTTCAAACTACAATCCTCCCACTTTTGCCTCACCAGTAGCTGGGCTTACAGGTTGGGTTTTATTACACATTTTCAATCGGTTAAAGTATAGTTTGAAGAAGAAAATAAGTGTGATTCACATGTCCATAGATTTGCCAAAACACTGGGCTCCACAGAACCTAATCTGGAAGTTTCAGTCCCCCTTAATAAGGTACTCATGGCTGTCCATGAGACGCCAGACCCCCACATAACCCACCCATCTCCAGAACTACTTCTGTTGACCTCCAGGTGTAAACTCCTGAGAGTGGGCACAGTTTGGTTGGCAATCCCCACTGGCCAGCGGAGGCGGGGAGGTAGCCAATGAGAGGCTGCTGGCAGAGCGGGACTCCTAGGGACCCACGTGACTTGGGGGAAACGCAGCCGGAAGCTTTAGGGTCACACTGGAAGTCTATGGAAGGTGCCTCTGTCCCTTTCCAGGATCTGAGCTCTGGGACGCTGGAATAGACAAGGCTAAGGGGCAGACCAGGGCCCCATGAAGGACGCACAAAAGTTCTTTCCCCAGCGTAACGCCACCATGGAATCACAGGGGTGCTAATGTCCACTGAGGGGAGAGCAGACAGAGCTCGTATCTGGGGTGCACAGGCTAAGATTGGGTGCCCAGAACCAGAGGGGCCGCACTCAGGCTGCAGGGGGCCCAGCCAGAGTCTGAACTCAGAGAGGCTAGAGGCTGGAACCCGGTGTCCCGATCGTGGAGCCCGGGCGCCACGCGAGGCGCTGGGTTTCCAAGAGTCGGGGCCACAGAGCAGCTTTGCCAAGCGCTGTGCGCGCCCCGGTGCCCGCCTCGCCTCGGGACGGGCTGGGGCCTGCGGACAGCACGGGGGAGGGGGGACGCTGGCATGGAACCCGAGCCCCAGGAAAAAAACAAAAAACAAAACACCACCAGCACCAGAGCCCAGCTCCCAAAATAAACCCGCGCCCGGGCCAACGCCGGGTGCATGCTGGGGCTGAGAGCTGCGTCCTCTCCAGGAGGGGCGCCATGGGTCCCCTTCCCAAGGGGTTTGCGCCCCCCCTTCCTGAGAGTGACCCCCCCATCCCTCCCCCAATCCCTATGCCGGACTTTTTACCGATTTGGGTTTCTTCTTGGGTGTAAGGTTGTCGTAGAAAGTCTTGGCCTCCTCCCAGCGAGGCGTCGGGGTGGTCTCTGCCCCCGGCCCGGGTTCCCGGACCTCCCGGGGCTCCCCGGGTTCCATGCTCCTCTGGTGCTGACCCGGTCCTGGGCAGATGGAAGCGCGGTGAAGACGCCGAGCTCGCGGAGCCGGGCTGCGGAGGGAGGTGCGTCCGTCCCGGAGTGCGGAGGGCCGGGCAGCGGGGGGACCCGGGGCGGGGGGCGGGGGGCGCCGGCCCCGCGCGCTCGGGTGGGGGCCCCGGAGCCGCGGCTCGCGCGCGTGCTCTGCTGCGGTATGGCCGCTGCGGCCGCTATGCTTTGGGGGGGGAGGGGGCAAGGGGGACCCCACCCACGCCAGAAGCGAATAGGAGGTAGGGGTGTGTGTGTGTGTGTGTGTGTGTGTGTGTGTGTGTGTGTGTGTGGTGTGCAGCTTCCTGGAAGAGAGGGGTGTGCGGCCAGGCTTCGTAGGCTGCTGTGGATGACGTTCAAGGGCACTGAGTGAGGAGAGACCTACCCCACCCCCCCGCGCCCATGGTGATCGCTCAAACAGAGTGAAAACTGATCACACCTCCCCTTCCCCCCAGCCCGCCCCGCGCCCAGGTTCCAGGACCTGGAACCCGGAGCCGCCTCCACCCCGAGGATGGTTGGACAGCTCCGATGATCAACAAGGCCTGCCCCCAACCTGGACTCGGCATTTCCACATCCAACTGCAGCCCTTCCACACCGGGCTGGAGAGGGGGCTCTGAGGTCGCTAGCGTCTCTAAGCTCCCTTCCTCCTCGCGGGGTGGAGGGGGCCCCCAGACCTCGGATGCTCCCCGGGACTCGGAACCCACATTCTGTGCCGGCCTCTCGTCGGCCAGCAGAGGGCGCACGTGCCCAGGTCCCACAGGCAGAGTTTGGGTGATGAGTTCTGAAAACAAGATGGAAGGGGGGTGGGTGTGGGAGGGTGTTTGAGAACCAAAGAATCTTAGGCCATCGTTTTGCAATTCCAGGGTCTCTTGTCCCCATTGGCACAGAGCCCTGTGCTGTGAATACCACCTATTTCAGGGCCCAGCCATCATCTCTCAGAGGGGCACAGGAATGGGACAGAGAAGCAAGAGCAACACTGGCTTATCGAGGAGGGGCCTCTGCCTGGGCGGAGGTACAGAATGGAGGCTCTACTGAGCCTCCACAGCGCTAGGAGGAACCAAGCAAGCACCCTGTGGGAGGAAAGGGGAACAACAATAAAAAGCTGAGGATTGGGGGAAGTATGTTTAGATTGGTCCTTTTCCAGACTTACTAGTAGATCATATCCAGTCACAGCCCAACCCTCTCCCATCCTGCTGCTCTTTTGGCAATGTGATGGTACCAGTCCTCCCACCCAGCCATGGAGTTCAGTAGAGGCTGGCCCTGTGACTTGCTTTGACTAAAAGGATGCTGTTTCGTGGATGCTGTGTTGTGGTTTCAAACTTAAGCCTTAAGAGGCCTTGCAGATTCCATTTTTGCTGTCTTGAGAGCCACCTAAATTTGTGTGGACTATTCTGCTAGAGATGCTTCATGGTCAGAAAGGCTCTGTAGAGCCCATAGAGGGGTTGGGGTGTAACTCAGTGGTACAGCCTGATCTGGGAACTGGTGACTCATGCCTGTAATCCTAGCTCCTCAGGAAGCTGAGATCTGAGTGTCATGGTTTGAAGCCAGTCTGGGAAGAAAAGTCAGTGAGACTCTTATCTCCAGTTAACCACCAGCAAACCAGAAGTGGTACTGTGGCTCAAAGTGCTAGAGCACTAGCCTTGAGTAAAAAAAACCTCAAGGACAACACCCAGGCCCTGAGTTCAAGCCCCATGACTAACCAAAAAAGAAAAAAATGTGCAGCCTATGCTGGATTCAGTCCTCAGCATTAAGAGGATAAAAGGGGGAAGGGAGTGGGAGGGAGAAAGGGGTCTGGGAAGTTGGCAGAGTGGTAGAGTGCTTGCCTCACATGCATGAGGCCCTGAGTTCCATTCCTCAGCACCACATAAGGAGAAAAAAGCCAGAAGTGGCACTGTGGCTCAAGTGGTAGAGCGCTAGCCTTGAGCTGAAGAGCTGAGGGACAGTGCCCAGGCCCAGAGTTCAGCCCCCATGATCGACAAATAAATAAATAAACAAACAAACAAATAAATTAGAGGGAGAAGGAAAGGAGGAAGCAAAGGAGAAGGAAGAGGAGGAGGAAGCAGCCCAATGTGTTTAAGACTTTCACCGTTATGACAAAACACTTGCTACAGCTTAAAAGAAGCAAAGGTTTATTTTGACTCATGGTTTCAGATGCTTCCATCTATGGCTGGCTGGCTTTATGGCTTTCAGGCCTGTGTCAAGGCCTGGATGGAGGAGCCTTTGCTGGCTGTGGTTATATGCAATGTTAAGCAGAGTGGCTTTGGGTAGAATGTCTCTGAGCAGAAGGAGCTAACCAGCAGATAAAGACGGGAAAGATGAGCTGAGTGCAGGAGAGGGTCTGTGAAAGAAACCATGCTTTCCATCTTTCCCTCTAGCAGCTGAAAGCATGGAAGAAGCCCATCTGGAAGGACAATAGGTTGCAGAGAGATAATCGAAGCAGAAAGAGAGATGTTGCCACAGTGACCTTCTGGGTCTAGCAGGGCCTGACATTCTTAATGATGTGAACCCAAAGTCACTTTGTTTTCTTAAGCTTGTTAGAGTTAGGTTTTGCCCACTTATAACCCAGTCCTGCCTAATCCATTTCCTTTTACTCACGATGACACGAGTGAGCCTCTGTTTCTTGTTATCAAATTATCTTGCCCTGATTCACAGTTTAGAACTTCTAAGAATGTTCCCTAGACTCCCTTTGGAAGAAATCAATGATACTCAACGGTTCTTTCCACCCTTCGGAGGTTTTTGCCATCCCCTCTGACTTGCTGGTTGTTCCTTGATAGCTGGTTAGATTCAGGGTTCCTGAACCTAATGGCTCTGCATTTCTAGGTTCTAATCAATACTTTCAGTCTATGTCCAACATTTCTTCAGATGAATAAGTCAAGAGCAGCCCCTTTGCCTTTGAGCTTGCCTGGACAGCACTGCCGCAGCATTCTTGGCCCTGTTGACTTATATTTAGTAAACCCTTGAGCACATGCTGCCTTCTTCTTATAGCTTGGCCCTTGACCAGAATATAATAGTGGTGATATGAGCTGGAGACCCATCTTTCTTGTGGCAGGTGAAAGAACATGGAAGAAGTAGAGGCAGAGGGAGGGAGGAAGAGAAAGAAAGAAAGAGTGGCTGGCATGTAACTCAGTGGCAAAGCACTTGTCTAACAACTACAACATCCTGGGTTCGATCTCTAGTACCAAAAAAGACAAAAAAAATTAGAGGAGAGAGAGACAGAGAGACAGAGAGACGGAGAAACAGAGAGAATAAAAATGAATGACTCATTCCCATGACTGAGAAAACACAATAAGCAATGGCTTTGGTGGTAGGAGATGTCCTGAGTTTAAGTTCCAGATTTACTATTCTATGAGCCTTCCTTTCTTTGTCTAAATGGACAAACAAGAACAACAACAACAACAACAAAACCCCCACGATGCTCGATATAGTGGTGCATACCTGTAATGCCAGCATCCGAAAGGCTGAGGCAGGAAAATGGAGAATTTAAAGCCAATCTGGGCTACATTGTCTTAAAAATGAAGGCAGGGGGTGGGAGGACAATAAGGAAACACACAAGAAGGCTTGTTGACTATAGTGGACTATAAATCTGAGAGGCCTGCTGTTGGAGGGTTGTGAAAGCTTCATTGAGAAAATCACTGAGGCAAGGGAAAAGATAGTTCAGGAAAGGGAAATGATTTGTGTCTGAAGACAAGCCCAAGAGCCTCTGTAACAAAACAAGGGAGATTAATTTGGGGTAGCTCAAGTGCAGAGTGCAGAAGGAGAATGGGAGCAGAATGAGGCAGAATGAGGCTCCTGAGGTTAGCTGGTGCCAGATTGTGCAGGACCTTGAGGGTCATTAAAGGCCTAGGTCATCCTGGAAGAAAAGGGAGCCCTTGAAGAGGCTGACATGGTCAGCCTGGCTTGTTAACGGCAGGTGGAGGAGGCGGAGGGCACGGAGGGCATTACTGAAAGCAGGAAGTGACTTACTTGGCTGAGTGAGAGATTGTGAGGGACTTGGGGAGAAGGCAACACAGTACCTTTGCACGCCAAGATAGACAGGGGGTAAGACTTCCCATTCTTTCCCACCTTCCCCACCTTCCCCCTCCCCCCCCCCCCCCCACACAGGGCTTCAGCTGGGAACAGAAGCCCAACTTCTCAGGCTTCTGAGTCACCTCCTCAGGTTCATGGTTACCCAGAGGCCAAGTTAGTCTCTTCTGTCCTAATTGCTTCCTGCCAAGTGAGCCGCTCCCTCCCAGTGTCCTTGAGGAAATCCTTGTCAAAGCAATAGAGCATTTCAGAAGGAAACAGGAACCTCCAGCAAACCCTGCCCCGAACTTCTTGCATATACCACACACACACACACACACACACACACACACACACACACACACACACACACACACACACACACACACACACACACACACACACACACACACACACACACACCACACACACACACGAACTCAGGGCCTGAGCACTGTTCCTGAAGTTTTCCCGAACTTCTTGCATATACGCATGTGACACACACACACACACACACACACACACACACACACACACACACACGAACTCAGGGCCTGAGCACTGTTCCTGAAGTTTTCCCGAACTTCTTGCATATACGCATACGCATATGACACACACACACACACACACACACACACACACACACACACACACACACACACACACACACACACACACGAACTCAGGGCCTGAGCACTGTTCCTGAAGTTTTCCCGAACTTCTTGCATATACGCATGTGACACACACACACACACACACACACACACACACACACACACACACACACACGAACTCAGGGCCTGAGCACTGTTCCTGAAGTTTTTTTGCTCAAGGCTAATACGCTACCACTTAAGCCACAGCTCCACTTCATTTTTGGAAGTTAATTGGAGATCAGAGTCTCTTGGACTTTCCTGCCTGGGCTGGCTTTGAGCTGTGATCCTCAAAACTTAGCCTTCTGAGTAGCTAGGATAACAGGTGTGAGCTACCATGCCTGGTGAGGTGCACTTTATCACTAACTCTTACTCTCAAGTTTGGGTCAATTTAGAGGATCTCAGGATTAGCAGTGGGTTCCTGTGGATTGAAACATTGTACTACAGTACTTGACCAGCCAGGCAAGATGGGGTTGAAAGTTACTTACTAAATTTACTATGCTGGGCTGTGGTTGTACAGAAGTAGGAGGTATATTTTGCTAATTAGTATGAAGAGGCTATCCACTACTTAGCCACATACTTATGGGGCTTCTCAGAAGGATGTGTTTTCCATCTGGGCAAAGGACAACATATGTACCCTGCTCCTAGCCTTCTTTCACACTGACCGTTGGCTGCTGACTTGAGCTCTTGGGATGCCCCCCTCCCTCCCTCCCTCCCTCCCTCCCTCCCTCCCTCCCTCCCTCCCTCCCTCTCTCTCTCTCTCTCTCTCTCTCTCTCTCTCTCTCTCTCCCTCTCTCTCTTTTGTTGGTCATGGGGCTTGAACTCTGGGCCTGAATGCTGTCCCTCAGCTCTTCAGCTCAAGGCTAGTGCTCTACCACTTGAGCTACAGCACCACTTCTGGTTTTCTGGTGGTTTATTGGAGATAAGAGTTTCATGGACTTTCCTGCCCAGTCTGGCTTTGAACCACAATCCTCAGATCTCAGCCTCCTGAGTAGCTAGGATTACAGGCGTGAGCCACCGGCGCCCGGCTGATGCTTTTCTCTTGAAAGAGAGGGCATAAAGTCCCAGCAGGTGCCCGGTTAGCTTCCTTCTGGAGAAAGTGTGCTGATCACAGGCTGCACATATCATTGTCTGATCTGGACTCAGATTGTTTCCACACCACCACCCCCCTCCTGCCCCTGCACCATACTAAACCTTGAACTCAGCATTTCACTCTTTCCTAGTTAATTCACTCGTGACTATCATGACTAGTGCTCTACCACTCAAGCCACACCTCTACTTCCAGCTTTTTGCTGGTTAATTGGAGATATGCATCTCTCAGATTTTTCTTTCCTGGTTGGCTTCAAACCTTAATCCTCAGATCTATCTCAGGTATGAGCCACTGGTGCTCAGCATTGCCTTAAGATCACTATATTAAGGAAAGACACCAACCTAGCTCCCTTTGGCCCCTGAAAATAAGTTAAACCAAGTAGGTCCTTTGTCTCAGGAATTGGAACTAAGAACCACGTCTGGTAATGCACACTCATCCTAGCACTCAGGAGGTTAAGGTAGGAGGATCCTAAGTTAAAGGCCAGTCTGGGCTGTATGGGAAAACCTTGTCTCAGGAGAGGAGTAAAAGAAGGAAAAAGAGGGGCTGGGAATGTGGCTTAGTGGTAGAGTGTTTGCCTAGCATGCAGGAAGCCCTGGGTTCAACTCCTCAGTACCACATAAACAGAAAAAGCCAGAAGTGGTGCTGTGGCTCAAGTGGTAGAGCACTAGCCTTGAGCAAAAGAAGCTCAGGGACAGTGAGCAGGTCCTGAGTTTCAAGCTCCAGGACTGGTTAAAAAAAAGGAGGAGGAGGAGGAAGAAGATGAGAGAGATGAGACAGAGGGGAGATGCCAGTCACTGATGCGTCTTGATGCAGAGTTGGAGGGATAGCCACCTTATTCAGTGAGAACAAGGAGTCTGAAGGTGGGGAGGAAGTGGAACTGTGGCTCTATGGCAAAATACCAGCCTTGAGTGGGAAAAGCCAAACAAGAGAGGACCTGAGTTCAAGACCCAGTGCCAGCACCAGCATGCACGTGCACGCACATGTGTGTACACACAGGGACCAGGAAAAAGAGCCCATCCTGTCCTGTGGGCCCAGATGTGAGAAGGGAGAGGCTTAATTCCAGTTATTGAAGCTCAATCATTTTTTAGTTTCTGTCCCTTGTGATTTACTCTCTTTAACTAGATTTAGTTCCTGCATGTGACCAGAGTCTCTGCCAGAACAAGGACCTTGGCTGAAAGGTTCCTGAGATGCCCCTGGGGCTCTTCTCCCTTTCTCCTCCCCAGCCCTAGCCCAGATGAGGGAAGAGCAGGAGTCCACGGCACAGTCACACCTTTTATTCATTGTCAGTGGGAAAAATAAACCACACCACACAGCACAGGGTTGAACAGTGAGGACAGTCACTGTGGGCACAGCCAGAAGCAGCATGTCTAGAGGGGATGGGAGGCTACACTGGGGAACTCATGGTGAATCAGATACCTCCTCTGCCATCCAGCCCCTCTCCCTCCCCAAGCTGCTTAGAAGGCCCTGGGGCTGGCCAGCCTCCACCAAGCAGAAATGAATCCCAGGAGTCCCCACCTTGCCTCCACAATCTGGCAAAGATAAAAAGAAAACAACATTTCAGAAAGAAAAGTCTCATATTTTTCTGAGGCTTTTAAATTGACACTGTGAATTATTTCTTTCTTTAAGAACAATGAATAAAAGATGTAAGAAATGAATTCTTGTTCCCCCTACAGGGAACGCTAAAGTCAACACAAAGCCTCACCCAGGGTGGATCTTCAGGAAATAGTTGTTGCTTTAATAACTTTTTGTGTAAAAATATTTACAGTGTCAGCTTGCTCTCCTGCCTAGGAAGACCAGCTTCTTCCCTTCTGATCTCTTTCATTTTTTCCTCCTATCCCACCCCTACCTTCTCTCTCTACAGCAGGATGAATTTCCACCTCTAGGGACTCTGTCTTAATTGCCAAGGGAAAAAAAGGATTTGATCCCTTTGCTTATGAATTTACTTCTTCTTAATTTTTGATTTAAAGGTAAGTTAAATAAGCTCTATACTATAGCTCTGAGGACTGCAATAGCTCTTGAAGTAGCCTATGCTGATTATTTTTAGAAATAAGAAATAAGAAGCTTCTTAGCCCAAAAGGATGAATGAGGGAAGAATATGTCAGAAGGCAGAGTCTAGAGCCTTACAAACCAGAGATGCTATAAGAAGATACTGGATTTCAAAGATGTCAATGATTCAACTGTCTGTATATTGTGTGTGTGTGTGTGGTGTAAGTCATGCATAAATCTGTACTAACAGTGTTTTTAAGTCTGGGGCAGGGTAGGACGCATGTCTTTCTTCTCCAGGTGAAGCCAGTGCTCTACCAAATGGACTCCTAAGCCGATACTCCTTGGGACACTCAGGAGAATGTGGGAGCAAAACTGGTGGCTCTTTTCATCAGGAAAAATGAAGCCCCAGTTCCTGGTCTGGCAATATGTGTTTGTTCTGCTGGGCTGAGCATGGCATGAGACCCTTTGCCTGACCAGCAAATCTCACCCCTGGATATATCCAAAAACTGGAATGGTCAGACATGCTTTCCTAGACAGGGTTTACTTGCTGGCTTGTAAAGATCTAGTTCTCTTAGGGGAAAAAAATGGTGGTAAAGACAGTGAAAGATCCTTCTGGGTTCTCAATCAGATCCAGGGTACTGCTCCCAGGAGAGCATTGACCCATTAGCAGAACTGTCTAGAAGCAGAAAACAGGATGCTTGAAAATGTAGGGACTTTACCTAAGCTCCTCCTCCTGTATGGAAGACCATAGCCTCACGTACTTCTCAGCAGGATATTTCAAAAGGCAAAAGCCAACTTGGCTTGTCCCACAGTCAACCTCAGCACAAATCAAACACAAAATGAGCAGAGCAAAGAAGGATTTCCCTTCTCTTATTCTCTTAAAGAGCCTTGGGTTCAAGTCTTGGCATTGTCCCACCTCCTGGCTGTGTACTCTTGCACAAGGGATTCCATCTCTCTGAACCTCAAGATCCAAGTCAAGAGAAAAGGCATGAAAACTCCATCTCCCAGAGCTGTGAAGACAGACTAAGATGGAATAGATGGCAAGCCATTGAAAGCCAAGGAATTCTGTGTGATTGTACATTAGGCAAGATTCAATCTTTATGGGAAAGGAGCCCCACTTGGTGAAAAGCCTTCCATCAGAAGGTCCAGGTCCCAGCTGAGCCAGGATGTGGAACACTTATGGATGCTAACTGTGGTGCTGACTGATAGCACATGACATGCCTTGCCTAAGAGCAATGGAACATCCTACAAAGCATGGATAAATGCCTGCTGGTTACTGCCTGAGAATGTGAACTCTCCAGCCTCACCGTGTGTCTTGGTCACAGGCAGGACAGGCCACAAGAAAGATGGTCCAATAGAGCTTGGGACCAGAGGATCTGCGGAGAGGTAGGACAGGTGAGCATTTAAGCACTAAGTGGCAAACAGCATCTCTCTTCTGCAGATGCCATTCCCACTGCTTTGCAATCATTCCCTTACTCTTACCCTGGGCCGACAGCACCTAGATACAAGACTGTGTGCACTTGCACTTGCAAAGGAAGTCAACTGTCACTGCACATCAACGCTATTTTTTAAATCACAAGTACAGAAGAAAAAGGAAAATGAATGACTTAAAGAAGCAAGATCCCGCCCCTCCCCGACCCCCCGCCCAGCAGTCAGAGCATGCAGCTGTATAGCTCAGATCCCAAATCAAAAAGCAATGCTTAGAGAGTAATATATAGGATTGCAGGGGGCTTTAACAAAAGCCTTTTAAATGGACATGCCCAGTACATTCTTAGGGATTGGTCCAACAAATGCAGCCTGAAAGCCTAAACAGTGGTCCTGGCCTGGTGATCCTTTTCTTCTAGCTCCTTCTGCATCTGAAGCAGTGAAAGAACAAGTCTATCCCTGAAACTAAACAATGCACAGAAACAAATCACCAAGCCCACCAAGATGGGCTTGTCTCACTCTTGGCAAACCTGTTGTTTCTGCCTCTGAAGTTTGTTATCTGACCTGAGTAAGTGCAATATAGAGAGTTGCTTGCTGAATTGAAGAAGATAATAAATGACAGAAGCAGCAGAAGCAGCAAAAACTGCTAATGGTGTCAGCTCAGGACTTAGCCTGACAAGAAAAAAGGAGATATCTGTTAAGCCTGGTGAGATTTTTTTTCCCCTTTGGATCCCAGCTTTCCCCCCTCCCCCCCGATAATTAGCATTTAATCCTTTTTTTTAAAAAATAAGAAACCAAGTGATAAAGAGAAAATTTTAATCTAATAAAATGACTTTAGCTCTTTTAGAGGGTGCTAAAAAAATAAGTATTACATAAAATTGCTTTCCCTCCCCCCCTAAAACTTCCACTCACACAACACCTAAACTTCCAAGTGCATTTCATTTCATTTTCCTTCAGCTGGACAAAGCAACAGCGACCTGAACCAGCCAGCCTGACAATACCCTCTCTTCAGCTGCGCTGACAGCCCTGTTGAGACCCACTGGAAGTTGTCCTATTACGTCCATGAACTTCCACCAGGCACAGTATGTAGCTTGTAAAATGACCATGTTCTTACCACCTTGAAGGTGCCTGGCATCGAACAAGTGTTCAAAAATCCTTAGCTGAAGAAAGGAATGAATAATTGCTCCAAAGGCTGGGTCCAGAGAGGCCAGGTAGAGTGGAAGGGGCAGGGCACAGACCACCTAAAAGAGATCGGAGTCCTTAGGAGAGGACAGACCGGATTTGGTTCTTTGACTGGGACCTATGGAACCACAGAAGCATGATCAAGAGCATTTCAAACCTAGACTCTAGCCCTCTCCTCCTTAACCCTACTTCTTGGGGCGAAAGCCAACTCCCCTATATCTGACAGGTGTTGGTTTGGAGGTCAAGATTGAGGGGTAGGGTGAGATGACAGGCTAGCTGATGACCTGTCTCTTTTGTGGGTTGAGGTGGTCCCTCATGGAACTTGACTGTAGGGAGTAAGGCAAAGAAGGGGATGGGCTAGAGAATGAGGCTGGAGTGCCCCTCCTTCTGGGGAAAGGCCAACCAGAGAGGGCATCAGGTTGGGAAGTGACCATGCCCCTCCTGGCCAGGGGCCCTGCCCCTCACCAGCTTCTACTTCTGCATGTCACATTGCAGCAGCAATACAATGGATGGGTCACTTTTGGCTGCCTCCTTGAATTCCTCCAGGGTAATCTGGTCATCCTTGTCCTGATCCATCTTCTTAAAGATCTTGTCCACACGCTGCTGGGGTGTGAGCCCATCCTGGTTCATGCGCATCATGATCACGGTACCCACCATCTTGTAGATAGCCTGGTGGGGCAAGGAAGTGGGGTGTGAGCAAAAGGCAGTGGATAAAAAGATCTGGGGTGGGAGGAATACCAGGAGGTGGTGAGGATACTGGAAGGTGATATATGGTAATTAAGACTGGCTATTTAATGAGTGCATTGAATTAATCAAGTCTCAAGCCCAAGTCTTCACTCCTTGCCTTCTCTTCCTCTGGCATTCCCTCTCAATAAGCAACAACTTCATTCTGCTATTGTTCTGACTGAAACCTCATGTCATTTGCGGGGAGGGGTTATCTCACTATGTATACAGTCCAGGCTAGCTTAGAATGCCCCATGCTCTGGTCTCAACCTCCCAAGTGCTGAGATTACAGATAGGCACCACCATGGCCTATTCTCTTGCCATTCTTGTCTCCCCCACCATCTTACCATCCACTTATCAGCTTTAACTTTGCAGTAGATCCCATAGCCACCTGCTTCCTACCACTTCAATAGCTTATTCACTATCTCAGCCTCTACCAGCTTTGACCTGCACTGTGATGTAAGTTTCCTCACTGGTCCTCCTGCATCTGCAGTGCTCCCTCCCTGCAGTCATCTATTCATACCCAGATAAGTTCAAAGCCTCCTCCCCAGGCTGAGATGCTGAGTGATGGGGCTCCTGGCTCCCTACCAAACCAGGTTGGGGACACTCTCTTCTATTCCCCTTGCCTTAGGGCCCTCCTTGAACCCTGCAAACTCAATCTCCAGCATTTATGCGTCCTCTAATCGCATCTAGGGTTAGCTCCCTCACCTTATTAAAGCTGATCCTCATTTCCACCTTATATAAAATTATTTTTCCTCCATCACTCACTCTCCCCTCCCCTCATTTATTTTTCTATTGCCTGCCAAGGCATGGGATTATTTCTTTCTCAGAAAGAATGATGAAAGCAGGAACTTTAAACAATGTCCTACACATCAAAGTCAACACTTGCCTTTTCTTTTCCTTTCATCCCTTTCTCTCTCTCTCTCTCTCTCTCTCTCTCTCTCTCTCTCTCTCTCTCTCTCTCTCATCTGTGTGTTTGTGTGTGTGTGTGTGTGTGTGTGTGTGTGTGTGTGTATGTGTGTGTGTTCTAGTACTGAGGCTTGAACTCAGGGCCTGGGCACTATCCCTTAGCTTTTTTCTCAAGGCTGTCCCTCTACCACTTGAGCCACACCTCTATTTCTAGCTTTTTGCTGGTTAGAGATAACCCTCACAGACTTTTCTGCCTTGGCTGTTTTTGAACTCTGATCCTTTATATCTCAGCCTCCTAAGTAGCTAGGATTACAGGCATGAGCCACTGGTGTCTGGCCAATACTTATTTCTAGAGTTTCCTGAACTGGTACACTTGGGCTCTGGAATCAGCTCCCTTGATTTAAATCAACCTCTACTTCTTATCCTTTCCTCATCTGAGAAATAGGGTTTTTGACCGTGTCTACCCCAGGGGAAAAACACTGAGCAGTGGGCCTGCATTTGGATCCTAGGAGCTGGTGTATGGGGAAGAGCTCAGGAGCAGCCAGGAGGCTCCCAGAATCCCAGGGGACAGGGGCAGCCACCATGTCCTGGCAGGCCCCGATTCCTACCGCACCTCAATGATCTCCAGCATCTCCAGGCGCGTGATGCGCCCGTCCCCATCCAGGTCGTACATCTCAAAAGCCCAGTTAAGTTTCTGCTCGAAGCTGCCCCGGGAGGTGACAGACAGGGCACAGATGAACTCCCGGAAGTCGATGGTGCCATCTCCATTCTTGTCGAAGGTGCGGAAGGCGTGCTGGGCAAACTTGGAGGCATCGCCGTAGGGGAAGAACTGAGGCAAGCATGGGCAGTTGGGGTGAAGCTGCAACCTCACCACCCCCCT
This sequence comes from Dipodomys merriami, assembly GCF_024711535.1. Lineage (NCBI taxonomy): Eukaryota > Metazoa > Chordata > Mammalia > Rodentia > Heteromyidae > Dipodomys > Dipodomys merriami. The sequence continues at coordinate 17,547,719 of NW_027204937.1, read as the reverse complement.
CATCCTCCTGCAGTGCCTCCGCCTCCCTGTCCCATGGTGGCACCTGGATACCCCAGGACCCTGCTGCGCACCTTGATGTACAGCTGCTGGAACTCCTCGAGGTTGAGGATGCCGCTGGGGCAGTCCTTCAGGAAGCCCTTATACCACTGCTTCAGCTCCTGCTCGCTGAACTCCGTGTTCTGAACCAGGTCCTCCAGCACCTCAGGGGCCAGCTTGCTATTGGTCTTCCCCATTGCAGGGCCTGGAGACAGGGAGCTCCCTCAACAAGGCCCAGAGCAAATTCCTGTCTCAATAGTGGTTCCCCAAGTCCCCCTCTTCCCCTTCCTCCACCTCTCCTAGTGAGCTGATGCTCACATCACCAGAATCCCTCCTTCCAGATCTCCTCTTCTGGGTTCCCACCCAGACAAGACTCTCCACTGCTAAGCAGGGCACTTTTTCCCTCACCCACCTCCTTCCACAGAAATCAGCCTTGCCTCTCCCCATACATAAGACAGTCCATCCCTTCTCAAGACACTCCCCCAAAACAGGGCCTCTCCTCACAACATCCTGCTGCCCAGAACAGACCCCCTCCTCACAGGAGATGATGCCCAGCACCCTCTCGGTGACTAGTGCTGCAGCATACCCCTTCATCCTCTTCTCTCCTCTACTTTCCTCAGGTTCTACAATTCTACACTCAGCCCCCTCCTTCCTAGCTAGGCTCTACTCATACCAGGAACCGAAGGCAGAAGGTTCCTCAGGCATTCCTAAGATACTGTCTCTCAAGTTCTTTCAAGGCTTTCCAGGGCTGCTCCAGCAGGAAGCTCTCCTTTATCTAAGTAGAAATCTTAACCTGGAGCACTGATGACCCTGATTACATTCTGCTTTTCATTAACTCATTAACTCCCTGAGCATCTATTGAGGCCCACTATAAGTGTGTTTGCTAGGGGTGACGATAAAGTTAATACAAGCCAATACAATAACTCATCTTTGGTCCCAGGCAGAGGACTGACTACAAAGGGCCTTCCACCCAGGCCAAGGAGATCGGACTTCACCCATAGGAACAGAACCTCCAGGTTCTGTTCAAAGCAAGGGCTTTGATGCTAGAGTTCATTCCACTACACTTACAAAGTGCTTACAGGATCTGGGTGCTGGGATTATTTCTTTGGCTACTTGGAAAGGAGGAAGTGGGTAAAATAGTGAGGGGCTGCTAAATGTTTCAGTTGCCAGGTGATCCTGTTCAGACTGGGTTGTGGATGGACTAGGCATTAGGAGAGGGCACTGGCAGAACTTGATGACTAGATCTAGGGGTAAGAGTGGCATAGGAGTCCAGATAGATGTCCTGATTTGGGCCTGAGTGGATGGAGGTGGTGTTATTGAAAAGGAGGCTTGGGGGCTGGGAAGGTGGCTCAGTGATAGAGCGCTTGCCTTGCATGCCTGAGGCCCTGGGTTCGATTCCTCAGCACCACATAAGAAAAAAGCCAGAAGTGGCACTGTGGCTCAAGTGAGAGCGCTAGCCTTGAGCTGAAGAGCTGAGGGACAGCACCCAGGCCCAGAGTTCAGGCCCCACGACCGGACCCCCCCCCAAAAAAAAAGAAGAAAAGGAGGCTTGGGAGAAGATCACCATTACTGGAATGGGAGCCTACCAAGTGGCCTTTGCCAGAAGAAACATTTTCTGAAGGTGGTACTGGCTAGAAAGACAAGAGGCTGGATGGACACTCTTACTTGCCCCCACAGAGTTTGATTTTCCAGGACACCTGGGAGGTGTCTTTGATTGACCCTAGGCCAGTGGTGGCCACTAATCTTTATTACTGGCAACACCCTAAACCACGTGATTTGGGGTTGCTTGTTTCCATGTGCCTTAAGCTAAGTACAGGATATTGTATATCCCTGAGTCTTTCGTTCCTCCACAGGGCCTTGAGGAAGATCATGGAACTGTGCACTCAGACAATCAGGAATTTGATCCTCTTGCGAGAAGCCAGGGAGAGAGAAATATACCACCTTCAAGGACCTGGGGAAGAGGCAGGAGATAGGGTGTATCCCAGCTAGCCCCTCCCCAAGCCCAAGATTCTGTAGGCCCCGGGTATCTGCAAGGAAGCAGCAGAAGCGGGAGGCAGAGGTGGCTGATGGGGGAAGGCAGAGCCTCTCCTGCAGTGTCTTTTGTGGGATGTGCCTGCGTGTCTGCATGAAGGGCTGGGTCTGTGTGTGGGAGGGTGTCAGAGTGTGAGGCTGCAAATCTGTCAGCATGCACACGTCTGTGTGTGTCGTGGTGTCTGTGTGGCCCTCTCTTTTTACCCCCGTTCTCCTCCCTGCCCTACTCTGTCTTCCTCACACTTTGTTTCCTGGGGCCTTCACCTGTTACCGGTCCCTATTTGGTCCCAGCCCCCTCCACTTTCTCCTTATCTCCATTATTGCTCTTAGTAACAAGGTCAAAGTCAGCAGTGCCCTTGGAGCATATTATTTTAGTGAAAACTGAAGTGGAAAGAAAGGAGAACAGTGGCTTGGAGGTACCCAGAAGGTCAGTAGAGGGGTCCTGATAATCACCAGGGTGAATCTCCGCCGCCTGCCTAGACAATCCTCTACACATCATGGCTACATTTTTTTAAACTGTTATGTTCAGCCCTGATGGCTGGTGATTGATTTATTTTGGTGTCGGTCCTGAGGCTTGAACTCAGGGTCAGGGTGCTGTCCCTGGGCTTTTGTGTTCAAAGCTAGCACTTTACCACTTGAGCCACAGCTCCACCCATGGCTACTCTTGCTTAGAAAAGTCTCTCTCCACCCACACCTGCCTGCTGGGAAAAAATAACTCTGATCTTCCTTTGGCCTTTGTGGGACCATTTTACTTGAGTACCAAGCCACGGTCTCTGATGCGTGTGCCCAGTGGCACCTCTAAATAAGCATGTGAGCAGCTAGGCTCACCCTCAACCTGGGACAATTTGCCTCCAACACCCCTTCATCTTCTCCCTCATCCCAGGAGCTGGACATATACATGTTCTTTTCCTTTTTCACTGTCCAAGTCCAACTTGCCATTGAATCCTGTAGTTTCTGTTGACAAATTCCTAGAACCTACACTATGTTTGTGGCCAAGGCACAGCTAGAGGGGCTGAAATCAAGGCAGGCCCAGGCCTATGGGGCTCATCTCCTTCACAGGAAGTGCCTTTCTTCTGATTCCTCTATTCCAAGGGGATTTATCCCTGCCCCTATTCCTGTCAACTACAGTGTTGGGTAGAGATGGTCATACTTGTCAGCCACCTGAAACTCCAGAATATTCTAGAATCTGATCTGAAGGTGCTATCTATCTAGTCTAGTCTAACTTCTCACTGCTCTCCTCATGGATACCTGTTCCTCCTCTCGAGTCAGTCTTCTCACAGTCAGAATGCACCTCACCTACCTGCTCAGCTAGTTTCCTTTCCTGCCCATTCCTTCTCTTCTGGTTGCTTATAATCAGTCTGATTAGTTAGCCAAGCAGCACAGCTCAAAACTTTGGGCACAGTTAAACCACATGGAACTCCCAAAATACATAGTTCTCTGACCCTCACTTGTTCTAGGATTCCAGCAGAGGCCTTTTCATTCAACCTCTGCCAGAGCCAGGGGTTCTCTAACTCTTTTTGCTCAATGGCAAAAGGAGCTTTCTTCTCCTAACAAGGCCCAGACTGCTTTCAAACATGTGGATAGTGAGAAAAGTGCTTGTGCCATTGTTTCTGAGTCTGCCCACTGGCTCCTTCTCTCCTTGGTGCCAGCACAGGAGCATCCTGCAGAAAGCCACAGTCAGAGCCTAGAACTCGGCCATGTTCAGTGAATGTCTCAAAGATTCCGTGTGAGGAGCAGTGTCTGCCCCCCCCCACACACACTTTGCTTTGTTTATCTGTGCTTCCTTTCTATCACAACCACTTCACAGACAATGGAATCAAGAGCCAGGGAAAGAAAGAGTTCACCCAAGGTCAACTAGAGTCCAGCAGCAACAAAAGGAAGGCCAGAATGTAGCTGGGGGCATGTTCTGTTGAAGTAGTAGCCTCTGGAGGGCTGTCCTCCCGCTGAGAAGGAGCTGACATTATACCATGCACAAAACCTCTGCTCTCTCTGCTCAAGGGGGTTTTCTAGAAGGTGCAAGGCTGTGGGCTTTGAGTGGAGAGGTAGCAGTGAGGGTGGGAGGGACTGAAAAAGGCAATAATCCCACACTCTCGCCCAGCTTCGGAGGAACTGGTGCTGAGGCAGTTGCCATGGTGACAACAGCTCCCTGGTCAAGAGATTTTCTTTTTCCTCTCCTCCCTTTGCTCTTCTCCAAGCAGCAGAAATAACAACCAGATCTTCTCCCCATCTTTAATGAGAGCAGGGTTGACAAAAGGTGAGCCCTGTTGACCACCTCTAACTTGGAGCATCTATACCAGGGTGGGTTGGTGGTCTAGGAGAGATGCCTAAGAACAGGAGCCTGAAGGAGGGGTGGCCTGTATCAAGGCCTGGATAAGAAGCAATGTTTCTTCACTGTGGGCTGAAACTCCCCTGGAGCCCCACTCTGAAATGTCCTAAAAGTTCAGAGCTCTGTCTTCCCATAAGCATTCAACCAGTGAGTGTGTCTGTATCGGAAGGCTGTGCATGACCATTTCATCCAGTTCTATACCATCCTGTCCAGCTCTCTTCCCCATTCACGAGGAACCAGAGAAGGAAAAGATGTGGCCAAAGCCAAATAGCCTCGGAGACAAAGATAAGATTTTCACCCACTTCTGTTTCCAGGCTTAGGCCACCTTAGAGAAAAGAACTATACTGTCCACATGGAGCTTTAGTACAATTCAGGGAGGAACAGCAGGAAGATGGGAGAGAGGGAGCAACTGGCACAAGAAGGTCAGAACAGTAAGGGTTAAAAGAGGTGGACTGGTGCTTTAGCAGTAAGAAGTGAAGGGGGGAGGAAGTAGGTGTGGAGGCTGGAACCTTGATAGCCACTAACAGGGTACATAGGTGGTCTGCTGGCTAGTTCCTGCTTTATCCTCTAGTCAGTACAAAAAGAGACCAAATTTGGGGTTCTGCCTAGCTGTGGGGTGTCTATGAGTTGAAATCTTTCAGTGGGAGGGGGGCTGTCATCCATCCCTCAGGTATGCTCTGAGTGTCAGCTTGAGGTGTGGGAAGTGGAGACAATGAAGTAGGACTGTCTTTGGAGGCCAAGGTCCCCTGTCCTGCCAACTGCTGGGGTGGGTGTGGGTTATCTGGGTGGGAGGATGCCTTGGCTGAGACTACCCATCTCCAAAGGCAACAGGAGGGAGGGGGAGTGATGTCTCCTCTAGCTCCAGCGGGCACTGTACCCTCAGGGGCGGGGGGGTGGTGGGGTGGGCGGGAGGAGAGCGTTGGTTGTTCTTACCTGTGTTGAGGCTAAGAAGGGGATTGTACCTTCTTCCCTGGACTTGGGGACCCTACCTGAAGTGGATGAAAACCCTGCCCAGGGACGGGGCCTCCAGATCCTGCTGTCTAGGACAGACCCAGAGTGGGGGGGAATGATGGAGCAAGGGCTAGGAGCTAAGGATTGGAAGTGGGGGGGGCGGGAGAGGGGACCTGGGTTCCGCCCTGCTGGGTTGCTCTTAGGATCCAGCCCCACCCGCGTTACCTGAGGCCGCTGGCCGGTTGCTGGACGGCTCCGAGCCTCGGCAGACCGCGGGGATGGAGCTGGCTCGCGGGCGGGAGGCTGTGCTCTACAAGGTCCGCGCCTGAGACGCCTCCCAGCTCTTGTATCACTATGTGCCTCTCACAGGCGACCGATTTGCATGAGCCCCGCCCCATCGCAGGGAGTTTGCTGTGGATTGGCTCCTCTGGTGCTGAGTGGCAGGCGCGCTTTCAGGTGGGGATGGGGCGGCCAGTGAGGCCCAGCCACAGGGGTGCTTCCCGCCCACCCTCCTAACCCTCCCGGAGTCTCCTGGACGTGGGGAGGACTGTCCCTCCCCACCCCCTCATCTTTCCCCCCAACTCTGAGACTCAGAGCTCCGGCCATGGTCTGGGGCAAAAAGTACCGATGACTGAAGTGGATTCACAAAAACAATCGCACCGTTACTATAGAAACGGAAGAACCACCGCCGAATCTCTAAGCCTTCCTTTCCTGGGTCCCAGCGGCGGTGGAGGAGGAAGAGGGGATGACTCACCACACGAGACCCCTGCACACCCATATCCCACCCGAAACTGGAGGGGGGGTGGCAGGGAGCTGCCGAGCGGGAGGGCGGGGGTGGGGTGGTCCACAGCTCGCGCGCGACAGCACCGGCCCACCCGCTTTCGCGTGCGCACAAGGCACAGCACCCCACCCCGACCTACCCACCCCCCACCTCGACCTACCCCGCGCTAGGTGTGGGCTCCCTCCAGCCCACACCTCCAGATGCCTTCTCAGGCAGACCTTGCCCTTCCTTCTCTAGGATCCCCAGTAGGCCTTTGGGGTTCTCCCCAGAACGATCCGTCTACCCACCCCCGGACCCCTCCATTTCCCATCCTCTCGCGTGGATGTCTCCTAGAGGGAGCTGGTCCCCAGCCGCCGCCAGACTCCAGCCTCGGATGTTGACACAAACCCGAGGCGGTTTACACTGAGCGGGTCTGGAAGGTTTCAGGGCCCCTGGAACACCTCCTCTAGGCAACTTGGGGTCTCCCCTAAGCCCTGCCCAGCCGCCAGGGCTGGGGTGGTGTCTGAGGGCTCCCAACCCAAGGCGATGATGGTAAGGGGAGTTTTAGGCCAAACTCTGGTGAAAGTGGAGCAGACGCCCCAGGATAGGCGGGGGGGGGGGGGGGGGGGAGGGGCGGGGTACCTGCAGATTGGTCCAATGGAATCAAGGATGCTGTAGAGCAGCGTAGGATTGGGCAGGGCCTTGGCTGTTAGAGATCAGCCCTGTTACCCAGGAAGGCCTGGCCTGGAAATCTGGTCCCAGAAACTCCTTGGAAAGCACACAGTGGTTGTCCCTCTTCTTTATGAACCCATCCCATTTTTCCTTGAACCCATTTTGCTGTTCCATTTTCCTTCCTGGTGACAAGGTATGTCTCCCCTTTGGGATCCTATCAGGGGATGACCCGTGGCACCCACCATTCCAGATGGGAAGCACATCCCTGACATTTTTTTTTTTTTTTGGGTCCGGTTGTGGGGCCTGAACTCTGGGTCTGGGCACTGTCCCTCAGCTCTTCAGCTCAGGGCTAGCTCTCTACCACTTGAGTTACAGCACCACTTCCAGCTTTTTTTTTTTTTTTTTTTTTTTTTTTTTTTTTTTTGCTTATGTGGTGCTGAGGAATCGAACCCAGGGCCTCAGGCATGCAAGGCAAGCGTTCTACCACTGAGCCACCTTCCCAGCCCATCCCTGACATTTTTGATTAGAGAGAGACTCATGAGAGAGAGAGATTTTTATGTGTCTGAAACTACGATTCGAACTCGTGTCTGACGCTTTTTGTCATTGGCTGGCCCTCTATCACCTGAACCACACCCGGAGAGACATGTTTGAAAGCCTAGCCTTCCTGAGCAGCTTCCCTGATCTGAGCCCTGGGGACAGAGATGGGGAAAAACTGTCATGCTTACGATTTCTAATCCAAAGCATAGCGTATGGGCTGCTGCAAACTGTATCTAAAACTGCAAATGGGAATGGTATTTTTGCTGGTGCTTCTACACAATACCCTGGGCAACACCTTTTCTCACTCTGGATCTCCCTGTCTCTAAAATGTGGGAGCTGGTACAGGAGAACCAGTGGAGAAGGGGGAAAATGTCAAGAAGAAGGATGAAGAAATTGTCACATGGGGTAGAGTGAGGTAGGCATGAATCAGATGGCTTCACTTAAGACTCCTGAGCCACTAACAATAGCTTATATTGAGTGCTTACTTTATGCTGGCGGCTAGTCTAGAACTTTATAATAATCTGCCTTTATTTGTGGCTTCACTTTCCACAATTCCAGTTACTAGGAGTCAGTCACAGTCCAAAAATGTTTTAAAAAATTGTGGAGATAAAAAAAAATTCTGAGTTTTAAATGCTGTGCTAGTTCTAAGTAGCCTGATAAAATTTCCTACAATTTTTCTTCATCCTTCCATCTTCTGCTGGATATGACATTCTTTTTGTTTTGTTTTGGTTCTGGTACTGGGGCTTGAATTCAAGGCCTGGGCACTGCCCCTTAGCGTTTTCTGCTCAAGGCTAGTGCTCTACCACTTGAGCCATAGCTCTACTTCTAGCTTTTTGGTGATTAATTGGAGGTAAGAGTCTCATGGATTTTCCTGCCAGGGCTGGCTTTGAATCATGATCCTCAGATCTTAGCCTCTTGAATAGCTAGGATACTGGCATGTGCCATTAGCATCTGGCTTACATTTGCTCTTATATTGTCAATTTGAGTAGGTTGAAAAGAAGTACCAGAAGTATTCCATTAAGTGAAAAAGGTGAAAGTTCTAGACTTAATAAGGACAGAAGGAAAAGTATATGCTGATTGCTAGAATTTGTAGTAAGAATGAATCTTGTTTCCATGAAAACTGTAAAGAAGAAAAAGAAATGTGTGCTAGTTTTACTTTCATACCTCTGGCTACAAAAGTCATGGCTGAGTTAAAAGGAAAAAGACATTCAATTATGGGATTTGATGCTATCTTGAGGTTCAGGCATCCACTGGACACATTAGTATACATCCCCTAAGGATTGTATTTACCTAAAGTATTACCTAAATATGTATTACTTAATTTAATCCCATAAGAACTCTATGAGGCAGGTGCTATTACTACTCCCACTTAACCAATGAGGAAATGGAGGCACAAAGTAGTTAAGTTACTGATACAAGTCTACATCACTGGGATTTGAACTCTAGTCATCTGACTCCAGAACTTACCTTCCTAGCAATTATGTTAATTTTCCATCACTGTGATAAAATACCTGACATCAATAACGAGGAAAGATTTATTTTGGCTCATTGTTTCACAGGTTTTAGTCCATGATCACTGGGCCCCATTGTACTGGACCTGAGATAAGTCTGAACATCATGGCAGAGAGTCTGTACTGGAACAAAGCTGTCTACTCATGATAGCCAGGAAGCAGAGAAAGACAGAGAGGAAGTGGCCTGGGACAAATTATATCCCTCAAAGGCTGGCTCTCAGGTATCTGTGTCATTCGATCAGAACTTCCCATCTAGAGTTCCCACCACCTCCCAATAGTCCAATTTGAATACATCAATGGATCAATCTATTGATTAAGTTACAGTCCCCATAGTGAAGCTCATGCTATATTTCCCAGGAGTCCCATTTCTGAACATGACATTAAAGACCACACCTTCAACACATGAACTTTTCTGGGTACACTTCATATCTTAACCATAACATGTCCTTAGTTTGGAATGTCCATTTCTGATTCCTTAAGTCACTAGAAAAGCAAAACCCACCAGCAGCTTCTTTGTCTCAAGGAGACAAGATATAGGACCCCAGCATCCCAGCAGGGATGGTACTGAAGATGATCAGTCCTGAACTGCCAGGGGACCACATATAGTTCTTCTGGCCATCACTGTTGCCAAGGCAGGACCGCCCATGACACCTGGGCTGTGCATCATTTTGAGATTCTGTGACAGTTCCTAGACTGCCAGTCATAATCCATCTGCACCTGTTCATGATGCTCAACTCTGAGACCTGGGTCCCCTTCAGCTCGATGTTAATAGCCAACCTCAGGGGCCTGGAAGGTAGCTCAGTGGTAGAGCGCTTGCCTTGCATGCATGAGGCCCTGGGTTCAATTCCTCAGAACCACATAAGCAAAATAAGCCGGAAGCGGTGCTGTGGCTCAAGTGGTACAGTGCTAGCCTTGAGCTAAAGCGCTGAGGGACAGTGCCCAGGCCCAGAGTTCAGGCCCCACGACCGACCGAAAATAAATAAATAAAAATAAATAAAATAGCCAACCTCACTTGAGTTGCTTCACTCTGAACCAGATTCCACACCTTATCTTTTCTCTGTGTCTTCTCACTTAATTCCCAAAATGACCAATGCTAAGGATGATCTTAAAAATATCTAACACTGTCAGGTGCTAGTGGCTCATGCCTGTAATCCTAGCTACTCAGAAGGCTGAGATCTGAGGATTGTAGTTCAAAGCCAGGTTGGCTAAGAAAGTCCATGAAACACTTCTCTCCAATTAAGTACCACAAACAAACAAACAACAACAACTGGTAGTGGACCTGTGGCTGAAGTGGTAGAATACTAGCCCAGTCCCTAAGTTCAAGCCCCAGGACTGGCACAAAAAAAAAAATCCAACAACACATTCAGGCAGTAGACTTACTTAGTGGTCTTAGCATTAGATCAAGTCCTTAAGATCTCTCTGTTCTGCTACAGTTAACACATTATTGGATCAAGTGGGGAGAACCTAGGGAAGTGAGATTCTAAAAGTTAAAGTTATATATTTACCCATCACTCTGGAAGTAAGTGGATGATTTTTTTTTTTTTTTTTTTTTTGCCAGTCATGGGGCCTGAACTCTGGGCTTGGGTGCTATCCCTCAGCTCTTCAGCTCAAGGCTAGCGCTCTACCACTGGAGCCACAGCGCCACTTCCGGCTTTTTCTGTTTATGTGGTGCTGAGGAATCGAACCCAGGGCCTCATGCTCGCAAGGCATGTACTCTACCGCTGAGCTACCTTCCCAGCCCCAGTGGATGATTTTTACAATCAGTTCGCCCGTATCTTCACAGGGGCAGAATTTCAGCTCTGGTATCATTATTTTATTTCATGATACAAAGGTTAGAGTATTTATTGTAAGAGAGCTTATTAGCAACAAGTCCTGAGATTCTGACCTAAATCTGATTCCAGATCCTACATACTTAGCTACTGGCTGCCCTGGGTATCTGGGAAGGGGTAGTATTCATAATTTGGTTGAGATCCTATTGTTATGAAGCTGAAGGCTGAGCCAGAGGACAGTGGCTTAAATTCTGGGTCTTTGTTTTGGCCTTGCTATTTGCACTTTGGCAAACACCTCTTCCCTGTAGAATGAGGAGGGCCAAGTAGAAGGATTGTGTGGCTTTGCCGGAGGTCTCCAAAAGAGTCATGGTGGGAACTGAGCCCAGGGTTCTAAGTAAGGACAAAGCAGTGGACATTTCTACTAGTTCCATCAAAGGTCTAACATTGCTCTCCTCCTTGCTGCTATCCAGGCCTGCATGATGGATAATGCCTCTCTCAGATTCCCTGGGTTTTCTCCACCTTGGTTTGCACTGCCTGGTGACAGCTGGAATTCCCCAGGGTCCTAGAAACCTTACTGTACCTTTGTGACTGAGAGAGTCAGGTTATCAAAGCTGAGTTCCTTCTCTTTCTCCTATTGACCAAAAAGAACTCCCTGTCCCTTAAAAAAAAAGTCAGTCACTCGGTCTCTGAAAATATGAGTATGAAAATCCCCCTCCTCCAAGCCCAATCTGGGCTTTGACCAAGTCTTTCAAGGATAATAGATGCTTAGTGTTGGTTTTGTCTAGGACAGTGTCCTAATTCATCCGGGTCAATCAGGCACATGTTCTTTCCAAAACCTTGAGTTTTTTGCATATGGAGCTACCTCCATATGCTTCTCAAACATTTCCCCCTCTCCAGGTTATCTAGAGGTGGTTTCTATTTTAGCCTGCAAAGAACATATATGATTTCAATATATTTATCTATTTCTCTACCAGCTGTCACTCTTGGATACAGTGACAGAAAATCCAGCCCATGTAAATAAAGAAAAATAGCCTGGGAGGTGGGGGAGGAAAAAAATCCAGGACTTTGGGGATGGTTGGATTCAGGGGCTTAACCAATGTGATTAATCTCTGACCTGTTCTGGGGCTTGGCTTTGCTCTCTGGAACACTGGCTTCATTCTTGGGAACCATATAAAGGTACAGTATCTGTTAGAAACTCTAGGCCAGCATACTTTCAGATTGGAGTCTCACACACACACACAAAAAGACATGTCTTTTTTTCCATTGTAACCACAGAAATGCCTGGGCTGATTCTCACTGGCCTGATTTGGGACCCATGCTGAACTCAGAATCCATCAGTAAAGACAGGAGAATGTATTGTCCTGATTAGCTAGGTTGGGCCCATTGCCTACTCCTAGAATTGGGTCAACTCCTCCTGAAGCATGTGTAGCAGAAGAGGGCAGGTGGGTTCTCCTATCAGCAAAGAGGTGAACTGATGCTGGGTGGCAAAAACAATGGAGATGCCAAGTTTACAGAAATACAAACATACTGTATCATCAGGATGCTGACTCCAAATAAATAGGCCTCAAAAGGGATGGTTGAAGACAGGCCAACATGTATGCAGAGTTGAGAGAAATCAGCAAGGTATTGTCCAGGCATGCTGGAATCAGGACAGTGGAGAGCCACAGCTGCCCCTTGGGTTTGTGGGGACAGAGCAGCACTGCTAGGGTGCCAGCTAGATTTCCAGTGATGGCTATGGAGATTGGAGTGGATAGAAAAAAATGCTTTGGTTTCCATCTGTTTCAGTGTGCCATTTTCTTGTTTGGGTTTCCTGCCAGCTATATCTGAGGAGTAAACTAGAGGGCGAAGAGGTCCTGTTCGTGTTGTCCATTTGCGGGCTTTTGGGACACAGGGCAGGGTAGATTACAGTGAGAGAGGGGTGACAAACAGAAGACATAAGCTGCAAGTGCATGGGCTTTCAAGTCAGACAGACCTGGGATGAGTTACTTTAATCTCTCTGCAGTCTGCTGGCCTTGTCTATAAATAAATGGGAAGAATATCAGGAACTACTTACTGGATTTGGATTCAACGAGTCCAAAGTGCTTGGTGGATTGCCTGACATCAGTAAGCACTATATTTCCACAAATAGGTTAATTATGATTGTTAAGGTAGTGTAGTCAATGTGACAAAGGCAGAGCTGCTGTAACAAATATTATTTCAACTGCAACAGAATCATTAATTTTTTTTTGTTTGGTCAGTTGTGGGTCTTGAACTCTGGGCTTGGGTGCTATCCCTCAGCTCTTCAGCTCAAGGCGAATGCTCTACTGCTTGAGCTACAGCGCCGCTTCTGGTTTTCTAGTGGTTTTTTGGAGATAAGAGTCTCACAGACTTTCCTGCCTGGGCTGGCTTTGAACCATCATCCTCAGATCTCAGCCTCCTGAGTAGCTAGAATTACAGGCTTGAGCCACCGGTGCCCAGCCAGAATCATTAATTATTATGTATAGTCAACAATCAGTGTCTGTGTGATGGATGGTCTCTTCCATGTGGGGATTTAAGGCAATAAGCTCTTTCTCTCTGTGGTTTTGGGAGTGAAGGAGGTACATATCACAATGGAGGAGGGGATGGGGTAGGTACTGACGCTTGAACTCAGGGTCCATGTTCTTGATTGGCTTTTTCACTAAAGGTTGGCACTCTACCACTTGAACCACACGCCTCTACTTCTGGTTTTTGGCTGGTTAACTGGAGAGAGTCTCATGGATTTTTCTGCCTCAGCTGTGTTTTGTTTTTTTTTCTTGGTTGTAGGGCCTGAACTCTGGGCCTGGGCACTGTCCCTCAGCTTTTCAGCTCAAGGTTAGCACTCTATCCACTTGAGCCACAGTACCACTTCTGGCATTTTCTGCCTATGTGGTGCTGAGGAATCGAACCCAGGGCCTCATGCATGCAGGGCAAGCGCTCTACCACTGAACCACCTTCCCAGCCCCTCAGCTGGTTTTGAACCTCTGTCCTCAGATCTCAGCTTCCTGAGTAGCTAGGATTATAGGTATGAGCCAACAGTGCCTAGATAACACACCTTTTCTTCCATTCTAATATTTCATAGAGGGGATGTAATACCAGGGACTGGGTACAAACATGTTTAAAAGGGTACAGGAGCAAAATGCAAATTTTGCTAATACAAATTTCTGGGTGAGTTACCCAGGAATTCAGATTTGAGACAAGATCTTGCTATATTGCTCAGGCTGGCCTTAAATTCACCATCTTCCTACCTCAACCTAGAATTATAGGCATGAACTACCATGCCTGCTTACTCAGAGATGCCTAATTGTAGGAAGTCACTACCACCACTAGGCTGGATGGGACAAGAAGAAGAAAAAAGGAAGAGGAGGAGGAAAAGAAAAAGGAGGAGGAGGAGGAGGAGGAGGAGGAGGAGGAGGAGGAGGAGGAGGAGGAGGAGGAGGAGGAGGAGGAGGAGGAGGAGGAGGAGGAGGAGAGCATTGTTATCTAGACTCCTGGTGCATTTCATTCCTAAGTGGGTTGAAGCTCCTACTACTGCTAAAAACACCATTGCTACTGCCCTGCAGGAAGCCTGGAGCTCACACTGTTGCTAGTACTAGTCAGGAAGTCTGAAGACACCTGCTGCTGTTGCTCTCCTGGTCAGAGCTAGAGCTCATGAATGCCATGCTGCTGAGGCTAGGGGAGTGCCTGCCACCACCCCAACTGCTGGAAGAGTACTGACGGCCGGCACCCACCTCCTGTCCTGGCTTCTCTAACAGTTACTACCCCTACCATTGCTGGAGACAGAAAAGAAGAGGCTTCTCCTTTCTGCCTTCCAGACTCTTGACAACAACACACAACGGCACAATCTAATGGGGGTGGAGGGTAGTGAGTTAGTAAAGGAATTAGCAGAGCATGGTAAGCATGTTTGAAGCTCCTGGCTGAGCAGGGTACCCAGGGTTGCAGGTTCAGTCACCTTCATGAAATGTCTTCCCAACTTTAGAACTAGCCCAGCCATCTTCCTAGCCCAGCACTAGATTTCCACTAAGGGGATTGAGGCAGGAACAATCATACAAGTTTGAGAGAAGACAGGCTGTCCTCTCCCTCCTTCTTTCCTTTTTTTTTTTTGTGCTGGGGCTGGAACTTGAACTCATGGCCTCGAGCTCTTGTTTGGATTTTTCCACTCAACGGTGATTCTCTACCATTTGTGAATTACACCTCTACATCCTCCCCTCATTCCCTGTGGGTATGTCCAAGCGTTCCCTTTCCCAAAGTTCTGGGAGAAGTGGAAGCATACAAAAGAATTAGCTCCTGAAGTTTTAGAGTACCCTCATGCAGACAAATGTGACTTCCTCTCGAGTTGTGTATGGATCTGCCATGATGCTCCAATGGTAGAGGGAGAACAAAAGAGCAATGCCCAACTAGAGAGCTAATGATAGATCCTGGAAGCCCACACTGACCAATGGCACTTTTCACAATGGTGGAAATGTCTTATATCTATCTTACCCAGTATGGTAACAACTGGCTACATGTGGCTACATGTATTTACTGAGCTCTTGAATGTGGCTAGTGCAAATATGGAACTGAATTTCAAATTTCTATTTAATTTAAATTTTAAATCATCACATGTATAGCCTAGGTTATTAGCTTGGATAGTGTAGAAGGAAACCTTAAAGGCAGGGTACAGAGGGTAGTTAAGATTGGAAGGCTAGGCATGGTGGTACCAGCCTGTAATTCCAGCTATTTAGGATGTAGAGATAAGAGTATGAAGTTCAAAGCCAAGTGGGGCAAAAGCTCAAGACGCTATCAAAAGTCAAGAAGAAGGGCTGGGAAGGTAGCTCAGTGGTAGCACGCTTGCCTTCATGCATGAGGCCCTGGGTTCCATTCCTCAGCACCACATAAGCAAAAAGAAAAAAGCCGGAAGTGGCGCTGTGGCTCAAGTGGTAGAGCACTAGCCTTGAGATGAAGAGCTGAGGGACAGCGCCCAGGTCCAGAGTTCAGGCCCCATGACCGGAAAAAAAAAAAAAAGTCAAGGAGAAATAGAGGTGTGGCTCAAGTGATGGAGTGCTGGCCTAGCAAGTGTGAAGCCCTGAGTTCAGTTTCTAGTTTGAATTGCCATAGGGGAGAGAGGGGAAGAGAAAGAAACAAAAAAAAGAAGATTGGGAGCTGTCAGCTTTCTGGAACCCTTGGCAATGAGCATATGGTGTAGTGCCAACTGAGGATCCACAGATTAAACATGTTTATGTTTCTTTCTTTCTTTTTTTTTTTTTTTGCCAGTCGTGGGGCCTGAACTCAGCCTGGGCGCTATCCCTGAGCTCTTATGTGGTGCTGAGGAATCAACCCAGGGCCTCCTGTATACAAAGCAAGCACTCTACCATTAAGCCACCTTCCCAGCCCCAAACATGTTTATGTTTCAAGGGACCATCAATACCTAAGAGAATGGCATGAGTTTAATCTCTTTATGAGATGGGCCTGCAAAGACCTCATGGCTGGCTCTGTGTAAAGATAATAAATTGTGTTAGTGGGTGGGACAAGGGGGCTGAAATTCCCATCAAACCAGTGACATTGATTTTTAAGATCTTGAAAGCATTTCTGTACTTGGTAAACCCTTACCTCTCCAAATGCCTCCTGCTACCCAGCCATTCTGTTCCTATGCCAGGACTCCTTGGAGTTTTAAGCTAACTAATAGGGTCTCTACAACCCCCCCAACCCCCACTCCGCTTTGGATCTGGCACTACACAGAGCTTTCAGGGCTGTCTCAGGCCAGTGACTTCTGATATGTTGGTGCCAATGCCATTCTGGTCATTAAATAATTGGAACATCATCTTTGGTCTTGAGCATTAGCAAGTGCAGCCTGGGCTGTGTGGTTACTCATGCAGGAGAAGGCTGATATGACCTGCAGGAAGCCATCTGTCTCAACTCACCACAGGCAGTCACATGAGGGGTGCTTTTCCTCTTCCCTCCTTCCTAAAACCTGCATCAGAGAAGCAGTCACAGCTTGGAGTGAGTATGAAAAAAAAATCCATCCTGTCCCTGGCCATAGGAGTCTAGGCCTGCCCTTCATGGGATGGGTACAGGAAAGAACTTTTAGTGGAATGTAAAATTGAAAATGTATTGGATAGGGCTGGGAAGGTGGCTCAGTGATAGAGCGCTTGCCTTGCATACATGAGGCCCTGGGTTCGATTCCTCAGCACCACATAAGCAGGAAAAAAAAGGTCGGAAGTGGCGCTGTGGCTCAAGTGGTAGAGCACTTGCCTTGAGCTGAAGAGCTGAGGGACAGTGCCCAGGCCCAGAGTTCAGGCCCCACAACCGGACCCAAAACAAAAACAAAAACAACAAAAAAAGAAAATGTATTGGATAGAATTTCAGTATACTTCAAAATTGAAATTATGTGCTTTAGATTGGGATGGGGATGGGTAAACTCACTTGGTCCAGGTGCAGACTTCCTTGCTGACCCCTTCTTCTGCCTACCCTGGCCAGTCTCTTAGTCCCTTCCTTTATCTTGGCCCTGGGGTACTCTGTCACTCAGATGGACGGTAGTCATTTTTGGATATCTACATACATGCATACGTGTGCCCACCCACCCACCCACACCCCCATATATACATATATATCCTAGCTTGTCTGACAACTTAACTTTTTTTATTATTATGAAGGTGATATATGTAGTTTCACAAGGTCTGACAACTCTTCAGACTTTGGCTAGGGCTTCTGGAAATCTAGGAGCAGATCAAATGTACAGAGGCTGGCTTAAGCTGAACCAGTTAGACTTTGTGTCCTGCAAGTCTGAAACTTTAAAATATTATTATTTAGGTAGTTATAGCTGAAGATGTAAGCTATGGCTTACATCTGTAATCTTAGCTACTTAGGAGGCTGAGATCTGAGGATCAAGGTTCAGAGCCAGCATGGGCAGAAAAGTTTGTGAGACTTATCTCCAGTTAATCAGGAAAAGGACAGAAGTAGAGCTGCCCAAGTGATAGAACACTAGTCTTGAGCAAAAGAGCTAGTTAGGTTAGCACCCAAGCCCCGAGTTCAAGCATCAGAACCCACACAAAGAAAAAAAGAAGTTGGGGCTGGGAATGTGGCTTAGTGGTAGAGTGCTTGCCTAGCATGCATGAAGTCTTGAGTTCAATTCCTCGGTACCACATACACAGAAAAAGGCAGAAGTGGCGCTGTGGCTCAAGTGGTAGAGTGCTAGCCTTGAGCAAAAGAAGCTTGGGGACTGCCCCCCCCCAAAAAAAAGTAGTTGTAAAAAGGAGTTTCAACTCAACATGTCAGTGTATGAGTACAATGCATGTTAATTTATATCATCCCTTCTGTCTTTCTCCCTATCTCTCCCAACCCCACCAATCCCCTCAAGTTACCTGGTAGGAGTCTGGAGCTTGAATGGGAGGCAGAGTCTTATCATTTATGCAAAATCACACGGACTGTGATGCTCCAGGAAGAAGTCCCAAGATCTCTTGCTGTGGGGCTCAGGCCTGTTCTCTTCTGTCACCATTTCCTGCCTGTTCAGCCCTTCCTAGAGTCTCTGAGATATCCCATAAACCTTCTAACATATCATCCCCAGCTCTCTTCCCCTTCCAACCTGTGCCTTTGTCACCCAGCCTCCATTCCTTTTTCCCTTTAAGTTAGCCAGAGCTGGTTTGCTTATGGCCTAAGGCCAAAGGCATGTTTAATAAAGGCCATTCGAGGTCAGAAACAGAAGGTGCAGTGAGGGGCAGTTGCCAGTAGAGGGGACTGTGGGCTCACATTGAAAAAGCCTTTGAGTGGCCTCCACGGCCTTGGAAGGGAAGATGAGTGAGGTACCGAGCAGTGGAGAGAGAATTTTTCCTACCAGCATTTTATTCTAGCAACTGCAGGGAAGACACTAAGGAGATACTGAGATGGAAAGCTAGGGCCTTTGGTCCAATCACAAGCTCATTGTCTACTTCCTTTGCTGTGTGACCATGGGCAAGCTGCCTAACTTCCAATTTCATTCATTTATAAAACTGGGACAAAACTAGAACCTCCCTTACAAGATAGTTGTGAAAACTGGATGCAATAATGCATCTTAAGTGCTTAGAACATTGTCACATATAGCTGTTAATGCGTTTTTTTTCCAAATTCTTTATTGTGATTAAGTGGTTACATAATTTCCCAAATTTCACAGTATTGTGGGATAGTGATGCTTAGTTAAAGTCACAAACACATTCTCACTTTCATGGAGCAAATTGACTATCATGGTCTATAACATTTATGAGTTCTTTGAGCTTTGCAATACAGTTATTTCTTCCACATTGGGTGTTATGTACATTTCTTTTGTTTTGCATAGCATCAGCTGTTAATGCATTTTTACTGATACTATTTCTCTCATGTCTCTGAGCACAGAACCAAAGTGCTACATCTGGAGCTCTAGGATAGTACATATTCATTCACACTTTAGCTCTTGGGGTTCCTTCAGACATCCTGAGATGTGCAGTTCTAAAGCTAAGTACCTTATTGGGAGAGTTTGTGGTAGTCCTGTATATGGAAAGATCCAGAAACTAGAACATAAGGATATGCCAGGAAGCTGAATTAATTCCTGTGTCCCATGCCACAACAGGGAGGTACAAAGCATCTTGGAAGGGCATCTACCACAGAGGATTTGTGGTCTCCAGAGACTGCTAGTTTGCTGTAAGGACCCCGTGATGGGCTACTTGACTTACAGGTGTTGGAGGATAGCGGGGAGTCTTGAGGAGCATATGCTGGAGGCCTACGAGATGCTGAGGTTATTCTAAAATTTTCCTTGAATGTTACAGCCTTGTGTACAGTAGGGGTCGATGTACACCATGGACCTGGACTATTAGAATAGTCAAAGTTAGGCATGGTGGTGCACACCTGTAATTCCAGCACTCAGGAGCTAAAAGCAAGATTTCGAGTTCTAGGCCAAATTAGCAAAAATTTAACAACGAAAAAAGAAAAAAAAGAATAATGATTAAAATCAAGGATCTAGAGTGATCAGACAGAGCAAGATTCATTACTCACCAGCTGCGTGACCTCGCTAAGGCATCTAACCTCTTTGAGCATCCATTATTTGTTATTGAAACTAGTCCAATTACAGTCCTTCCCCTCGGAGTGTAACATACGGGTTTTGAAGAATCTGTCCGCGTGGAGCAGTTAAACCTTTTAGCCCCCATGCTTGCCGCAGCTTCAGGCCTGTACAACTGCAAGGTGGAGACCTGGATTGCAGGTGCTCCTTGCTGGCACTCACATTTAGGGCTCCAGCAGAGCTGAGCTTTCCTGGCTTCCCCCCTTCCACGGCTGCTCCCAGACAGACGGCTAGATGTGACAGGTTGCATGGACATGCAACCTGTGTGCTACACGGGGCCCACCTTTGATTCGAGGGAGTCACTAGCTTGAAGTTCTTTGCATGCACACACACACACACACACACACACACACACACACACACACACATGCGTGCGCGTGAGCATGGGGGGG
This sequence comes from Dipodomys merriami, assembly GCF_024711535.1. NCBI lineage: Eukaryota > Metazoa > Chordata > Mammalia > Rodentia > Heteromyidae > Dipodomys > Dipodomys merriami. The sequence continues at coordinate 17,527,697 of NW_027204937.1, read as the reverse complement.
GGGCTTAAACTTAGAGCCTGGGTGTTGTCTTGCTGTCCCTAAGCTTTTGTGCTAAAAGCCATACCACTTGAGCCACATTCCACTTCTTACTTTTTTGGTACTTAATCAGAGATAAGATTCTTATGGACTCTCTTGCCCAGGCTGGCTTCAAACTGTGATCCTCATCTCTTACCCTCTTGAGTAGCTAGGATTACCTAAGCTTGAAATTCTTAGTGAATTTTTGTGTGTGGGGGTGGGGGTGAGTACTGGAACTTAGATTCAGCACTTTGTGCTCTTGCCTGGCTTTTCACTCAAGGCTGGTGCTCAGCTACATGAGCCATATCTCTACTTCTGGCTTCTGGATAAAAGTTAGAATTTGTCTGCCTAGGCGGCATTTAACTGAAATCCTAAGATCTCAGCCTCTTGAATAGTTAGGATTGTAGGCATAAGCTACCATTGCATACAAATTTTTCATCAGGTTTTTAATCATAAACTGTGTCCTGAGGTCATAAAACTCAGGGTGCAATTAGGTAGTGAAGTTTTTTTCTGCTACACAAACCCTCCAGCCAGCCATTCCCCTTCGTAAGAGTAACTAATATTACCAGCTGTTAGGAACATATTTGAAGTTATCGCCACAAAATACCACGTTGCACTCCAGGAAGAATATGTTATAAAAGACTGATTGTCTTACAGCTTTGCTATGCTTTAGTATTCTTTTTTCTTAATTTTTAAATTTTGATTAACTTTTGTTGTTGTTGTTGTTGTTGTCAGTTGTGAGGCCTGAACTCTGGGCCTGGGCACTGTCCCTCAACTCTTCAGCTCAAGGCTAGCGTTTTACCACTTGAGCCACAGCATCACTTCCAGCTTTTTCTGCTTATGTGGTACTGCATGAGGGCCTCATGCATGCAAGGCATGCACTCTACCACTGAACCACCTTCCCAGCCCTATAAATTTTGATTGACTTTTTAAAATGTAATGTTACTTTTTCACTTTTTAAGTTATACAGCAACTGAAGCTCAGTGAAATACATTTATACAATAAGAGAGAATATAAAGTTGAGCACTGGTAGCTCATGCCTATAATCCTAGCTCCTCAAGAGGCTGAAACCTGAGGATTGCGGTTCAAAGCCAGCCTGTGCAGGAAAGGCCGTGGGACTCTTATTTCCAATTAAACACCTGAAAACCTGAAGTAGCAGTGTGGCTTCAAGTGGTAGAGTGCTAGCCTTGACAAAAAAATGCTCAGGGACAGAGCCCAAGCCCTGAGTTCAAGCTCAAGGACTGACAATATATTAATTAATTAAAATGAAAAGTAAAAGTCCTCTCCTACCACTACACTTCCTTCTTGCTGCTTCCTCAAAGGGATCCTTAATTAAGCTTGGAATCTTTCTCTCCTTCTAGAACATTCTTTTCACATACACACACAGACACACTCACACACACACACACACACACACACACACACACACACACACACACACACACTCAAGCTTGTTTCTAATTCATTTAATGAGTTCCCCCATAAATGGGTATTACTGTGGTTTGAATATAGTTTGAGTATGTCCCAAAGGAGTCATGCTGAAATTTAATCCCTATTGTGAGTTGTTAGAAGGATGGAAACTGAATCTGACTATGGCGTTTAGAAGTGAGGCTTTGAGAGATGATTAGGATTATATAAGGTGATCAGGGGCAAATCCCCATAATTGAATCCCACAGCCTTATAAAATGAGAAAGAGAAACCAAAAGAGTTACACACATTCCTACGCACCATCCCTGTCTCTTGTCATGTGATGCCCAGCACAGCCTTAGGACACTGCCAGCAAGGCCATTGCCAGGTGAGGGCCCTTGGCCCTGGACCAACACGGTGTGCCAAGAAAACCTTTTATAATATACAAGTTACTCAGCCTCAAGTATTTGCTTATAGTAGCATAAAACAAACCAAAATAGTTATCTTCTACTTTTCACCACTAGCAAGCTTGTTTTAGTAGACCTGTACATATAGTGCATTTCTTCTGTAAGCTAAACTCTTTTGTCTGTCCTATAGGTATCAAAGCTTTTTCTCAGTTTGTATCTTTTAGTTTTGTTTAGGATTTTTTTTGTGTGTTGTTGTTGTTGGTTGTGAGGCTTGAACTCAGGGCCTGGGCACTGTCCCTAAACTTTTTTTGCTCAAGGATAGCACTTTACCAGAGCCATAGCTCCTCTTGTGGCTTTTGAGTGGTTAATTGGAGATAAGTCTCATGGACTTTTCTGCCCAGGCTACCTTCAAACTGTGTTCCTCAGGTCTCAGCTTCCTGAGTAGCTAGGATTACAGGCATGAGCCACCAGTGCCTGACTTTGTTTAGGATATTTTTAATGCACAGAATTTTCTCATTTCACATAGCAAAGTCTGACATCTTGTTCTACATTTCTTTCTGGCCTCTTTACAGTTTTGTTTTGTATCATTAGACTTTGCTCAAACTGGAACTTATTTCAATGTATATTATGAGCTAACTAGTCACCCTTATTTTTTTCTTTGAACTTAGGGCCAGGATTCTGTCCTTTAGCTTTTCTTCCACTTGAGCCACAGCTCTACTTTTGGCTTTTGGTGATTAATTGGAGATAAGAGTTTCATAGACTTCCTTGTCCAAGTTGGCTTTGAACTGTGATTCTCAGATCTCAGCCTCCTGAGTAGCTAGGATTTTAGGTATAAGCTAATGGAACCTGACATATTTTCTATTTCTATTTTTTTTAAATCTATTCCTGGGGCTGGGAAGGTGTCTCAGCAGTAGAGTGCTTGTCTTGCATGCATGAGGCCCTGGGATCGATTCCTCAGCACCACAGAAACAGAAAAGGCCGGAAGTGGCACTGTGGCTCAAGTGGTAGAGCACTAGCCTTGAGCTAAAAAGCTCAGGGACAGCACCCAGGCCTAGAATTCAAGTCCAACGACTGACCAAAAAAAAAAAAAAAAAAAAAAAAAAATATATATATATATATATATATATATTCTTCACCAGGTTAAAGTGGTGACACACTAACCTTGAGCACAAAAGCTCAAGGACAGCATCCAGAATTTATTTCTAAATGGGTTGAAATTATTTTGGAAGGATCTAGGTAGAAATAGTGAGATCAAAATTCTCAGGGGAGGGGCTGGGAAGGTGGCTCAGTGGTAGAGCGCTTGCCTTGCATGCCAGAGGCCCTGGGTTTGATTCCTCAGTACCACATAAGCAAAAAGAAAAAAGCCGGAAGTGGCGCTGTGGCTCAAGAGGTAGAGCGCTAGCCTTGAGCTGAAGAGCTGAGGGACAGCGCCCAGGCCCAGAGTTCAGGCCCCATGACCGGACCCAAAAAACAAACAAACAAACAAACAAAATTCTCAGGGGAGATGACTGGGAGTAGGGTAGTGGTAATCATTCTCTGACTATGTCCCACACCCCAATTATTTTGGCATATTTTGGTGCACAAACTATGAGTGTTAGATTATAGAGACTTTAGGATTGCATTCCCTGTTGAGAGCTGTGGTTTAGTTGGAAAGGAAATGGAAGGCAACGGAGAAGCCCAGGAAAGTACATGAGGAGCGCAGGGTGAGGCTGTAAGGGAGGGTGTGTGTGAGGAGCAGTGGGTGGAAAAGAAAAGCGCTGGAGTCAATAAATGGAAAAAAAAAGAAGAGGGGGTGATGATGACACAGGCTTTGACTGCATAACGGAAATGATTTTTCTACTGAAAAAGAACACGCAGATTTAAATTCTGAAAGGCGGGGAGAGATCTGTCACTAAGGAACCCAGCTCTGCCCTCCCTCTTCCCCCTGATCTGCTGCAGGGGCAGGCATGGAACGAAGCAAGTAGGAGAGCTGACAGGACATTGCCATATTAACATGCTGGTGGGGAAATGGTGAATAGTAGCTGCAACGCATAGCTAGAACAACACAACTAATTCTTTATAAGATGTGATATAAACTCATTAGGATACCATCGTGACCATTGATAAATGAGTCTCCCAAAATAGCAAGCTATGAGAAACATTAGCAACGCTCCCGTTCCCTCGCCCACGACCTCCCGGCAGACAGCACGCCGAGCTGCATTGCTCATTCTTTATGAGAAACTCAGTGCTTTAGAGGAATCATCACGTTTATCTTTATCCTAAATTACTCACTCGTCAGTTCTTCTATAGAGTCTGCCTTCACTTTGGCTCGCTTGATTGCCCATTATAATACTTGTAGTAAGTGTGCAGGGTTTGGTATTTTATTTTCTTTGCCAGTCCTGGGACTTGAACTCAGGACCTGAACACTGTCCCTGAGCTTCTTTTGCTCAAGCCACAGCACAACTTCCTGCTTTTTCTGTTTATGTGATGCTGAGGAATCAAACGCAGGGCTTCATGCATACTAGACAAGCACTCTACCACTAAGCCACATTCCAAACCCAGGTTTTGGTAGTTGTTTTTTTTTTTGTCAGTCATGGGGCCTGAATTCTAGGTCTAGGCACTGTCCCTCAGCTCTTCAGCTCAAGGCTAGCACTCTACCACTTGAGCCACAGCACTACTTCCAGCTTTTTCTGTGGTGCTGAGGAATCAAACCCAGGGCCTCATGCATGCAAGGCAAGCACTCTACCACTGAGCCACCTTCCCAGTCCCAGGTTTTGGTATTTTTAAAGGATCCAGAACCTAAACTTGAACACCCAAACAGGCTACAGCTTTGGCATCTCTACGTCTAAAGACTAAACACTTCTTGCATGGATAACTGGAAAAGCCTTGGAACTGGTTTCATTTCTCCATACTTTTTTTTTTTTTTTTTTTTTTGTCGGTTGTGGGGCTTGAACTCTGGGCCTGGGCACTGTCCCTCAGCTCTTCAGCTCAAGGCGAGTGCTCTACCACTTGAGCCACAGCGCCACTTCCGGTTTTCTGGTGGTTTATTGGAGATAGGAGTCTCATGGTCTCTCCTGCCCGGGCTGGCTTTGAACCGCGATCCTCAGATCTCAGCCTCCTGAGTAGCTAGGATTACAGGCGTGAGCCACCGGCGTCCGGCTTCCATACTTTTTTATACATGTATTTATACAAAAACCAGAGTGGGAGAAGTGACGCTGTAGCTCAAGTGGTAGAGCGCTCGCCTTGAGCTGAAGAGCTGAGGGACAGCGCCCAGGCCCAGAGTTCAAGCCCCACGACCGACAAAAAAAAAAAAAAAAACCAGAGTGGCCCAGTGCTGTGGCTCATGCCTGTAATCCTAGCTACTTAGGAGGCTCAGATCTGATGATCACAGTTGAAAGACAATCTGGGCAGGAAAGTCTGAGAGACTCCTATTGCCAATTAACCAGCAAAAGTCATATGTGCATCAGTGGTAGTAGAGTGCCAGCCTTGAACAAAAATGCTAAGGAATAGTACTCAGGTCCTGAGTTTAAGCTCCAGTGTCAGCTCATACATATAAAAGAGGGTGGCCTTTCGAAAGCTCATGCTTCACCTCTGAGCCTGTTTCATAGATCCTGGTCTTTGTTCACTGTCCTCTGCTACCCTGTTCTGTGTTAATGGAAATCCTGAGGAGCAACAGAACTTATAGGGTATATAAAAGATACACAGAAATGCAGTCTATTTCTAACAAATTGGCTCATGTGATTGGGAAACTGGCAAGTTTGAAATCTTTATGGCAGGCCAGCATTCTGGAGATTCAGGCCCAAGTTGCTTTTGCAGTCTCAAATGGGAAGGTTGGAAACACAACTAGAAACTCAATGCTACAGTCAAGGTGGCAGGCTCTTTGTTCCTGACCTTCTTTTGCTCAAGGCTAGCACACTACCCTTTGAGTGGTCTTTGTTCTTAGCGCTTGTCCACATTATGGGGGGAGGAAGTTGGGGGTGGTCTGCTTTACTGAAAATCTATTGACTTGAATGCTGATCAGATAAAAAAGAATGTCTTCACAGTAATAGCTAGTCTAGTGTCTAACCAAACAGCTGGATATCTCAGCCTGGTCATGTTGAGCCCTAGGAAATTTAAATCCCATAGCCTCTTTGCCATCCTTGAAGGCTGGCATCAATTCTATGTGAGGGGCTGGTTGGCTTCATCTCCTTTCTGCTCTAGAGCCTCTTCCCAGATATCCACACGGCTCCAGGATATGTGCGCAGCTGGCTCATTTCCTTTGACATTTTCTGGATGTTCTGTCAATCCACTTCTCTGACACTCCATTGCAAGCGTTCCCCAGCCCAGCACTCCCTGTACCCCTCCGCTGGCCTTCTGCACGGCAGTCGTAAGTGTGGCATGCCTCAGAAAAGAGACGTTTTCTACTTGGTTGCTTTCTAGTCCTCCACAATTTTGTCCTGAACTATAAGCTCCTTAATAGTGTAGGCCTTATCTAACTTGCACACTGTGCAGTGATTAAGCTGTGATCCCTCTACTCCCAGCCCTCCCTTCTATAATCTTCTTTGGGTGGCTGGGGCTTGGGCTATGAAAAAACACATTTTGCTCTGTTAACAGGCTCCATGTTAGGTCCTGTCAATAGGTGGTTTGGGCGGGGGGTGATTTCAGGCCACCTAGGAATGATTCCATCAGGTATGGTAAGACAGTCAAAAAGAAAGTGCCTTGCAGTTTCCTGGACTCTGGAGGGAAACTACTTGGTGGCAGTGGGGAGGGGACACAAGAAGCAGCAGAGAGAGCAAGGAGAAAATGTGGACAAAGCCTTCTAGGGAAGGACCAGGGGAGGCTGGGCAGTTTGAATCATTTCAGCAGGCACAGGGGCACAGAGGCTATCTGTCTTTAGTTGTTCAGTTACCTGGCCCTGGTGACTATTTCACCAAGGTCAGTGGATAGAGGCCCAGTAATAGAGCTCAATAGAACTGATGTTTGGGGTTATAGGTTATGGCTTGTTGCACATGCTGTAGAGTGATTAATGTTTCTAGTTTTTCTAGAGGAACAGAATTAATACACATAATTATAAAAGGGGGATGTGTTAGATTCACTCACAGGACCAGAAGCTGGTAGTCCCACAATGATTATGGGCATGCTGAAGAGAAAGAGAATCCCATAGCTGCCCAAGAAGCTAATGCAGTCTCAGTCCAAGGCAAAAAGGCAGGCAGCTCCATGGAGAGTGGCTAGCATGAGACCAAACTGAAAGGCTGAAGAAGCCAGAGTCTAATGTCCATGTGTAAGAGGAACAGCCACTTAAATGTGCTCATAAGCTTGGTTTTGGCTCAATGACTAGCTAGGATGCTGTCCATGACACCAATTTGAAAACCATTTCTTGGGCTGGGAAGGTGGCTCAGTGGTAGAGTGCTTGCCTTGCATGCATGAGGCCCTGGGTTCGATTCCTCAGCACCACATAGGCAAAAAGAAAAAAGCCAGAAGTGGTGTTGTGGCTCAAGTGGTAGAGGGCTAGCCTTGAACTGAAGAGCTGAGGGAAAGTGCCCAGGCCCAGAGTTCAGGACCCACGACCAAACCAAAAAAAAAAAAAAAAAAAAAAGAAAAGAAAACCATTTCTTTCTTTCTTGGATTGCCTATCTCCCCTTCCAATTCTGCCCCAAGCAAAGTCATCATGCTTCCATCTCTCCTTATCTCAATGATAATGACAGGGAAGGAATGTTCAATGACAGGGAAGGAAAGCAGGGAATACAAGTCTAGAGACTGATATCCGCATACTAGGAAATAAATGGGTCCAGCGCCACCATCCAGCCTGAAGTTGGGCCTCAGCAAGGACTTCTGGAAGCCCATACTGCTGGACTTTACTATACCATCTTCCTATACCCTCTCTCTTTTCCCTTCTCCTCTCTGCACATACATAAATTGTGCTGTTAAAAGGTCCTCAAGGGACAAAGTGGGGCCCCACTTATGGTAGGGATCAAAACTGCAAGGACTCTAGTGTATGTGGGAGTGGATTCCTTAGAATGTGCTAGATTGCTTAGAGAAGGAAAATTATGGCTCCTTTGAATATTCAATTGGGATTATGTCCAAATTTGGCAAATAATAGACCTTCTAAGTGGATATGTCTCTCAGAGATAAATATCACAATTATTAAAACTATGTTTTCTCCTCATTTGGAAAGAGGATTAGATGTGTTTATGTGAAAAATAGTTATAGCTTCTTAGGCAGAAGTATAGGAAGAATTTCCAAATTAATTCAGGAAAAAGAATGTTATGGTTTTGGATTTGAAAAAATAAAAAAGGCAAAGACTTTAAGAAACCAGAATGTGGTTTGGATCTTCAGTGTTCCACAAAAGCTCCTGTGCTGAAGGTTTGGTCCCCCAGTATAGCAGTGTTTGGGGATTTGTGTAAGTAATTGGATCCTGAATGACCATTGTGATTAACCCATTTATGGACTCATAGCTTAATGGGTTCAGGGAAGGGTATTGTTACAAAAATAGGCTCTTTTTTTTTCCTGGCCACCATAAGGTGAGCAGCTTTGTTCTACCATGAGCGCCCTTCATGATGCACCACCTCACCACAGGTCCAAAGCAATGGATCCAAGGAACCACAAAACAACACCTGGGAAACTGAGAGCCAAAGTCTTTCATTTGAGTTGATTGTGTGTGTGTGTGTGTGTGTGTGTGTGTGTGTGTGTGTGAGAGTGAGTGTGCGCGCGCATGTGCGTGCTGGTACTGAGGCTTGAACTCAGGGTCCTACATGCTCCCTTAGCTTTTCACTTAAAGATGTTGCTCTACTACTTGAGTTGCACCTCTACTTCTGGATTCTTGCTGGTTAATTGGAGGTCAAAGTCTTACAGCCTTTCCTGCCTGGGCTGGCAGCTCTCACCTCCTGAATAGCTAGGATTATAGGTATGAACCATCAATGCTTAGTTGAGTTGTTTTTCTCATATATCTTGTCACAATAATGGAGAATAATATAGCATTATCTAGATTTATTATTTTCACAAAGAGCCCTGCACAGGTGTGCCATCTGTCGGAAGGGAAGCAGAGAGATGAGAGTAGCCCAAGCAAAAATGCCACATTAGGATTCAGGGTGTTAGCTGAGCAAAAAGAGCTTGGGAACTGCACCTGAGTCAGGCCAGTTCAACCCCCAAGATGGGCACTGAAAAAAGGGGGAAAAAAAGAAAGGAAAAAAAAAAAGAAAAAGAATGCCACATTATATCTGGTATCTTGTTTTAGAATTAGCTTGGATATGCTTGAGCAAGTCTTTATTTTTTCATATGAACTATAGTCTAGTCAATTTGTTGTGTAATAAATCCTGCTGAGTTTTGATTGGAAGACGTTAAATTTAGGGGTAGATGATACATTAATATGTAGAAGATATGTTAATAAAGGTAGGTTAATATCTCTGATCTATTTTTTGCTACTTACAACTTACAGAGACTAATCGAGTTACTTGGCTTTTCTAAGGCTCCATTTCCACACCTTTAAAATGTAAACAATAATACATACTTAAAAGGGCACTAGGTTTAATTCATTTAACATTATATATATAATATACATACACACACACACACACACACACACACACACACACACACACACACATATAGTACCAATCTATGATCCATGACTGCCCCCTAGAGGTAACACAAAAATATTGATTCTACAATTCTAATAACCTTTTTCTTTCTAAACTGCTCAAACAAAATGCTGGTAGTTCTGCAAGTCAAATGTTTTTGTTAACAAGTATTTATTCTGTCTGTGTGTATGTGAGCGCATGCTTGTGTGCATGCATGCATGTGTGCATGCAGGCCGGTCCTTGAACTCAGGACTGGGGCACTGTCCCTGAGCTTCCTTTGCTCCAAGCTAGCACTCTACCATTTGAGCTACAGTGCCATGTCCAACTTTTTCTGAGTAGTTTACTGGAGATAAGAATGTCACAGATGTGCCCAGATTGGTTTTTGAAACACGATCACCAGATCTCAGACCCCAGAATAGCTAGGATTACAGGTGTGAGCCACCAGCACCTGGCAACAACTGGCCATTCTTTTTGAGTAGCAAAATTGGGCTTCCTCATGGGGACCAGGAAGACCAAGGTGGGCTCTACAGAGCAGAAATGCACTAGAGACTAAATTCCCATAAAAAAGTAAGTTTTCCACCTCTCTCTCTCTCCTCTCTCTCTCTCTCTCTCTCTCTCTCTCTCTCTCTCTCACACACACACACACACACACACACACACACACACACACAGCTCAAATAGCTTCACAAACAAATTCCCCACATTTTTTAATGGACCAAGGATTGAATGCAGATCCTTGTGTGTGTTCAACCACTTGAGCCACACTCTTAGTCCTTTTGCTTTTAGTTGGTTTTGCAGATACATTCTTGTGCTAACTTTGTCTAGACTAGCCTTGAACCATGATTCTCCTACCTCTGCCTCCAGATTAGCTGGTATTATAGGCATATGCCACCACAGCCAGCCTCCCATACTTCAAGGGAACATTTTTGAATTCCTAGCCAGCATAATAACAGAAATAAATAAGAGAAGAATTAGAAAGATTTACAAGAAAATAAAATTTTAAAAACAAATTTATAAGAAAATAAAATTTTAAAAACTTTAAAAAATAGAAATAACAACTATAATTGTTACTGTCAATTTAGAAAAGCTAAGAAAATCTGGAGGAAAACTATTTGAACTAATAAGAGAGTTCAAGAGGGCTGTTAGAAACAAGATCAATACACAAAAATCAATGTATTACTATATATGAATAAAAAGCTAGAAGGTATAATAGGGAAAAGATACCATTTATACTGTCAATTAAAACACAAGGCATTTAGGAATAAAAGGTGTGCTAGACCTTTGCAGAGTCTGATATCTGAGGATTGAGGTTTGAAGCCAGCCCAGGTAGAAAAGTCCATGACAGTCTTATGGCTAATTAACCACCAAAAATAACAGAAGTGAAGTTGTGGCTTAAGTAGTAGAGCACTAGTCTAGAACACAAAGCTCAGAGACAGCATCCAAGTCCCTGAGTTCAAGCCCCAGGACTGGCACACACACACACACACACACACACACACACACACACACACACACACACACACACACACACACACACACACACACACACACACACAGAAGCAATAAAATACAGTGTGCTAAGTGTGATTGTGATGTTCAATAGCACTCATCAGATACATAGGGAAGAAAATGATGCCTCTCATTCTCTCAATGACTTCCCCTACTTGAGTTCTCTAAAGATAGAAATTTTTACAAGGTATTACCACATGAAAAGATAAGTCATTTCTACTCTCTTCAGACTTGCTTCTAGGCTTGACATCCTGTACTAAGTTTTTTGTAGCACTTGGTAAAAGAGGTAGCATGGTATTTAATTTTTACTGTTCTGATACTTCTGGGAATCCTTCTAAAGGGGGTAATGTGGTCTTTTAAAAAGCTCTCCTTGGGCTGGGAAGGTGGCTCAGTGGTAGAGCGCTTGCCTTGTATGCAGAGGCCCTGGGTTTGATTCTTCAGCACCACATAAGCAGACAAAAAAAATAAAAAAAGCCAGAAGTGGCGCTGTGGCTCAAGTGGTAGAGAGCTAGCCTTGAGCTGAAGAGCTGAGGGACAGCACCCAGGCCCAGAGTTCAGGCCCATGACCGGACCCCTCCCAAAAAAAAGCTCTCCTCCCGGGTGCCGGTGGTTCAAGCCTATAATCATACTCAGGAGGCTGAGATCTGAGGATAGCGGTTTGAAGCCAGTCTGTGCAGAAAAGTCCATGAGTCTCTTATCTCCAATTAACCGCCAGGAAACTGGAAGTGGCACTGTGACTGGAAGCGGTAGAGCACTAGCTCAGGGACAGCATCCAGGCCCTGAGTTCAAGCCCCATGACTGACAAAACTAAACTAATAGTAAAAAGCTCTCTTGCTAAAAACAGTCACTGTAAGCTGGGTACTAGTGACTTACACCTATAATCCTAGCTATTCAAGAGACTGATATCTGAAGAACATGGTTCAGCCTGGAAAGGAAAATCTATGAGACTCTTATCTCCAATTAAACATCAAAAACGCTGGAAGTGTACTCGCTAGTCATTATATTGAAAATGAGCTATACAACTTGTGGATAGGGATGGGAGGGAAAAACTAGGAGAGAGCGAGGGAAGGGGTGACATTGTCCAAAAAGAAATGTACTCATTATCTTACTTATATAACTGTAACCCCTCTATATATCACCTTTAAAAGAACAATAAGTGAAACGGTGGCTCAAGTGGTAGAGTGCTAGCTAGCCTTGAGCACAAAAGCTCAGGGACAGTGCCCAGGTCCTGAGTTCAAGCCCCAGGATGGGCACACACACGCATACAGACACAGTCACTATAGCTTTGCGCACTCCATAAACAAACTGAATTACTATTTTGTTTATGCAAGCAAATTGTTTGCTCACTCACTGAATGTCCTATTTAAAATGAGATGATACCCTTTATCTCCAAAAGCTTGTATGGCACTGGGTAAGGTGTTGCAAGCATGTAGTCCCAGCTGCTCAGCAAGGCGGAGGCAAAAGAATGGCTGGAGCCCAGGAATTCAAGGCCAGTGTAGGCAACATAGCAAAACTCCCTCTCCCTCTGGAACTCTTTCCAGCACAAGACCTGGCACAACATGAATACACTGTATAGGTTCATTTCACCTTCCCTTTCTAAATGTGCTACATGGGTATAGACCTGTGAATAAATGTAAGGCTCTAGCCTCTATGGTGTTTATATTACCACAGACTGAATTCAGCCAGATGCTGTTGCTTCTTCTCCCCTTGCCATGAACACAAACAACATTGAGATGTCCTATTGGTGGACTGTTCTACCTTCAAGTGTCCCTTCCTTGGTGCTCACTTGCTGCCTTTCCTAGTTCCTGGATGCTCCTGCTAGAGTCTATGTGCATGGGCAGGGGAGGAGGAAGGGAAGAAAGGGGAAAGCCTTCCCCTTTGGAGCTTTGGAGGTAAGAGGTTTGGAGGTTTGCAGACCAACTATTTCCCCCAGCTATTTCAAAATGTATTTTTTTTTAATTTTATTTTATTTTATTTGAGAACATACTGTACAGAGGGGTTACAATTACATGGGCAGGATAATGCATACATTTCTTACCAAGCATTGCAGCCTCCTCCTTTGTTTACCCTTCACCTCCCTTCCCAGCCTCCCCCCTCCTCCCCACCCAATCATACCCCCCCCCACACCGACATTGTAAAGCTGGTTTTGACATGAAATTTTGTACTTCTCATTGTTGCAACAGGTCCACCTGAATCCTTAAACGACTTGTTTTTCCCATCTCCTCCACATGTTATACTGACATCAAATATAGTGAAAGCGGGGGTTACACTGTGGGGGAGGGACATACAAAGCAACAAAGAAATAATCTTATAAATGCGTTAGAAGCACATGCATGAAAGAAACGAAAACATTAAAATACATATTTAAGGGTTCATTTTCCTAACATCACATTATCTGACCTTTTCCGCTTGACTCATACCTATACTAGATATTGCAAATAAGGGAAACCATGGGACCTATGTTTCTTTGGGCCAGGCTTACTTCACTTAATATAATTTTTTCCAAACCTTTCCATTTCCTAACAAATGGGAAAATGTCATTCTTTCTGATGGAGGCATAGAATTCCATTGTGTATATATACCACATTTTCTTGATCCATTCATCTACTGAGGGGCATCTGGGTTGGTTCCATATCTTAGCTATGGTAAATAATGCTGCAATAAACATAGTTGTGCTCAAAATGTATTTTTGTTTGTTTTGTTTTTATGGCAGTAGTAGGGCTTGAATTCAAGGCCTCATGTACTCTGGTACTCTACCACTTGAACCACACCTCCAATTCCAGCTTTTTGTTGGTTAATTGGAGATAAGAGTCTCTCAGATTTATCTGCTAGGGCACTTATGATCTCCAGAGGAGGAGACAATCCATCGAGGCACAGTGAGAGGGAACAAAATTAGTTTATTTACACTATTTACACCTGAAAGGGGTCTTGAAACTATCTTGTCCTGGGCTAGATACCCAGAACCAAGAGCAGCCTCAACCCCCAAACCTCCAAGCCTCCACTAGGCAGTCCTGACCCCCCGACCTTTATTAGTTGGTCTGCAAACCTCCGAACCTCTGACCTCCAACGCTCCAAAGGGGAAGGCTTTCCCCTGTCTTCCCTTCCTGCTCCACTGCGGGCCTCTCCATCTCCACAGGCCTGCCCTGCTCTGCTCCGGGAGGCGCCTCTCCACAGGCCTCTCTAGAGGAAGGTCCCAGATGGCCTCCCGAGGAGCCCCAAATGTCCCCTCGAGGAGGCCCCGAATAGCTTCCTCGAGAAGCCCCAGATGGCCTCTCGAGGCCTGCCCTGTCCCGCGCAGGCCTGCTCGGCTGGGCTCCAGCAGGCTTTCCCTCCTGCCGTCTTCTCTCCTCCACTCCTACTCCTCTCCTCCACTGCACTAACTCGGCACTAACCTCCCTCGGATCTCTCCTCAGCACTCCCCGCCTCCTCCCGACTCCCCTCTTCTCTCCAGACTCCTCTCTCCTCCCTCCGGACTGTTTCCCCCCAGGCCTCTGGCTTTTCTCCTACTCCCCGCCCTACATACCCTGGATAGGCTGCGCCCCTCCAAGCTGCTCCCTCTATAATCCCCATAGGCAGCTCACCACGTGGGCTCCACGCCTCACCACCTCCCCCGTAGCACGCCCCACCCATTTCGGTGGCATGCCCCACCCCTTTCTGCGGCATGACACGCCCCTCCGGAGGCTTGGTCTGTGGAGAGGTGAGGCTCGCCTCTTGATGCCCCGCCCCCTCCAGCAGGCTGGACCACAGGGCCACACTGACTATTGGATCCCGCTGCTTATCAGGGCCCCACGGGTTATTACTGGGCTTGCTTCAAAGTATGATCCCCAGATCTCAATCTCCTGAGTAGCTAGGATCGTATAACATCAGTTCCCAGTTAAATTGATTTCTTATATTGATGTAACGTGACTACAAGACTATGACCCAAAAGTGTAGAAAAATTGAGGGGAAATAAATATAAAATAACTACTTAAAGCATTAAAAGTGCTTTTTTTTTTGGTCATCCTTAGTGTATGGACTCAGGGGTACTTCCTGAGCCACACCCCCAGCGCCTGTGCGTGCATGCCTGCATGCGTGTGTGTGTGTGTGTGTGTGTGTGTGTGTGTGTGTGTGTGCTCTTTATTTTTTCAGATCGGGACTTCTGCTGTCCTCTAACACCCACAGACAGCAATCCTCCTATTTCTGACTCCCAAGTAGGTGAAATGACAGCTGTGAGCCACCACCCCTTGTGTAGGAAACATTCTTCGCCTCCAGGATTGTCCAAAAGCAAACAGCACAGGATAGTCCCCAGACCACAGTTAGTTTGTGGCTGATCTTTTACCTATAAAACCCTAGCTGATTAGGCCAAGGTTTGCTTCCCAGGACACCGCTAGCTCTGGAAGGGCCCGACTCATGGCTGCCCATTCATCACCTGTAGTGTAGATAAGTGATGGCAGGAAGCCAGCGGTTACCGGATCCACGAGAGAGTGCGCAAGCGCCGGGAAGTAGCTGCGGAACAGGACTAGAGTGGGCGTGGTTGTAGTGAGGGGCGTGGCAACCGCGGAGGGGGCGGGACGAGCACCAGCTTCCGCCGGAAAAGTGCGGGAGGAAGATGGCCACTACTAAGCGTGTGTTGTACGTGGGTGAGCAGGCGCGGCCGCTAAGCGCTGTCCGAGCGACCCCGCTGCTAGTGGGTCGGGGCCGTGGGGGTCAGGGTTGTGGGGATGGGGGGGCAGTTGTCAGGGCCGGGTCTGCGAAGCAGTGCTTTGCCCGAGACGCAGCGATCGAGCCTTGATTCGGGCTTCCTTCCTAGTCCGCTGAGCTCGGCGGGAACCCGGCGGAGTGCGGGGCAATGTCAGCGTCTCCCAAACCCGAGCGCCCGTTCGTTTTAGAAATGTTCACTGCAGGAAGGAGTTCCCTGGCTAGTTAGGAGAAAGTGGGTCTTTGATGAGCGCTGTGGTGGGGACGGCCAGTGATGCACAGGGGCTGGAGGAGAATGACCAGTCCGTCGGGAGGGGTGAGGGTGCCGCCGCGGCTGGCGTTGGCGGAGTCAGAGGCAAAGATGTGTACTGCGGGGAGCCGAAAGCCCTGAGCTGCGAACTGGCCTGACACTTGTAAGTGGCAGGTCGGTTATATTTTCAGGCTACCCGAGGAAATCAAGCAAGCAGAGCATAAGATGCTGGAAGATCTTGTGCACTTTGCTAAGGAGAAAGTTTGCACTTTTTTCTGCAGTCTTTGAGAGAGACCCCATAGGTTCAGAGACGTGATAGGTTCAAATGTGTGCTTTTCACCAAGATTCTTCTGATTGGCTTTGTGAGTTGAGTCAGGGAATTCAGTGATGAACCTATTGCAGGAATCCTATAGGGCTACTTAAAGGTCTGAAGGAAGGATGGAGAGGAGTGTAAGTCGTAAGTATGGGCAAGGAGTAGATAAGAGGGAGCTGTTTTTGTGGCCAAAGGACTGGATGCAAAGATCCCTTCCTTTGGCCAGCATGGGACCTGGCAATGGCTACTTTGTTTAGTATCCAGGGCAGTAATTGAGAAGGCAATCCTCTCTGCGTATGTGTAGGTGGTCTGGCGGAAGAAGTGGACGACAAAGTTCTTCATGCTGCATTTATTCCTTTTGGAGACATCACAGATATTCAGATTCCTCTTGATTATGAAACAGGTGAGTTCTTTGAATGTGTCTTACGTGAGTGAGGCAGCAGGAAAGCCTGTTTTAAAAATTATATATAGGGGCTGGGAAGTTGGCTCAGTGGTAGAGTGCTTGCCTAGCATGAATGAGGCCCTGGGTTCGATTCCTCAGAACCACATAAGCAGAAAAAAGCTGGAAGTGGGGCTGTGGCTCAAGTGGTAGAGCGCTATCCTTGAGCTGAAGAGCTGAGGGATAGCACCCAGGCCCAGAGTTTAAGCCCTACAACCAGACCCAAAAAATAAAAAATAAATAAAAATTATATATATACATATAATATATAAACAATGTTTATATTGACTTTTTTTTTTTTTTTTGGCCAGTGCTGGGGCTTGAACTCAGGGCCTAGGCATTATCCCTGAACTTCTTTTGTTCAATGTTAGCACTCTACCACTTGAGACACAGTGCCACTTCTGGCTTTTTTTGTGTATGTGGTACTGAGGAGTCGAAGCCAGGCTTTTATGTAGGCAAGGCAAGCACTCTACCACTAAGCCACATTCCCAGCCCTATATTGACTTTCTAAGGGCCCTTTTGTGTCTGAGTTCTAAAATTAATATTGTGACTGACCTCTGTAGTCAGAACAACATTTACCTGAGGGTAAAACTGAACATCTTTATCAGGTTTTATGATTCATGTTTTATGCACACTTGATATTCAAATTATTTATTTGCTTGGTGTCTTTTTGTTGTTGTTTGTGTATATGCTTATACTGGGACTTGTACTCCTGGGTCTCTCACTTTTTCAATCATTGCTGGTACTCTACCACTTGAGCCATGCTTCCACTCCTGGCTTTTTGCTGATTAATTGAAGATGTGAGTCTCTCAAGTTTGTGCTCTGAACTATCGTCCTCAAATCTCAAGTCTCCAGAATAGCTAAGATCAGCACCCAGCTAGCTTGCTTGTTTTCTGTCTCTGTCTCTCTGTTTTTCTCTCTCTCTCTTGCTTCCTTTCTTGTTTCTTATTATCTGTAAGTAGTTGTACAAAGGGGTTTTATTCAACAATTCATGGGTTCAATGCGTATGTCAGTTTATGAGTATAATGCATCTGGTCGATGTGCTGTTTTTTTTCTTTTGAGACAGTCTATAGTGCCTAGGCTGGCCTCGAACTGGCAATCCTTCTGCCAGCTGGTATTATAGGTGCACACCACTATGTCCAGCTTCACATTGTATATTTAAATGAGTAATTGGTTAGTTAAATTAAGACTTTATTTTTCTAGTTGTCTGACATGTGAATGTTGAAGTTTTAAATTTGGCTTTAGTAGGAGAATTGAATGCTCATTTTTTAAAATGAAAAACACAGTTGATATTTAGCTCTGCCTATGAAAATGTTTATTATTGCTTAAAATGTAAAGAGAACTCAAAGTGGCTGGGAAGTTAGCTCAGTGGTAGAGCGCTTGCCTTGCATACATGAGGCCCTAGGTTCAATTCCTCAGCACCACATAAGCAGAAAAAGCCAGAAATGGCGCTGTGGCTCAAGTGGTAGAGTGCTAGCCTTGCGCTGAAGAGCTGAGGGACAGTACCCAGGCCCAGAGTTCAGGCTCCATGACCGACCAGGGGGTGGGGGTGGGGGTGGGGGGGAAAAGGACTCAAAGAATGAGATTCCTAAACAGTTATTGGGTAGAATTTCTGGTATCTGAATCTGACATGTAACTGACTTTATTTTGTGATCTTATGCTTCTTCTCATTGCCTCTATAGTAATCACTTGTTTTGTTTTGTTTTTCTTTTTGCAGAAAAGCACCGAGGATTTGCTTTTGTTGAATTTGAGTTGGCAGAAGTGAGAAAATTCTGTTCTATGTGTGTGTGTGTGTGTGTGTGTGTGTGTGTGTGTGTGTGTGTGTGTGTGTGTGTGTGTGTGTGTGTGTGTGTGTGTGTGTGTGTGTGTGTGTGTGTGTGTGTGTGTGTGTGTGTGTGTGTGTGTGTGTGTGTGTGTGTGTTCCTGTGGCTTGAACTCAGTGCCTTGGTGTTTACCCTGAGCTTTTTTTTTTCTCAAGGCTAGAGTTCTATCATTTAAGCCATAACTCCACTTCTGGGGTTTCAGGTTGTTTTTTTTGTGTGTGTGTGTGTGTGTGTGTTTTTCTTTTGGTGGTTAATTGGAGATAAGAGTGTCATGGACTTTCTTTCTTTGACTGGCTTCAAATTGGGATCCTTAAATCTCAGCCTTTTGAGTCACTAGGATTACAGGCATGAGCCATTAGTACTGTGCTTATCTGTACTACCTTTGTTTAATCTATGGTTTGTATTGTTATTGATTACAAAGGAAACTCTTCTCTGTTTGGTTTAGTTTCTGGGTGTTAGGCTGAGGCTTTCAGATGGCCAGAAGAACTGTTTAAAGGAAAGCATCCCTCACTTTATCTTACAAGACTGAATAATGCCTTAGACCTTCTAACAGACCCTGCCCATCTTACCTCTGTAGAGCTCCTACAGTGCTGTTTATTGAAAATTTTTGGCTGGTAGTGCTGGTGATTATTTATTGTGCCTTCAACTAGAGAGCAAATTACAGGATCACTAGCTCAAATATCAGTCATGCAAGCACTCTTTTGTTAATCACACAAACAGAATCTAGGCAAGCAGAGGTTTTGCTAATGAGTGTATGTCTGTTTAGCATTCAGCTACAAACCTAAACTTACAGCTTTTTGTCTTTTTTTGGCAGGATGCTGCAGCAGCTATTGACAACATGGTATGGTATGGCTGGGAAGCCTTATTCAACTGAAGTTGTTTTTGGTGGTATACATGGTCCTCACTTTCTCTCCCCCTCTGATTCATTATCTGTAGACTGTTAGTTTCTGTAATCAAACCTAAAAAGACAAGACCTTTCATGTAGTGTGTTACCCCTGTACAAATGGATAAAAAACAAAATCAACCGTTTCTAGACTAATATCTTAATTTCTGTACAGTTCCAACTCAACACCATAAACAAGTATACTTCTTTCTCCAAAATGAAAACACAGCTAGCTGAAATTTCCAAATATTCAAAATACACATTTGTATAAAAAAAAAAAATCAACAGTAATAGCAGTATGCTATACATCAAAAGCAGCAGTAGCAGTCAGGTGCTGGTGGCTCACGCCTGTCAACCTAGCCACTCAGGAGGCTGTGATCTGAGGATTGCATTTCAGATCCAGCCTGGCAGGAATGTCTGTGAGACTCTTATCTCCAATTAACCACCAAAAGCCAGAAGTGGGGCTGTGGTTCAAGTGGTATAGCCCTAATCTTGAGCACAAAAGCCCAGGGATGGTGCCCAGACCCAGAGTTCCAGCCCCAGATCCAAAAGAAAAAAAAAAAAGGAGCAGCAGTAGCTTTTCCAGGTGCTATCTGAACAAACTTGTAGTAAAGATACTCAACATACTCCATTTCTTCTCCCTAGTCCTGGAGCTTGAACTCAGGGCCTGACCACTAACCCTAAGTTTCTTTTTGCTGAAGGCTATCACACTACCACTTGAACCATAGTGCTACTTCTGGCTTTTTCTGTTTATGTGGTGCTAAAGAATTGAACCCAGGGCTTCATGCATGCTAGATAAGCACTCTACCGCTAAGCCACATTCCTACCCCTCCATTTTTTTAAAAAGGAAAAAAAAAAAAAACACCAATATTCCAGAAAACAGCAACAGTCTGTTAGTTTCTATATCTGACTTTTTTTGGTTGTTTAGCATCTTAAAAGTATTCTACTGTGCCATGCCTTCAGCCCTTTTTTGCACTTTTTGTTTGTTTTGTTGTTTGTTTGTTTTGTTTTGTTGTTTTTGTTTGACAGTACTAGGGTTTTGAACTCAAGGTCTCATGTGTTCTAGGTAGTCATTCTGCTTCAGAGCCACAACTCCAGCACTGGTGTGTGCGTGTGTGTGCGTGTGTGTGTGTGTGTGTGTGTGTCTGTGTGTCTGTGTGTCTGTGTGTGTCTGTGTGTGTGTCCTGAGACTTAAATTCAGGGCCCGCGCACTGTCCCTGAGCTTCTTTAGCTCAAGGCTAGCATTCTGCCACTTGAGCCACAAATCCACTTCTGGCTTTTTGGGTGATTAATTGACAATAAGAGACTCACAGACTTAACAAAGCCCAGGCTGGCTTTGAAGTGAGGTCCTTAGATTTCAGCCTTCTGAGAAGCTAGGATTACAGACATGAGCCAGCTTTGCCTGGCTGGTTACTTTTAAGATAGATAGTTTCACTTTCTGCTTGGGCATGGATCCTAGACTGTGATATACCTATTTTAGTCTTTTTGTCCTTGCTAGGATGATAGGTAGCTGCAACTGTGGTCTGCTTGTCCTTTTGTTGAGATGACGTTTGGTGGACTTTTCTACCTAGATTATCCCAGAACCACAACCCTCCAGTTCTTCACCTCCCAAGTAGCTAGGTGTGAGCCACTGGTACACAGCTTTCACTGATGGGTTGTTTTGGTTTTTGTCAGTTATGGAGCCTGAGTGATGTCCCTCACCTCTTCAGCTCAAGGCTAGCACTTGAGCCACAGTTCCACTTCTGGTTTTCTGGTGGTTTTATTGGAGATAAGAGTTTCACAGCTTTTCCTGCCTGGGCTGGCTTTGAACCGCAATCTTCAGATCTCAGCCTCCTAAGTAGCTAGGATTATAGGTGTGAGCCACTGGCGCCTGGCTCACTGGTTATTTTGAGATAGGGTTTTGCTTTTGACCGAGGTGGCCCAGGATTGTGATCTCCTATTTAACACTTCTTACCGTATCTGGGATGTCAGATGTGCTATTGGTTGAGAAAGGAGTCTCCTGAACTTTTGCACCAGCTGGTTTCAAACTATGATCTTCCTGATCTCAGCCTCTCAGGTAGCTAGTATAAGTCTTTTTTCCACTTTTTACCATGAAGTTTTTATAATTTCTTTAAGGGTATTCATATTAAGTTATCTATCCCAATGCCAGTTATCTTTGGATAAGGAAGTTCTTTATTCCTTGTTCTCTATTACCTGTTCATCAAACATGTTCCTTTGCTGTCAGAGAGAAATCATGTTTCATTAATTCAAAGCTGATCTTGGCTTTTGAAGGTGAACTCAGGTTCTAGGAAACTATATTTATTCTTGTAATTTTAAGTCGCTTGAATCTAAGTTGGTAGGCAGACCTTTGCTAGTGTTGACAGATAGGAAGTATATGACCATTTAAGGGAAGAAATGACCTGCAGATTCCTCTCAAGAGCTTGTGGTGAGGACAGAGCTTTTGCTGGGGACTTGGATGAAGGGAGGAGAAACCAAGAACATGGCTCAAAAATAAAGAGCTTTCTGGCTCTTTAATTTGACAGTTTAAGCAGCAGCATTTTTGATCTTTCAGAATGAATCTGAGCTCTTTGGACGGACAATTCGTGTCAATTTGGCTAAACCAATGAGAATTAAGGAGGGCTCTTCCAGACCGGGTAAGAAGAGCTCCTTGGATTTCTGTCATGTCCTCCAGTTTGGCTTCCATGCATTGTTACCTCTATATATCTAAATGCAAATAATGTCTATTATGAGAAAAATCCTTCCTAATCCTCTTATCTTTCCTATTTTCTTAAGTGCTCTGTTCCTGTGAAAGGGCTGTTCGTCCGGGGTGTTCTCAAAGGGGATGCTTGTGGCCTAGAGCTCTAGTGACATCTTCCAGGTGGAGGTGACTGAGCAGAGTATCTCCTTAGCATTTGGCTGATAGGTTGAATTTCCTAACTTTGTTCAACTCTTCCTGTTTAGTTTGGTCAGATGATGACTGGTTGAAGAAATTCTCTGGGAAGACTCTTGAAGAGAATAAAGAGGAAGAAGGGTCAGAACCTCCCAAAGCTGAAACCCAGGAGGTGAGAACAAAAGCTGCTGTTTAGGCCAGGTGCCAGTGGCTCACGCCTATAATATTGGCTACTCAGGAAGCTGCGATCTGAGGATTGCGGTTCAAAGCCAGCCTGGGCAGGAAAGTTTGTGAGGCTCTTATCTCCACTAAACCACCAGAAAACCGGAAATGGCACTGTTTGTCAAGTGGTAGAATACTAGCCTTGAGCTGAAGAGCTGAGGGACAGCGCCTAGGCCCTGCTTTAAAAAAAAAAAAAAGCTACTGCTTCTGGAGGAGGGGTAGTGCCTAGGTTTTTATGGAATTTGTTTATCTGCAAGAAAACAGAAAGGATAGATATTGAATATAGTCCTTTGACAAAGGCTGTGTTGAGTGAATGAAAGGAAGAAAGAAGCTTTGAGTTTTCTTGTGTTCTGCTCAGGCCTGAACTTGTGACTTGGCTGATAGGAACCTGATTATTCCTCACACCACTGCACTGAGGATTTTGGTACCAGGCTCTCTGTCCTCTTGCCTTGTGCAGAGGATACAGGACAGTGTTGGTAGCTTCCCTTCAACCTGTGCATGGATTCAGGCTTCTCTCCTAGGAGAGCATAGCCCTGGACTTTTTCCTCATTCTTAGCATACCTCCCTGACTAGCGCAGTGTGGGCTTCCCTTCTGCATACCTTGTGAGCAGTCTTCTTTTCTGCTTTAGCTTTAGCTTTCAACATTTTTCTCCTTCAGTTAAAAGTCTCAGTCCATGTTGGACTGTGCTGCACTGGTGACTTTCATGGTCTCTGTTCCTAACACTGAACTTCACATATTTCTGCCTATAAGTTGATGGTGACTTCAGGTTGCCTGGAATGGTTCCCCACCTTCTCTGATTGTGACTTCCTATATTCTCAACTTTGGTTACTTTGCCACCATCCATGCACGTTTTGACCTAAGCCAGAAATTGAGAGGCCTTGTGTGGCCCTCAAAGTCGGTAGAAGCCCTTGGGTTCCTCTAGACCCTGCTAAGGTAGAGCCAGCACAGCACTGTATTCTGCAACGTTTCTCTGAAACCTTAGAAACCCTCTGCCTTGGAGCAGTGGTCCCAGCTTAGCCTGTCATTTGGATAAATTGCGGCCGCTTCCTAGCTTGCCTCTGGATGCAGTCTTTCCTAAAGAGAGCTAGAATGAGCTTTCTGAGACACCACTCTAGTCATTAACAGTCTCGTCAGAACTTTTCACCTCTCCCATCATTTCTCCCATGGGACCTAGACCGGAAAGGACTCTCCAGTTCTTTTTTTTTTTTTTTTTTTTTTTTTTGAGTGGTCGAATGTTGGAATCTTTATTGAAAATGATTTGGCAATGAGCCAGACCTCAAGTACTTTTTTTTTTCTTTTTCCAGTCATGGGGCTTGAACTCGGGCTGAGCGCTGGCTCTCAGCTCAAGGCTAGCGCTCTACCACTTGAGCTACAGCGCCACTTCCGACTCTCCAGTTCTTGATCCTGTGTCTCCCGTCCCATCTCCCTCAGCACAGTCCCCTTCTGCAATGCTTAGTAAAATAATCCTTTGTATTTCTTTGTTCAGTCTTTGCTTTTGCACGAACTACATGGATTCCAGTTGCCCTTCCTTTTCTGGGAAGTAAATTCTGTGAAGTTAGGGGCCTTATGTTCACTTCTTAATACAGATGTGAGGTGGAGTATATGATGAACAGCATAGACTTGAGGAGGAAGGTTCTAGTTACCACCCTTGTTATACAATAAGTGCTGTGAGTGTGGCTGCTGCTGTGTTTGAGGGCAGACAGCAGTAGTAGTACCTATGCCAGTGAAGCCTCCATATGTACTTGGTCAGCTGAACCAAAAACAAGGTAACATCTAGCTTTGCTCTTCAAACAGATGTCTTGATTATTTTAGATCTCTCTTGATTCTCTGCTTAGTCTTACCTACTTAGAGCATAAAGCGAAGCCAGGGCCTCTATTGTACTCCGAGCAGTTGGGCCACAGCACAAAGGCTCCCCCTTGTTTCCATACCATGTGACAGTACTGCTGGCCATGGAGGGGGTGGTGCGAGCATATCTGCTTGTTGGAGTAGAGTGTGGCCTAGGACAGAGAGAAGTAAGCTGGTGCATCTCTGAGAGTGAGCGCGGGGAGACACACCTGTAGGTGGGCCCCCTGTTAGATAGTGTTAAGGTCTGTCACCTGGGTTGTGTGCAGCTGGGCTGTCAGGGCCACAGCCTTCCCTATCAGGACCTTCGTCTGGCCTGTTCAGTAGTGTTCTGAGAGTGTACAGAACACTTGCTTCTGCTTGAGGAGTTGGGAGTTTCCTCTAACTAGCAATTTCCTCTGCACCTAGGGAGAGCCTGCTGCAAAAAAATCCCGGTCAAATCCTCAGGTGTACATGGACATCAAGATTGGGAACAAGCCAGCTGGCCGCATCCAGATGCTCCTGCGCTCCGATGTGGTACCCATGACAGCAGGTAAGGAGGGGCCTGCAGTCTGGTTGGTGGGAAGCTGGTGGCTGAGTAATGTTTCTGACCTAATGCTTCTGATACATCTCAGATCCTGATAACTAGTAATAGATGAGTCAAAGCAGGCATTTTTGAAGCTTTATAAGCTTCATAATAATCATAATTTAATAACAATTCAAGTAAATAAGGTGGTCGTGGTTAAAGTAATACTACACATATGTATTCCAACAATATGGCACTGCACTCATTGAAAAATATGTTTCTGCCCTCCAAAAGTAACATGTGGGGCTGGGAATGTGGTAGAGTGCTTGCCTAGCATGTTTAATTCCTCAGTACCACATAAACAGAAAAAGCTGGAAATTGTGCTGTGGCTCAAGTGGTAGAATGCTAGCCTTGAGCAAAAGAAGCTCAAGGATATTGCCCAGGCCCTAAGTTCAAGGCCTAGGACTGGCAAAAACAAACAAAAAAAATAGGGGCTGGAAGGTGGGAAGGTGGCAAGCGGGAGAGCGCTTGCCTCCCATGCATGAGGCCCTGGGTTTGATTCCTCAGCACCACATAAACAGAAAAGGCCGGAAGTAGCACTGTGGCTCAAGTAGTAGAGTGCTAGCCTTGAGCTAAAGAGCTCAGGGACAGCACCCAGGCATAGAGTTCAAGCCCCACGACCGACCAAAAACACCAAAAAACAAAAAAAAAAGTAACATATTGTTTCTTGAGTATCCTCTCTAGGTGTTTTTTTGTTGGTTGGTTGGTTGGTTTTTCCTGGTCCTGGGGCTTGAACTAGAGGCCTGGGTGCTGTCCCTGAGCTTCTTTGTGCTGTCACTAGAGCCACAGTTCTACTTCTGGCTTTTTCTGAGTAGTTTATTGGAGATAAGAGTCTCACAGGCTTTGCTGCCTGTACTGGCTTTGAACCACAATCCTCAAATCTCAGCCTCCTGATGGCTAGGATTATAGGCATGAGCCACTGGTGCTGGCTCCTTTCTAGTTTTTAAGTGCTGGCGTGAATTTATTGTTTTTTATGTAAATTATACTACTTACATATATGATTAAAGAGAGTATCACAAAACTTATTTTAAGAAAACATCAGGTTGGGCGCCCGTGGCTCACACCTGTAGTCCTAGCTACTCAGGAAGCTGAGATCTGAGGGTCATGGTTAGAAGTCAGCTGCAGCCGAGAAGTCCATGAGACTTATCTCCAGTCAACCACTAAAAAGCCAGAAGTGAAACTGTGGCTCAAGTGGTAGAGCACTGGCCTTCAGCAAAAAAGCACAGAGATAACATCCAGGCCCTGAGTTCAAGCTCTAGGACCAGCACAAAACCAAACAAACAGAATACTTTGCTACCACTTTAGTGTTTTTTGGAGAGGCAGCAGAGCTAGAGTGCACATATTTAGTCTTCCTTCTTTAATCAGTATGCCCTGTTGTCCTTTAGGAGATCAGCATCACTTACGTTTACATGAGCATCTCTTGTTTAGAGTGAAAATACATCTAGCCCTCCCTATCCTTGGGATCCACTCTGTGGATTCAATCAGCCACAGGTCAAAAATATTTGGAGGAAAAATTGCAGGTAGGGCTGGCATGTGGATCAGTGGCAAAGCGCTTGTCTAGCAAATGGAGTGCCCTGGGTTTGTTCCTCAGTACCAAAAAAGAAAAGACAAAAAAAATTATATCTGTGCTGAACATGTTTGAACTTTTTTCCTTGTTGTTGTTCCCTAGACAGTGTGGTGTAACAACTACTCCTTACATCGCTTTTACATACTGTAAGGTATTGTAAGTCATCTAGAGATTATATAAAATATAGGAAGATAGTGCCAGGCACAAGTGGCTCATGCCTCTAGTCCTAGCTACTCAGAAGGCTGACAGCTGAGGATCATGATTCAAAGCCAGCTGGGGCTTGCTTTCCTTAGTCTAAGCCTTTTATCTCCAATTAAGCACCAAAAAATCAGAAGTAGAGCTGTTTATTTATATGTGTATATATATAGATAGATAGATATACACATATATATCTAAATATACATATCTACCTATCTATATATACATACATATGAAGATATTTATAATGTACATAGATTAAAAGGGACTTTTGCAAACCAATATGGATACCTGTATGGATAACAAGGACAACTGACAAACGCTAAACAAAACACTGCTTTTCAGAGGTTTTGTTTCTTCTTCGTTTGTTTTATCTTTTAACCTTCGCACCCTTTCCTCTCCCACCCTCAGAGAACTTCCGCTGCCTGTGCACCCACGAGAAGGGCTTTGGCTTCAAGGGGAGCAGCTTCCACCGCATCATCCCCCAGTTCATGTGCCAGGGCGGTGATTTCACAAACCACAACGGCACTGGGGGCAAGTCCATCTATGGGAAGAAGTTTGATGATGAAAACTTTATCCTCAAACACACTGGACCAGGTAGCTGCTAATTGGGCTGTGGCAATGAATGACGCTGAGCCTGGGCCTGGGGCTGGACAGAGTGGTAGTGCAGGCTGGAAGGATGGGCAGTGGTTCTGGCAGAAGGACAGGGGTTGGGGGAGAGCAAACTGCTGAACAGAAGAGAAACATTCACTCTAGCTGGGGTGCATTCACTTGTAATGACCATGTAATCATATACTCCCCATTCTCCTACCCCACCGTGTCAGTCAATACTCACTGGTAACTTAGCTTAGATTCTGTGGTCTGCCATCAAAAGTTTTGTCTTGTACTCTCACCCTCTCTGGCATCCCATCTTCTTTATCTAGTAAAATCTCAGGGCTCGCTTTCTCCCCACAACTTGAGACAAAATTGTACTGTGTCCCCCCAATTGTTGCTACGGATCTGATCAGAATGCCCTTGTTGATGCTCAGTTCCAATCGGAGATGATGATCCTCCCCATTTTCACTCCTGAGGTCTCTGATCACCCCCCTGCCTCATCCTCTACCTGTCTCTCCTGCTTCTCCACACATGCACACTCCTGTTTCTGGCTTCTGCTCTTCCTCTCCATCTGTGGACAGCCATCCCTCTCCCCTGCTTGGAACCTGGTTGCTTCAGTGTCCTCCTCTGCTTTGTATAATACATTTACCTTGCTCTGCTGGATTGCCCATCAGCATACAAGGATGTGCTATCGA
This sequence comes from Dipodomys merriami, assembly GCF_024711535.1. NCBI lineage: Eukaryota > Metazoa > Chordata > Mammalia > Rodentia > Heteromyidae > Dipodomys > Dipodomys merriami. The sequence continues at coordinate 17,499,886 of NW_027204937.1, read as the reverse complement.
TCCCTTTTTTTTTTTTGTCAGTCATGGGGCTTGAACTTGGCCTGGGTACTGTCCCTCAGCTCTTCAGCTCAAAGCCAGACTTGAGCTACAGCTACCACTTCCAGTTTTCTGGCAGTTAATTGGAGATAAGAGTCTCACAGACTTTCCTGCCAGGGCTGCCTTTGAACCACAATCCTTAGATCTCAGCCTCCTGAATAGCTAGGATTACAGGCTTGAGCCACTGGCACCTGGCGCTTTCAGTGTTTAAAAAAAAAAAAAAAAATAGTCAGGTGCTAGTGGCTCATACCTATAATCCCAATCAGGGTTCAAAGTCAACACAAGCAGACAAACCTGAGAGAGTCTTATCTGTGGTTAACCAGCAAAAAGCTGAAAGTGCAGGTATATGTCCAAGTGGTAGAATCAGCAAAAAAAATGAGCAAGAGTATTTGGTCCTGAGTCTGAAGTAGTAATTTGCTAAATGAATGAGTGAGTGAGTATGAAATGATTAAAACAGCCCTGCTCATCCTATTAGATGAAAGATGAAATGGCACATCTGCCCAGTCTGTGCATTCTAGAGCATGAGCCTGCCTGCAGAGGGCTGTCTGTCTACAGTCTGCACAGGCTTTGAGGGCTGGAGCAGGGTGGAGACAACTGACAAGGTCATTCTCTCCCCAGGCCTCCTCTCCATGGCCAATTCTGGCCCAAACACCAATGGCTCCCAGTTCTTCCTGACCTGTGACAAGACAGATTGGCTGGATGGGAAGCATGTGGTATTTGGGGAGGTCACTGAAGGCCTGGATGTCTTACGGCAGATTGAGGTAGGTGGCCAAAACTGGCCTGTCTTCAAATGTCCCTTGGTACATGCCCCTGTAGGACACTGGAGAGGGCTCTAGCCAGGAAAGAGCTAACCCACTCCTTGTTCCCTGACTTTTCTTCCACTTTGCTTGCAAAGGCCCAGGGCAGCAAGGACGGGAAGCCAAAGCAGAAGGTGATCATTGCTGACTGTGGGGAGTACATGTGAGGTGGTGTGCTCCGCCTCCCTCTGCGATTGCCCCTGCGCGTCCTGGAAGGAACCAGCACTCAGGGCACTCTGTGCAGCAAGCTGTATTACAGCCCGAGCCCTTCCATAGTGTGGGCTTTCTCAGGAGCAGCTCCTCTGCAGCATGGCCTGGACCTCCTTCATCTGCTGTCTGTCCTAGGTGTCAGGGCCTGTCCTGGGCCACCTGAGGCTCCTGGGTGGTTTCTTTGATAAAAAATAAATCCTAGTTTTTTTATACTGTGGCCTTCAGGGAGTTCCTGAAACTTGTCAACAGAGAACACATCACATCCTGGCTAAGCTGTTTCTTAGAGAAAGGCTATTGAGGGGGTGTGGCATGGTGCCTTCCCCTACAGCTTTAGTTTCCTCCCCAGGGCCAGCAATTTCCTTGATGCTGGGTGATTAGACCAGGTCAGGACTTGGGAATTCAGTATAAAAGTTGTCTCTGCTCCTAAAGGCATGCTAAGAGTCTTATGACCAGTGTATTGATTGGCCTCTGCTTCCTGTCACTATCAATCTACAGGCTTTTTGTTTTAGGCAGTATTAGAGTTTGAACTCAGGGCCTCACACTTACAAGGCATGTGCTCTACTGCTGAGCTATATCTCCAGCCCTTTTTTGCACTGGTTATTTTTGAGAGATGGTCTCATTTCCTGTTCAGGATTGGGACCCAGACCTAATTTTTATATTTGAGACTTCTCACCATGGTTAGATGACTAGTTTATGCCACCATGGCACCCAGCTTCTTCCATTTATAAGAGATCTTATGAATTTTCTGCCCAGGCTGGCCTGGAATCACAATCCTCCTGATCTTAGCCTCCTAAATAGCTGGGATTGGACTGGGCATGTGGCTTAGTGGTAGAGTGCTTGCCTAGCATGCATGAAGCATTGGTTTCGATTCCTCTGTACCACATAAACAGAAAAGGCCATAAGTAGCACTGTGGTAGAGTAGCTCAAGTGGTAGAGTGCTAGCCTTGAGCAAAAGAAGCTCAGGGACAGTGCCTAGGTTGAATTCAAGCCTCAGGACTGGCAAAAAAAAAAAAAAAAAAAAAAAAGCTGGGATTGCACCCACTAGCATCTATCAAGTATATAGGCTTTTAGATATTTTATGACTCAAAAGTGCCTTCTCTGCCTTTTTACCAGGAACCAGGAGGCCAGCAAACTACCAGAGCCTGTTTTTTGTTAATAAAGTCTAGTTAGGCCTCAGCCACATTCAGTTGTTTGCACATATCTATGGTTGCTTTCTTGCTACAAAGCAGAGTTGAGTAGTTGATGACTGCTACCTTTCTCATTACAAAGCAGAGTTGAGTAGTTCATGACTGCCACTGTATGGACCCTGTATCTGTCACGTACAGTAAGTAGTGGGGGGTGGGGGTAGACAGAGACAAAGATTTAAGTAACTGGCTGGCTCCTGCAGCAAGTCTGAAATCTGAGAGCAGTCAGCAGGCCAGGGGGTGGGAGGAGGTGATGATGCCATTGCCATCCACAGTCTAGAGCAGAGTTCCTCTGGTGATTGTAGTCATCTTCCTCATAGGACTTTACACTCACCTTATAGAATACAAATATTAATCCATCTAAAAACTACCTTCACAGCATCATCCAGGTGGTGTTTGACTATACTGGGTACCATGGTGTGGTAAAGTTGACCCTGCTAATATTAGCCTTTTGTGCACATAGGTCAGCCTCAGAGGACACTCACCAGCTGTAAGATAAGCATATGGAGCTTGGGACCATAGCACTGACCAGGGCCTTTATAAGAGTTTAAGAGCAAAGTGCTAATGGCTCATACTTGTAATCTTAGCTACTCAGGAGGCTAAGATCTGAGGATCATGGTTTATAGCCAGCCCTGGCAAGAAAGTCTGTGAGGCATTTATCTCCAATTAACCACTAAAAAGCTAGACGTGTTGCTTTTGCTCAAGTGGTAGAGTTCCAGCTTTAAGCAGAAAAGATAAGGAACAGAGCCCAGGCCCTAAGTTCAAGTGCCAGTACTGGCACCAGAAAGTAAAACAAAGCAAAAACCTGCGAGGATGTGTATAAAGAGGTTAGCACAGCCAGCCCCCCCATGGGCGATGGTGTCCTGTGATGCTGATCAATAGCCTTGGGAGGCCTGTGGGTAGTTCCAACAATCTGCCAAATTAGAGCCATTGATGGTTCTTCCTCTTTCAGAGTTTGAGTGTCCATAGATTGAATCATACTGAAACCTTTCACAGGTAAACTGAAGTTCACATTACATAATTACCAAAGATCATACAGAATGGTGAGCAGAGCCCATGTAAAAGCTTAGCCTGCCCCCTTGTCAGTGGCAGTGAGTCCTGGGAGACTTAGTGGGCTCAGCCTCAATATGTTGGGGGTTTGTGGACCACAATCTGCTACAGGATAGTTGTTACCCAAGGCCTTGGTGGGGAGACATGGTAATGGTCTCCATAGTTCCCTGGACCCTTAGTGGGTAGCCAGGAACATATCCTACTCTGCCAGGAAGGAGGGAAGAGGGGCCCTAGAGCCTGGAGAACATCATGGCCCAGCAGCCTGGCTGCCTCTGCAGCTGACACACCAGCCCCTATTGTTTCTGAAGGGATTCACCCATTTGGGGAGTGGATCCAGGAGCACCAGGTAGGTCTGAAGGGCAAAGCTGCTTCCCCTGAGCCTGCTTGCTTCCTGTCCCAGGTTCTTCCCATCAGCACTCCCACTGCTCCAATGCCACTACTGAGGGCCCTGGCTCTGCTTTGTGCACTCATATAATTGGACCTTGCCCAGCTTGTGATGGCTGGACCAAGGCGAGACCAGAGTGTTTCCTCTCAAGTGATGACTGTCTCCAACTCTGTTGTATCCAGCTCAGTCAATGCAGCCTTAGCAACCCTGTGAGGGAGAAATGGGACCATGGACAAAAGTTTCAGCAGTGCAGAGTCTAGGTGGTGGGAAACTAGATAAGCATGTTTTCAAAAAATGTTTATTAACAGGGCAATTTTTACCCTATAATAAAGCAGAAAAGTCCCATCAGAAACAACTCATATAGTATGGTATCACAGGATTATGAAAATGATCTCTAATTTGTCAATATACTTTAGAGAAATCAGCCTTGAAATAAGTTGATCAACATATTAATGGTGATTTTAATTACATTTTTTTTGTATTATCCACTTCCAAAACCATTTTTTTTTTTCCAGTCAGTACTTGGCTTTAACTTAGGGCCTTGTAATTGCTAGTAGGTACTCTTACCACTTGAGCCATGCTCTCAGACTTAATTTTTTTTTTTTCAAAAAAATGTAAAAAGCAGGCCTGATAGGAAGGGGGTGGAAATGGGAGAGGGAATGGGGAACAAATATGTGACAGTACTCAATGTATATATGTGAAAAAGGAAGGGATGGGAGATAGACGGCAGGGTGTTGATCAAAAAGCACCAGACACATAAATGGACATGTTAAATTGTAGCCCCCTTTTACAACCATTGGAAGATTAAAAATGAAAATACTAATAAAAGTGGGTCAAGTGTTCTTGTAAGGTCTATTTTTATTACTGGTAGAACCCTGAATGAGCAGTTGCCCCATTCAGATTGCTATGGTGGGATCTGGTGGGATCTCGCATTTGTCCTTCAGCAGATGTGGGTCTCAATGTCTGGGAACACAGGATTGAAGGCTCACAGCCCAGCTACCACCTTCTGACTAGATACCTGCCAGGTCTTTAAAGGTGGTTAGAAGGCAAGTCCTGCTCTCAAGGAATGCAGTGTGCAGAGTTTTCTGAAAAGGAACATCATTTGCACGTCACATTTTTGTACAGAAGTGGCTCAAAATGAGAAGATCTACTTGTAGTGATAACAGGCACCAATTGTTAATTATTTATATGCCAGGCATCCCAAATGTTTGTAGGTATCTAAATTTTATAGTTCTGCAGAGGAAGAAGCCAAGGCTGGACTCACATCCATTTGCTACTACACTGACTGCTGTCCTATTTCATAGGAATTTTTCAGAAACATTTTCTTTCCTTAGTAGACTGAGTCAACTTAGCTGGATGCTGGTGGCTCATGCCTATAATCCTAGCTACTCAGGACTCAGACCTGAGGATCAAGGTTCACAGCCACCTTTGGGTAGACAAATCCAAGAGACTCTTAGCTCCCAATTAACTAGCAAAAAGGTGGAAGTGAAGATATGGCTCAAGTGGTAGAGAACCAGCTGTGAACAAAAAAAAATTAAAGGAGAGCTTGAGGTCTGGAGTTTAGGCCCTAGTATTGGCAGGCACGTGCGTGCATATGTGCACACACACATGTGCCCACACACAAAGATAGTGAATACTAATCCTCTGGTGTGTGACCTGAGGCTAGTATTGACAGCATTTACACTGCTATATTTTGTGTCTTCCTTTTCTGACAACTGTCACTAATTTCTCACTGCTGTCAGTAGGTCTGAACTGAACACCTTTATTTTACTTCCTCCTCTGGGACAACCAGTTATATAAACCGGCCCTCTCCCAAATGAAAGGGGAAATGGCACTGTCACAGTGTTGTCAGCCAAGACACCCATTTGCTGTAGGAAACTCCTTGAAAAATAGTTGTGTTCATTCACAACTATTTCACTGTTCAAGGGCTTTTCCATTTTTCATTTGATGACCATCAAAAATGGGAAGTCTAGCCAAGTGCTGGTGACTCAAATCTGTAATCTTAGCTACTCAGGAGCCTGAGATCTGAGGATCAATGTCCAAAGCCAGCGCAGGCAGGAAAGTCGAAGACTTATCCCCAGTTAAACCCCAAAAAGCTGGAAGTGGAGCTATGTCTTAAGTGGTAGAGCACTAGCCTTGAGCAAAGAAAATTCAAAGACAGTGCCCAGACCCTGAGTTCAAACCCCAGTACACACACACAATTGGAAATCTGATGGCCAGCTAGGTAGGTAATTCCTTGTTTTTCCTTTCTGTATAAAAAAGGGATGAAAAAAAGGTGCCAGTGGCTGTAATCCTGTAATCCTGTAATCCTAGCTACACAAGAAGCTGAGATCTGAGCATCGTGGTTCAAAGCCAGCCCAGGCAGGAAAGTCCATGAGACTCTTATCTCTTAATTAGTCACTAGAAAATTAGAAGTGGTGCTGTGGCTTGAGTGGTAGAGTACTACTTGAGCCAAAAAGCTCAGGAACTGCTAGGCTCTGAATTCAAGTCCCACAGATAACAACAACAAAAAAGATAACCACTCTTGTTCCTTCCTAGGTACTGTGCCTGACTGAGCTCTAAATTATGTCATTGGACATAAAAAAGATACCAGAAGTATATAATTATAAATTTTATTATTTACAATTGTCTAAAAAACAATCCTTGATGTTGAAAACTAAGAATTGTTAGAGAAGTTCTGGAATGTCATCCATATTATATGCCAACTGCCTTGTGACAGCCATTTGGGCTCCACACTCTGGATTGTGAGGCTGCATGTGTACTCAGTGCAATAAAGCCTTGGTAGACAGATTTCCTGGCTGAAGGCTTTTTGAAGGTCAAAAGGCCCAGTTTTCTCCAGCTTCAGAGGTAGCTACCAGACGTGGTAGCCCTCGGGTCTCCTTCCATTGAGAACCATGCAGATGGATAGTCTTTCAGTCTGGGTCCACCTTTTGTGTCCATGGGAGAGTTCCTTTCTCTGTATTCCAGAAGTGCTCCCAGGCCCAGATACTGCTGCCCTGCAGTGAAACCCATGCCTTGCAGACCAGACCTGCCTCCCTGAGCCCCACTCAAGAGTATAGTGTGAACTCCAGAGAAGCTCATCATTGGGCCTCTGGGTGGGTCCACCTCAACTGGGTGTGCCTGAGGACGGGTGGGCCCAGTACCAGCTCTTAATGACACAGTTCACACAGCTGGACTCTTGTTTGTTCCCACAGGTAAATTACAGGCTTAGTGAGTCCAAAATCAAATAAACACTGCAACTCCCAGTGGCTGCTCTTATGGAGAACCGCCACTTCCGGTAACAGTGGAGGCTGAGACAATCTCCCCTCCCAACTCTGCCTAATTACCAGCTGTCACGCTCCTGGGACTGGGGCCTTTTCTTTGACTCAAACAGGACAGGGCTGCTGGGTCCCAACCTTTTTTGCTGCTGACCAACCTTTTTTTACAACTTGGACACAAGCAGATACTGACCTTGACCCCAGGCCTGACAGGCCTGACCCGTGTTAAGACATGTTAGACATGTTATGGTGGGGGGGATGCTTTGCTCCTTAATATGGCAAAAGACAACAGTCAGTTCCCAGTTTACATGTCACCAGTGATCCATTGAGTGATCCATTGCTAGTGGTTGCCTAAAGGTCCTGTGATGGGCCAGACGTTTGGTAATCCAGATCCATAAATGTGCACGCTGAGGGCATGTCCATAGTTTTTAACTCCAAAAACTCCCTAGTTTGTACCTGGGAAAGAGGCTGAATTGGGAGGGGTCATGGGGTTAGACTACACTCTGTTACACAGGAGAATGGAGGGTGAAGAATTTGAGGTGGCTAATCTACAGCTCTAGGTGCCTTTCGGGTCATCCCATACCTGCCCAAAGCCTGGGCCAGTGAGAGGCATGGATAGGTCTGTACACTGTGCCGATCCTAGAGCCAGTGAGTACATGGCTCTGGGGGAAGGCGGGACTGCAGCTGAGGACTCAGACCATGTGGGCTGAAGGCAGGCCTCTTACCAACCTCAAACAAGAGGAGTGGCAGAAGGGCTTAGGAGTAAGCCCTGGCACAAAGAAGAAGGGGCATGGACATGAGGTTTGAAGGCCCTTCCTACCACCCTGGCTTTGGGCTGACTAGGTTTGAAGGTGTCCTGCCTCCTGAGAGGGGCCTGTCCACTGGAAAAGGGAGGCTAGTTCAGGGCCCGCAGGTCAGCAGAACCCCTGGGACTCAGTGGCAGCCGCAGGCCTTGACCACCATGTTGCGATGCTTGCGCAGGATGACGTTGTTGCTGCTGTCATAGTAGAGCACGGAGGTGGCACTCAGCTTGGTGGGCGCACAGCACGCCTTGGGGACTGTGTCTGGCTTCATCAGGTGCACCTGGACAGGGAAGGGACACAGGCAGGGGCCATGAGCCCAGTGGTCTCCAAGGATCCTTCCAGAGTGGCCCCAGCTCTGCCTCCATCTGTCCACCCCAGCCTGTCTCAGGTCTCAGCCCCCTTGCCGCAGCTCAGGTCGCTCTCCACCTGCAGCCAGGGCAGACCTGCCTGCTGCCACCCTCAAGGTGCAGCCAGGAGGCCTGGTATGGCTGTCTAGGCCCTACACCTGTCTCTCATTCTTCCAGCCCTCTCCTCACTGCCCCCCACACCCCTGCTGCCCAGACAGGGACAATGCTGCTAGTCCACATACACCCTGCCCAGGCCACCCCAGCAGCAGTGCCTCCTCTGGGGGCTCCCTTCTCCATATACTTCTAGAAGTGTCCTTATTGGGTCTCTAGCCTTTTCCTCAACCCTAAAAAGTGCCCTCATCCGTTAAGGGAGTCCCTGGGGCCTCCCTTCTCCACTCTTCTTTGTGCCTCTACTAGGTCCCCATTGGCTCTTAGCAGTGGCCATTCATGAGCCCTCCCCTGCAGACCAAGAGCCAGGAATCACACACAAAAATAATGGATCAGCTTTCTGGAGCTCTGTGACCTCCTCTCAATGTGTCTCACTGCTCCTAACACCAGCTAGAGCCCTTGTTCTCATGACAGCCTGGTAAGAAGGCAGGTGGGGA